>NC_079366.1:5196260-5515982 GCF_021018895.1 Seriola aureovittata | reverse complement strand
TTGTCACAGACTGTAATCTAGGGTTTTGCAGAATCAAAATTCTTGTGTCGTCATAACCCAGAACACACAATTTAACATCAGAAATACATTAACGACTCTAACGTTAGCTAGATGTTAAATTTTGGTTGGAAATCGGGTTGACATCAAAACCCAATGCTGGCTAATTGACATTTTGACGTTTAACAGACATTGGGTTTCGCTCACGACTAGAAGCTGGTATTCTATATGTCAAGTCACGTCTGAGACGTTTGGATGATGTTGGATTTTGGTGACTTGACATTACAACTTAAAACCAACAAAATAGCAACATCAGCTGTCACCAGTATTCTATGTAAAATTGACGTTGGCATTACACATTGTCCTGACATTGAACTTTGGTCACCCACAACCTACATTCCACCAAATATGTCTAATGGTGTTGGTACCCAGCCACATGCAGTTTTGTACAGATTTAATATTGTAACTGTTGCGTTTATAATCGATAAACCAACAACTTTTTCCCTTATAAACTGATAGTTGCTTAAATTTACATATAAAAGTGTCACTCATCTGTTCACTTATAAAGCTGACACAAACTGTTAATTGGCATTCCACTTTATTTTGCCAGTGTAGCTGCCATTGAATGGTCGTCCACTTACTTCAAAGTTGAGGTCCTTTTTCATGTGGGGTTTGCATTTTTTTGTCCCGCCTTTGGTAGTTATGCTCACCTCTAATCCCGTGATTGTGAGTTTTTTTTGTTGTGCCCTGTGAAACACTTTGTGGCAAACAGTAGGAAGCAGCCCGAGGTGTGCAAGGCTGTATGATTGGAAATGGGCCTTTTAAGTGACAATAAAAGTAAATTCCATGCATCAGTACAAACAGGTGATGAAATACTTGTCGGGTTAATGCTAACCACACAGTGAACTGTTTAGCTTTTGCACAGAATCTGACACTGTGTGTGGACACAGCAGTCACCCACATTTTTCTGTTGGAGCATGTTAGAACTGGCAGGGTGTGGATATGTTGATATCACAAGGGCTGGTTGTAAAGACTGTATTTCAAACAATGAACCATTGTCATGTCTGCCTGTTGGTTTTATGGTGGCTCTTGCTGCTGACTTCTCCAGAAGTTAACAGTTGAACACTGGAACATTTGATCAATAGGGCCAATTCGTTTCCCTTATCAGTGCATGGATTTGCTGTCAGGCTGAGCCTCAGCCAGTTAGCCGTTGTCAGTTTAAACCACTGGTCTGTAACAAGTGTTGTTCAGCCTCTAATAGGCCTGACTGTTGCTTCATATCAAGCATTTTTCTACATCATTTGTCTGATCTTCATTAAGGATGGCTAACTGAGCTCAAAGTGAACACTCACACATTTCTCTCGCTTTCACAATCACAATGAGAATCACTTGATTTGTTGAGCATGATAAATTGACAAACATAATTAATAAACATGAAATTGTTTCAGTGGAATTACTGCAGCAACGAATGACACAGTTACACAGAGAATTCAGTGTGGGAGGACAATGCACATTAACGTATGTAGAGTGTTCTAACAATAGTCTTAACACTATAGATAGAATGTAATTTTTAATATGAAATTTACCAATGGTATATTTACTATGGCAGTCATGCAATGATGCAATGCAGTGCGCAAAGGTTGTTTTCTGTCAGCTGTTACAGATTGTCTTGCAGCTTAGAAAGACTGAATAACAGACGGACAAACAGACACACACTCTGTCTGTCTGTACGGACTGGCTTGGCAAACATTTGCTCACATCAGATAGGGTTTCAGTTACCACAAAGGTTTGCCAAGCCAAAACGGATTAGGCCAAGCATCACTGGCATTGTTTCTATACATTATTAAACTTTTAAGCCACCGAAAAACAGGATTGTAAGAAAAAAGAGGCAGAGTGGGAAGAGAAAGTAATTATTCATCTTCAGTGGTCACACGCACCCCCACACCTTCTTTAGCAAATCCCTTTCTCAAGTTTCAAAAGATGACCATTTAATTTTACTTATTTTTATTTTTTTATTTTAACCTTGTTGAAAACCTAACTTGATTGTTGTCACCGTTGATTTATTTAGACTTTCCCCAAAGTTGAAATTAAAGTTTATTTTCTCAAATTGGGCCTTTTAAAAGGAATGGTCTTAATAAGCCATAACAAGCGGATGAATGGCTGGCTTCTCAAACTTTAAGGGTGTTATGCACCATGTCCGACTTCAAAGCCCGTCTTAACTCCACACTTTAATTGTATCTTCTTCAAGCCTGTCTGCCTGACCGCCATCTGATTCTGCTGACAACTGCACTCCTCTCTCTTCTTCATGCTCATCCGTCTATCTCTCTATTCCTCCCTCTCCGTCTTTCTACATCTGTCATGACAGATACACTCCCCCTCCCTTCTTTTTTCTTTTAGCTTTTCTAAAGTCACTCTGCTACAAGTGTCAACTCAGGCACGAGCCCTAAATTATTTTTTGGATGAGTGTTGACATCTACCACTCACCCTTCAGCTCATGCAAACAGAATGATGCTATTTTCCCCCTTTTTCCTCTCTCTCTCCACTCTATTTATTTCTCTATCACTCCTTTTTTTTTCTATTTCTCTCTGAGCCTACAAACAGACATTCACGCTTCTCTCCATATGGGCTTTAATTTGCCATTGTCCCCCAAGATATTCCTCGCTCAGGCTTGAGATAAAGGGATAATCACTTCAAAGGGAAGCTACGGGGGAGACTGCCCCCTCCCTCCCAGCTGAAAGGAGAAGTGGACAATACGCTAATTGAGAGGGGGAACTGATCACAGGGTCTGTTCAAAGGGACGACTGGCCACGCCCCCTCCTCCCTCCGACGCACTTAATTTTATTAGTGTTTATGGTGATGCTTCAGCCAAAATTATCACTCAAACCCACCGCAGCCTTTGAACTCCCAAATATTGGGTTATTTGCAATTATCCACCCTCTCCTCTTTTTTTCTGTGCTATTTCAGCACAAGTGTAGGATTTGAGCGGATGAAAGGGCGATAAAACGGGCTGTACAGAATTTATTGTTCGCATTGTGGAAACATATACAGTGGGCTGTGATATGATGCAAATCCAAAAGTTCTTACGAAAAAGCAACAAAAAAGGGAGAACACAGCCTTACTCTTTGACTGATGAAACTAATGATACACCATCAAAGACTTCTTCAGTACAGTACGAACATAGAAAGAAAGAAAGAAAGAAAGAAAGAAAGAAAGAAAGAAAGAAAGAAAGCAAGAAAGAAAGAAAGAAAGAAAGAGTTTTCCTCATACCCTACATATCACCATAATCAAAGTCCTCTGTCTGTTTCCCTGTATCCTGACGTGACACCTGTACTGACAGCAGTGAAATGCATACTTTCTCTCTGCCTTTAATGCAGGCTTTAATTAAAGAGGAGCTTCATTTCCAGTCTGTGGTGATACACCAGATGCCTTTAATTTCTCCCCAACCACAAGCTCTCAATTAGCCTCCAGGTCACCCCGTTTTATTGGGGCTTCATAGCAAGTCAGTGGCAGTACTCTCGTCCTGTATTGTGCTTTTAAAACATTTGGATCTTCCTGTGAAATGGTTAGGGCCCCAACAAAGGGGTCAGGGCAGGGTCAACATCAAAAAGGGGGCTTCTTGGGGCTACTTTACAGCACCCTTTCTCTTTTGTCACTGCTAAACACAAGAGTGGGCATTCAAGGGTCAACAGGTGTGGTCTCATGGGTTTAGGATCTCATGGCACTTCCCAAATGAATTGAAAAAGACAGCAGCTTGTGTTTTGGCTGTAACTTTTGTGATCAGAGAAGTTTGGGTTTTAGAAAATGGATTAAAAACAAACACATCCTGAATAGTTGAATATCCCAAACTTTACATGTCATTAAAAGCAGACGGAGCAAAGCATGAAGGAAGCTTCCTGCCTGTCAGCAAAACTTGAATTGTCAGTGGACTCTTTTTTTTTTTTCTTTTGCAGTGATATGTGCGGCCTAATTTAATTTGAGTGAAGATAACATCTTATCCTGAATGTGAAATATCCCACTTTTAAGATTGTCCTGCACTTCAAAAATTACATTTTATAACCCCTCTATATCTCAGTTCTCCTTTCAAAGTACACTTTAAAGGAGTTAGTGCACAGATAACAGTATGGCTACATATTTCATTGCTTTAATTTGGGCCTCGCTGATCAGCCGAGTGCCCCTTGAACGTCACGGTGCCAATGCCGCTGACCTATTTTGTGATTTCATGTTCCATCTCGCAGACAGCTGGCACTTCCCTTTTGTGAAGCGTTGGAGGCTTTTTGTGCATTTTGGGTGCTGGATTGTTTGGATTTGTGGCAGCAATGTTTGTCTAACAGAACCCTCCAGTATAAACAGTGGCTATGAATGACCTCTTCATATTCACACAGTCACACGCACACATGCGCACTAACACAGACAGACGGACAGACAGAGAAGGCAACTGTACCGTCAGCTATCATATGGCTTTGTGACACCTAGCAGTGAAACTTTCTTGAAAGATTGGGTTTGAAATAAACTGGATTCAATCATCAGATGAGCTCACAGCATGCAGGAAGTGGTTGGCAGGATGTCAATGTAATCAACTGGATTCCTCTGCTATAGGCTACAAAGAAAACAAGAAAGATTTGCTACTGCACATATATTTGTTAGCAAGCTGCAGTCTGCTAAAATTACTTAGCAAAATATATCAGAACTAAAGAGTACGAGTTTGAAACTTGTATCTAGCCTGGCTGCAGGATGCAAAGTTCTGACCATCTAAATTGAAAATAATAAGGTCACTGAACAAACAGCAGTCAACAGTGTCAATCTGGATGAAATTACATGCCACGATAAACCATTTTGCCTAGTGTAAAGACTTGGACAAATGCACAGAGATGCTGGCAACAACTATAAATCCACGTGGGAGCTGCTACATAGCATGCTTATTTCTCTATGTATAACTCGACATGAATTAATCACCACTTGAGGACCTCGGAGAAGTTGGATTTCATTAGTTCCCTTGTCCTGTACCATCATGAGAGTTTTGTGAATTTGAATCCTCTGACTTATATAATTATATTCTCCTTTAAAGTTGATTTTCAACATCAAAGGGACAATATAGCCTTTGAAGTACCATGGGATTGGATCACCGTCTAACCCACTCTTTAAGATTCTGTCACAATGACATTAGGGAAGTCATGTGAATTAAAAGACTAGAGAACAGCTCTTGCCTTTGCTCTCTGTCCAATTTCAATCATAATGTCATGCTGTGCCATTTTCCCTGAATGTGGAAACTGGCAAGTGTGTTAGGTTGACATCTTTGTGGCTAAAAGCCTGTGACTAATATGTAAATTATTTGACAGTTACACTCTATAGGATTATCAAATCAGGGCTATAACTTCAAAAAGAAAGAAAAGTTTTGAACAATTGTGGACATTGTTTAAAATTATATTTTGCCACAAATTCTTTACTGTCACTCCCCTGATTCTGGTAATTCTGTAATTAAGTAGGAATATTACAGGAATGACATACGGATAAAATTCCCTATACATTGTACATTAATATAGAAATATTAAAGAAATATCTTGCTGTACAATATGAGATAAATATATAACAAAATGTTTTGTAAACCCTATCATAATGGCTTCCCCTCAGACAGTGGGACACACTAAACTCACTCCTGTCACTCGGTCAGGCCACAGGCAACAAAAGTATCGCTTTTGTTTGCTTTGTGTTTCTGTTGAAACTTTGTGTAGTAACAGACGGACTGTAAGAATAATGCTATTGGCGCGGTAGATCACTTACTTCTGACGCTCCAAAGCCTCGGGGAGTTGGCTCTAGATTGCTTGTCTTTGATAAGGTCCTGGCACACAAGTAAATCTTTTCCCTGTCGAGAAAAGTTTATTCAATATCATTACACGTCTATACGCATGGGTTTGCTTGTGAAGAATCATTAAACAAAACATCTACTCTAATGTGTGGCTATTCCTATGGCTTTATCTTTATTTTGGTTTAGTTTATTTTGTTTTATTTCGTTGGTTGTTGCGAAGATGAAACGCTGTGTTTTTATGTATCTTCCGGGACCAGACCAGCGGTTCCTTACTTTGAAGTCCACAGTTAAACCCTTAGCCCAGTTGGTGTAGGAACAGCCCGGAGGATTTCTACCGCCTGCCATGACTTCTTGAAACACTACCTGAGGAGAAAAGTCGATAGCGAAACGCTTCTCTCTTTTATTCGCGGCTGCATTCAAATTGTCCGATGTGATAGGACATTACAGGACGGAGAAGAGCGCCGGGGCGGTTTATGGCACAGCCTGTTGTTGGACTACTTTACTTTCACGTTTTCTAATCAGTGAGGCTACTCCGGTACATGGATGGTAAGTTGTAGGAAAGCTGTTCCACAGGCCCCCTCTCTTGGCCGCTTTGATGTGCTGCTGCTGAGCTTTGAAGTTGAGAAATGCGGGCTATGTTTCTTGTTTGTGGGCGAGAAATACGGTGAGATAGATAAGAAGCTTATGTGTGTGTGTGTGTGTGTGTGTGTGTGTGTGTGTGTGTGTGTGTGTGTGTGAATGTATGAATGTGTAGCCCAGATAAAAACCGAATATTTGTCGGGTGGTGAGTCTTCTAGCTGGGAAAAAAGTGGGATGTATTCTTCAGTCAGACCCCCCCCTCTCCTCCTCCTCCACCTCCTCTTTTACCTCCTCCAGATTTTGACACCCCCAGTGATCTACATAGGGACTGAGCCTGCCTACTCTGAGGTCAGTTGTTGAATGGGACAGGGTACATTAAGCTACAGTGGTTGTTTTGCAGCGAGATAGGACACATGTGGCACGGCACAGGCTTGAATTATTCCGTCGTTGGTTTTTTTGTGCTGGATTACTGTCTGGAGAGTTTTGGACTGTATTCGGCTCTACTGAAAATGGAGTAATAGTTCAACTTTTTCACGGGCTTTACTCTGGTGTGATCTGCTCTGCGATGGTATGTTGTTTTACGCACGTTTATTCAGCCTTCACCCATTGGATTTTTAGCATCGCTTGTATTATGCTGTAGAGTTACACTGCCTGTTGAGACTGTATGAATTATTATGTAGCATGTGTAACTGCCAACCACACAGTTTATGCCGTTTTAGTTGCACATCATTGCAACAACATTGCAGTCTCTGTAGTTTTGACGCCGAGGCTCCGATTAAACTCAGGTACTGGATAAGGTTTTACCACAAATGTATCAAGTCTGTCTGTCGTTTCGGCAGTTCAGACAAGTTGCCGGGGCTGTGACTTTAATAATGTGCTGTAATAGCCTTCTTGGGCAGATATTAAGGCGATTGATCGCTTATATTTACGCATGAGCGGCTAGCTTTTCCCGCGGGACTTTTTACCCCTCGTACATTACAACGTTTGAGGTCATTGTGGTGCAGATCAGATGCATTTCCACTCGTCTGTGTATTTCTGAAATGGTGAGGACAAGTGTAGGCTCCGTGTGTATGATGCAGACAGGGGTAGGGTACGGTCGTCCGAAACAGATTGGGAATTAATTGGAGTTGAAGCCTGTGACATGGACTCGTTAGAAAAACACGTGTAAGCCACAGTTGTGAGAATACGGTTTTGGAGAGGAGTGAGGCTGTGTGAGATGATTATTCTTGTAAAATGTTTTTTGATGTGACAGATCAATGCACGCTGAGAATGTAGGCTGCAGTTGATCTCTCATTTAGATTATAAATAGATAAATGAAACGAAAAAAGCCTTTCATATTTCCTTTCTCTGTGAACCCGGCGAGTGTTTTTGAAGGGGACTGTTTACTTGATGTCTTTCTTTGAAGTTCAGCAGGATCTGGCTTTGATTAGATCAATACTTTGTGTTTCAGAGTGAAGAGGAGCTAAGAAGCTCCCCCGCTGCTTTTAGAGAGTGAGGAGGATTAGGCTGGAGCTCAGTGGAGGCACGACGGCACTCTCACACGGCAACCGGAGCTGGAGCCATGAGCAGGGCGCTTACGGAGCACATCAACAGTAGCTTCCGAGAAGATGCTCCTCGTCCTCCGGTACCGGGGGAGGAGGGAGAGGCGTCATGCTACAACCCCAGCAGATCTGCCAAAATGAGAGCCCAGAGCAAGGTTAAAGATACCCCCTCCGCCGCCGCGCCTTCCGGCTCCACACCGCGGAGGAACGAGGATGGACTCGGGGAGCCAGAGGGCAGCGCGTCCCCGGACTCGCCGCTAGTCCGGTGGACAAAGTCTCTGCATTTTCTCCTGGGCGACCAAGACGGCGCTCACCTCTTCAGGACCTTTTTGGAGCGGGAGAATTGCGTGGACACTTTGGACTTTTGGTTCGCCTGCAACGGCTTCAGGCAAATGGACTTAAAGGATACCAAAACGTTGCGAGTTGCCAAAGTTATTTTTAAGCGGTACATCGAGAACAACAGCATTGTCGCCAAGCAGCTGAAACCCGCCACCAAGACCTTCATAAGGGATAGTATTAAGAAACAACTAATAGATTCTGCCATGTTTGACCAGGCACAGACGGAAATTCAGTCCAACATGGAAGAGAATGCATACCAGATGTTCTTGACCTCTGACATATACCTCGAATACGTGCGCACCGGCTGCGAGAACGCGGCGTACATGAACCACAGCGGTCTCGGCAGTCTCAAGCTGATGTGCGGATACCTTCCTCCTCTCATGGAGGAAGAGGAATGGAGTTGTAATGACCTGAAGGCAAAAACGTTAGGGTCTGTGGTTGGACTGTCTTCGAAAACCCTGAGGGCTACTGCTACCATCCGGACAGCAACTGAAGTCCTGGAGAACAGTTGCAGGTAGGAGCAGCGCTCACCTCAGCAATGCATGTCTGTGTCATTACATCTTAGTGCATGTTGGTTTTTTTTTGAGCATTGCTCAAGCTACTGTTCTCATGATCACCATTCCTCCATTAGTTTAACTACAGTGAATATGTGGCAGTTGAAAGTTATTTCACAAATTCCAAAGAGAGAGATAAAGGCACTTAATCAAAGGGTCTCAGAGGAACATGCCTGTATATTTGTGCCCTCCTGCCTTGCAGTTAGCCAAGGGGTTGGAGGGGTGGAGGGGCGGGGTGGGTACAAAACATCAATGGATCCGAGCCTTCCTTTTAAGTAAATGGTGTCTTGCAGGCAGCCCTCTGCTGGCTTGCTCAAGTTTCCTGTGCTTTGAAACCCTTCCTCCGGTTCAGGCACAAATTCAGACACCAAGTCTCATGACTGTTACAGCTACATGAAACAGTCTGATGCTGTTGTAAAGTTATGCGGTATTTTCGTTCATTCTGCTCACTATGCCATACATTTATTGTATGATGTCAAAAATCCCCCTAACCCGGAGAAATGCTAGTGCAGAGTTAAAAGGACTTGTGCAGCCAGTCTCATGCCAAGCGGAGATATTGTTCCCTTGGTCAGAGATGAAAGTAGAACTGTTTGTGGAAATCATTTGGGCTTTTATCTTAAGAGCTCATCCCACACATTGTCCAACAGCTGAAATCTTTTCAAGCCAGGAACATTTTCAAAAACTGGATTTTATTCACGGGCCTGCATCAAAGGGCACTTAAAAGTTTTTCACTCGACTTCTTTGTCCTCACATCTGGACGCAATTATTACTTCGAGGTTTGACAAAGTCTTGATATTTGGTTTAGTAGGAAAGGAGCAATTTATAGATAATCCATACTTTCCCTGTCAAGTTAACTAAACATTTAGGGAGACTAGGGATTAGCAATGGTCTCCAGCATGACTTTTTGATGACATTGTAAAAACTAATTGATTAAGTCTAGTAACTGAACTTAAACACTCCCTTGAGGATTTTATCCTTCATGTGAGCAGATGTCAGATAACATGATAGCACAGTTAACTCATTTGCTTCAAAGTGATCACGTTGAGTTTGGGACCAATAAGCACAGGGTTTGTTGACATGTGGGCATCTCCTGGTTTCCTGGTGTGATCCCCTGCATTCTTGTTTTTCACTGAAAGAAAAGCAGGAGGGAGAGAGCCCCCTCTTTCTCCCTTCCGTCACCCGCGCTCTCCCCCTTTCCCCCTGCCCCTCACCATCTCTTTAGGTCAACCAATTTCCATCTCAAACATGTGGAACTAATTTTGCCACTGCACAGATTCCTTTTTTTCCCTCTTTTTGAGAAACCTCCAATACTCAACTCCAAAGTGATAGAAAAACACAACAACAAAACATCCTCAGCTCAGTTCCGCAGCTTCAACCACCAAAACCACTTTGCCATAGATTGTGTGTGTGTGTGTGTGTGTGTGTGTGTGTGTGTGTGTCAGTGTTTTCCTTCCTCTTTCTCCTCTATCCAGCGCTTTTATCTCTCCTTTTTGAAAAAGAAAATCTGTCTGACAGAGACTAAGCATGCTTTGGAGGGAGACAGGGAGAGACAAGAGGAGGGGAAGGGGGAAGAAAGACAGAAAGAAAGAAAGGAAGAAAGGAGATGGAGAAACAGAGCAGGGGGTGCAGAGAGCCCAGCTGTGCTAAATACCTGACTCTTTGCGCGGACCTTCCAAAGGTCAGGTTTGAGCTTGGGGCCTACGGCTTTAGTCATGCTGGGGTTCTCCTCTCAGCACTCCCGGCAGAAGGCATTCTCATAAAGAAAGGGGCCCTCCTTCCCCCTTTCCATCTCTCCCTCCCTCTCTAAAGCTCAAGTTCCCCCTTCCTCTTCTTCCCTCCCTCTTCCTTGTCCACCCCCTTCACTACTGGAACAGGAATGCAACACAGCAGGAGAGAGTAGAAAGACAGAGAGAGAGAGAGAGAGGCTTTAGAAAGGAAAGCAGGGGAGAGTGGTAAAGGAGGGGCCCCAGACTGGACGATAGAGAGAAGGAGAGATAGAAGTGGGAGAATGTGAAAGAGAAAACATTCCAAGGAAAGAGAGTGGGGTTTCTGAGTGGAAAAGTGCAGGAGTAATGGTATAGAGACAGCAGAAGAGAGAAGGAAGGGGAATGCTGTTATTCATTCACACAGCAAGGCTGCTCACTTCACCATGATCACAACTCAACCCCCCCCCCCCCCCCCTTCCACAAACACACACTGCCCCTGTATATTAAGGAGGGGGGGGCATAAAAGAGAGGGTGAAAGAAAGAAGAGACAAGAAAAAAATAACATGGCTCCATCTCTAACACTTGTCACATTCCCCCCCAGGCCCCAAAGTCTCATAAAAATGACTCTTAATTACAGAAATCTGCAGGGAATGTCAACAAAACAAACTCTGAGCTGTCACGTTTGCTTTTAAAATCTGATCAAGTGAACAACAGGAAATAGAAGCAAATAAACTTAACCCGACTGTGTCACATCTCTGCCTAATCAGACATCACGGTAAACAAACCATCCTGGGTCTTTCACAGGTCCCACCGTCGAGGAGACCCCGCCAGCCCCTACTTTGTCAACTCCGGCTACATTTTTGCCCCTGCCACCAGTGCCAACGACAGCGAGATCTCCAGCGATGCCACGACAGATGATTCCATGTCCATGACAGACAGTAGTGTGTAAGTGTTTTTCTAGTTTTTCATTGAAATCAAAAAGTGTGTCGGTCAGCTTCATTTGAACCCAGATTGCTCTGGAGATAATGTAGCAACTCCAAAAGGTTAATTTCCATTCCGCTGATCTTGGCCAAAGCTCTGTGAATTTTATTATTTCCATAGTATGTAAACGTGCCCGGACTAGAGTTCAGTCAACACCTTTCCAGGAAAAAGTCTAGGGGTGTGAAGAAAAATATTTGGCCCTTTAGTTTTACAGACTCAGCTTTTCTTTGGGCCAGGGGACTGCACTGTTGCAAAATAATGGCCTGTAATGTATTTTAATTATCCTCTATGATTGACTCCAGGTAATTCTATTAAAGTGTAGTTGTTGCTGTGGCCTCCAGGGAGATAACTCTGGGAAAGTCATTATGACTGAAGACCTTTTGAAGTATATTCTGATGCGTTACAGGCTGGAGAGAAGGGAGAAAAAATGAGAACGTCTTGATGTGGGTGGGGGCGTTGCCTCATTTTCCTCAAAGTTGAAATGTATCCATCCCACCCTTCTGCCACAACAGACTTGTTTTTTTTTTTTTCATATTATCTAATCGCTTTTTCCCTTTGAAGAGATGGAGGAGAGGGGGAGGAAAATGGCCATTCGGGCCTCAAGACAAACTCATTGAAAAATGTTGGCATCAAATGAAAGGAGGCTTACTCACATGGTGGGTCGGTTTCCTGCCACTGGCCTCTGCAGCGTGCTGAGATCATGTGTCTGCGAGGCTTTCACAGGGGTTACTCATTTCTAGACCTTGGGACAAGGCATAAGGAACTCCCCCTGACCACACTAGGGCACCCCCAAAAAAATCACCTCCACCCTCCCAGTCCTACAAAGCTTCTCTCCTCCAGCCTCCAGAGCCAATAGCAGGAGTGGTGAGGCTCAAAGTACTAGGGAGTGAGAAAATAAAGTGCATGGAGTATAAAGGGCTTAACTGAATCGCTTTCAGCCTATTGTTAGGTGAGGGGAGCTTAGGGGGATAAGAGGGTGGCTGGCTGCTTTGAAAATGACTTGCACAACTGAATAGGAGATCCCCATAAAGTAAGGGCCCATGAAACCATGAAAGAGTCCACGGCTGTTTTCTCTTCCCCAACCTGGACAAAGCATCCAGCCGTCACATGGTTCACCGGGATGGGAACAGTATGGACATAGTTGTTCGGACATGATAAAACATAGTTATCGAGAAGGAAGTTGGCGAGCTTTGTTTGTTAATGATGTTTTGCCGCTAAGTTTGAGGTTCTTGTTTCTGCACAAGCTCCTCTGGGCTGTTGAGTTTTACTTTTGAAGAGTTTCCTGTGTTTCTTCCTGCGCCTTGAGGGATGGTGGCTTGTAGTCTCGGGGGTACAGTTTGTGAAACATTGATTTTGGTAGTAGGGCCTGCAAGAAGCTTGCTGCAGCTCGGGTGATTTCAGCAGCGTGGCTCCACTATCTGATTTTTTTGACAATGTCACTCTCAAATGTTAGTTGCAGCACTTGTTCAGATGAAAAAAAAAAAAACACCACCATGTGCCAAAGTCATCTTTTAATAGTTATCACCAAGGTCTTTGACACAGAGATCTCTCCTGTCCTTGTCCCTAGCTCTCGTTTCCCTCTGCCCCTAACTAATATTCATGAAAAAAAAAAAACACAGCTTCTTCCTCTCTCATTTAAGGGAACAATTTGATTAGTGTGTCCTTTTATAGTGGTTAACAGGCACACAGCAAATTTGAATCTCATTTCCCAGATAAAGAACAAGAAGAGGAGGATTTGGGAAGGGGGGGTGGAAGAAAGGGTGGGGGGATTTTTTTCTCTTTTTGCTTATATCTTATTTATGGATTTACTTGGACGCTGGGGAATGCTGCTGCACCAACTTCAAACATTACCTTATCTTACAAACCAGCCTTTTGATGTTGCTGAGATCAGAGGCTCACAGCAGAGCGCTTGCCAAACGAAGATGGCAGCGGGTGCATATGTGCATGAGTGTGAGATTTCAAAGAGGCAGCAGAAAAAGTAGCGTTTGGGCTAGGTCAGACACTTCTGAGCAGCCAAAACGGCCAAGATAATTGGCCCAGCTTAAGTGGCAGCTGACTGGAAAAGCTAGCAGACACAGAATGAAAAATGGAGAATAAGATTCCCAGAATAAATGCTTAATTGTCCGGAGACTACTATTCCTCGCTACATCTTGATTTTCATATTAATATATCAGAGCACCAAAGCCAGCAGCACTTTAGCCACATTTGCTAGACTGCTTTAACCTGTTGTAGTTTCTGACCCAAACCAGCTACTGAGGTAAGCGCTACTTCTTCTGCTTTTTAAACAACCACTGTCAGAGTTGACAAGGACTGATGTAATCTTATCAGTGGGACTCTTCTTTTGAAACCCACAGGGATGTTTAGCATATCTCTCCCATTGTCCTGGTGTGTTTTGTTATGTGTGTTTTTGTTGCCTTGGCTTCAAGGGCTCCCGGCCTTTTGATTTAGCTGTAATGTGCCTAGTGGGTGGTTACTGGGTGGTGCTTTGTCGGTCACTTCAATGATAAACTGCCTCCTAAGGGATTGACTACTGGTGCTAATGCACCAACTGTTTGTGTGTATGTACTGTGACTCGATGAGTAGCAGTAAATCATCGAAAATAACATCCGCTGGAGAACTGGTTATAACAGATTGGTTAATTATAATTAATGACCTTCTGAGTGGTCTTTGACAGCACTTTACTTCTTCTTTGTTTTTTCTCCACATGGTAACGTATAATACCTTTTGGTTTTTACAGAGATGGAATCCCTCCATACAAACTGGGCACCAAGAAGCAGCTCCAGAGAGAGATACATCGCAGTGTCAAGATCAATGGCCAGGTTACGCTACCCCACTTTCCTGTAAGTCCTACTTCCTTAAGTTCTACTTCCTGTCTCAGTGTTTCCCTTTTTGTAATCTGCTGAACTCAAACTTTTACACACTGACAGACAACTGGGTCCTGATTCCCTCGAGGAGATGTGCTTTATTTTATTTTTTTCAGCGCTCATGTTGTGACAGAATACTATATTTCATTCCCCCCGCTCGTTTTCATATAAAAGTCTGGGTAAATGAAAGGCAGAATTTGCATACCACTTCACTTCTTCTTCAGCTGTTTCAAGCCCCTCCTTTTCCCCCGTCCCAGTCGCTTCTGTAGGGCTGTAAATATAAACTTGTGTAGTCATCTCTGTGTTCTGTCTCAGCAACTGTAGTGTGTCACAAAGTATCATAACTTCATATGTTTTTGTGCATCAATGATCGCTGTGGTAATGGACACGATGATAAATTCAACTTCAAGATTACTATTTGAACTGGATTAATTATTACCAAAACTACTCTTACCCTCCCAGAAGATGAATAGGAGGCACGTCACTATTAAATTCCACTTTCCTCTACTGCCACCCTACTGTCTGGTCCCATTAGTATTTGGGTCAGGCAGTGTATGTGCTTTGAACTCAGCATTTTGTTGACCTGCTGAAGTTGTTTTGGGAAGGTTTAAGGAATTGTGTTAGGACAGACTGACACAGGTTAGGAGGTGGGTCTGTTTGAGGCAAGAAAAAAGATATGAGATTCTTTTGTCTTCATATCCAAACACAGGTATGTGTATGTGGAAGAGTTGTGTGTGTGTGTGTGTGTGTGTGTGTTTGTGCATGTATTTGACAGTGTTGTCTGTTCCCCCTTTTTTCTGTCTTCTCTGTCTTCTCTCTCTCAATCGCTCCCTCTTTTCCTTTCCCACTTGCACTCCTTTAATGTCTCCCTCCTGATTTGGAGATGGCTCTGTCTCCCATGATGCACCAGCCCCAGGCAGCAGGGGCCCCGTGCAGGGCTGGCGCTCCTTTGCCAGCAGCTCCGCTTGCCTTTCTTCTTCTTCCCTTCATCGTGTCTACAAAGAGATGAGAGGAACAACAAAAAAAGAGTCAAAATCAAGAAAGCCAGTGTGCCAAATAACAAAAAAGTAAGAAAGGGAGAGTGAAAAACCAGTGCATATAGTTAAAGAAAAAGGAGGATAATGTGACCAGAGTACCTCTGAGCTGCCCTGCATGCAGCCAGGAAATAAATTACTACTTCCCCTCAGATCTTCCCAGTATTTGACTCGTCTATCTTCTCCCTCCCTCTTTTCCCTCCTTCTCTGTCTCGCTCTCTCCCTGCCACTATTGCCACTTCACAAACGCACATCTCAATCCTCTTCCTCTTTTTTCATGCTGTTAATTTTGTCCCCCTCTCCCTTTTTTTCTACTCCTCTCCTCACTCTCTCTTCTCTGTCGATATCTGGCTTTTATTCGGAGATTTAAAGCTGCGTGTCCCTCCCACCCCTAGTGTGCGTTTGATGTTTGACAAGGGCCCTTTGAAGTGTGCTGACTTCAGAGGCTGCCTAGCTGATGGCTTGGTCGGGCTACAGAGGGTGCAGGCAGGGGGCCTCCCCTCCGAGCGAGACCAACTGCTACCCCACCATCACTACCCCCTTCTCTCCCCCTCGCCCAACAGCCTGGCACTGCCAAGGGCACTGGGCATGAGAAGATCTGGGGAGGGATGGGCGGCGGAGAAGGTTTGGGTTAGCTCGAGGGCAAGGGCATCTGGATTAGGCCTTTTGGAATAGTAGCAGGCTTTTTGGAACAAGATAGGATTAGGGCAAGGGCAGTGGATTAATGCACCATATTGCATCTGTCAGAAACACTAAGCAGTTACACTCACACACACACTCTAAAGTGTCCTTCCCCCTGTGTTACTTACCCTGCAGAGGACATACCGGCTGCCTAAGGAGATGACCCCTGTTGAGCCCTCAGCCTTTGCCGCCCAGCTCATTGCCAGGCTGGAGAAGCTGAAGCGAGAGCAAGACACCATGAGTTCGCTGGAAGAGAGGCTGCAGCAGATCCAGGAGGTATGCGCGCACACAAACCTGTTCTACAAAGCCCAACACCTCCACCTACACTGAGCATGGCTGCCACTTGGAAATTCTAACTTGTAACCAAGTTAGCTTGGGACGACGGTTGCGTATTGCACTACAAAAGCCCGTATGCCAGCTTTAGCATGTCGAAGAACAGGGAAAAACCAAGGGATTTGAAAGTCTGTCTTGGTTTAGCTACGTCTTCCCTTTTCCTCTCTGTCCTCCATTATTTCATCTGGAGGAACTTTCAAACTTATGTTTCTAGACACACTTGAAGTTCCTTCAAATAGTTAGCACTTAGCTACTCTCCAGTGGCACGTTTACTGAGTATGTGTAGTGCCAGTCTCTTTGTGAAGCACAGGCACACTCTGCATTATAGATGAAGTGCACCCAAAGCCTGTTAGCGAAGATAACAGTGCGGCAAAAAGGAAACTCAAATCAAGTTATCCAGGCGTTTGCTCTCACTGACTTCAGAGTACGATAGATATAAGTTGGTGTAAGTTGAGACATAAATTCCTCTGCTTGCTGCCTTTCCCACGTGTGACTGTGTATGAATTTTTTCGTCAATTGCAATAACCTTTTCTTTTCTTTGCCTGTCCAGGAGGAGGAAAGGGAGGAGAGCAGCGACCTTGCCAGCAACACCTCCCTCCATCACCCTCTTCTCCCATCTGGCAGTCAATGCGAGGAAGACCCCCAGGCTATCCTAGACGAGCACCTATCCCGTGTTCTGAAAACACCTGGTTGCCAGTCACCAGGCGTGGTTCGGCACTCGCCGCGCTCACGCTCCCCAGATCGGACGGGTGCTGTGGTGTCTTCTGGCCACGGGCCCTTCTTTGGTGCTTATCCTGGGGCCGCCAAGGTTCTGATGACAGGCAAGCAGTCCACAAAGCACATCCACCATCACTACATCCACCATCACCACGCTGGGCCGAAGACCAAGGAGCAGATCGAGGCCGAGGCGGCTCAGCGCGTGCAGTGCCTCTGCCCTCCAGGGGGCACCAATTATTCTGACTTCACCCCTGCGTGAGTGTAACTTCTGAACATCGTACATTAGCTCTTAGTACCTGCCTTCCTAAGTTTTCCTGCTAGTAAAGCTGGTCGGTCTCTGGTCATAACTTGGCTCTCTCATCTCCTTCCAGTCGCTGCAGCACTTTGTCCAGACGGCCAGTCAAGGCCACAGATGAGGGCGTGTCTTCACCGCGCCTTCCACTTGATGCCACTGATCGCTCTCAGAATGTTTGGCAGTGGATCCTAGAGAGTGAGAGGCAGGGCAAGCACAAGCCACACAGGTAGGTGTCTTCCAGGAATCATCACATTATTTGTAACAAACAACATTAGAGTGTTGAGGCCACAGCTCAAATATATTATATATTGACCCTTTTTTTTTTTTTATCCTAACAGCACTCAAGGTCTGAAGAAGTCCAGCCCACTTGACTCCAAGACCCTGCCTGGTCGGACTAACTACTCTTGGGGTGGAGGAGGCATCGGCAGTGGGGCTCACCTCCGTGGACACCACCCTGGCCACCCGTTCATCCAGGATCCAGCCATGCCACCCCTGCCCCCACCCAACACTCTGGCACAGCTAGAGGAGGCCTGCCGCAGACTTGAAGAGGTCTCCAAGCCGCCAAAACAGAGGTAGGCAAATTTGGACACCAAAACTGCCAATCATACATATTCCCCATCTTTCTCTTGACCGGCCGCATCAGAATACAGTGTAAATGATGTCCAGTGGTTTCTCTTCCCATTGATGTGAGTACTGATTAGTAATTGATCTCTGATTTTGACAGGAATTCAACAGCAGCCAGCAGCCTTCAGAGAGACAGGAGCCATCCAGCAGCTGCCTTCCCCACTGGAGGAAGCCCTCTAGCCAGCCCTGGACTCCAAACAGACGAGTACGGGCGTTTTCTTTTACTTCTCGCTTTTTGAATCCATAACACAATCCTGTCTTTCTTTCTATCACTCTTTTTTCTTTTTCAACTGCTTTCTAGCTTTCTAGTTTTCCAGATTTAATTCCTCAGACATGTTTTTTAATGTCCCCCCCCCCCCCCCCAAGCTTGTGTTTTCACCCTCTTCCTCACAGATTTTTCTTGCTCTTCCCTTCAAAGAGAGATGTTGTGAGTCAGCATAGCTATGTCTTTGAACTCCTCTTCTCTCGCTTTTTAATCATTTAAGATTAAACATGCTTTAATATGGAATCCTAACTACCCACCAGTCTCCCAACACACACACTCACCACTGGAACCCAACAAAGATGTGTTAAGTAGCCCCTGGTAACTCAAATTTATCAGCCCCCTTCATACATGTGTTGTTGAAAGGGGTAGGTGTTTGATGTTAAGCTGCAGCCACCTGACTGTGAGGCCTCTTTTAGTTTTAATTGGATGACCCTCGGTGAGCCAGCTGTC
Organism: Seriola aureovittata; assembly: GCF_021018895.1. Classification (NCBI taxonomy): domain Eukaryota; kingdom Metazoa; phylum Chordata; class Actinopteri; order Carangiformes; family Carangidae; genus Seriola; species Seriola aureovittata. The sequence continues at coordinate 5,497,219 of NC_079366.1, read as the reverse complement.
TGTTGGCATCCTTAATTAATAATACTCCAAAGATTCTTTGTCTACATTCACCACCCTGACTTCTTCTCCTACAAGTTCAGCTTTTGAACGCCATTTTTCATTTTGCGTTTTCAGGTCTAAGGAACTAGTGGTCACCTACTTCTTCTGTGGTGAAGAGATTCCCTATCGCAGCATGATGAAGACCCACTGCCTCACCCTGGGACACTTCAAGGAGCAGCTTAGCAAGAAAGGCAACTACCGGTAAATATGATGCACTGACAACAGCACACAGATCACAGTACACTACCACATACTCGGGTAGATGTCTATTTGCACCTGTTCGGACGGGGCTGGTGCTGTAGCAGCGTGTATGTATGTGTGTGTACGTGCATTTGTTATTGTACTTGTATATGCTTGTCTGCTGAGTGGGAGTGTGAAATCCTGGAGCCCAATAGTTGAAAAGAAACTGGGCTGATCCACTGTATTCAGAGCTTACAGAGAGAGGGGAGAGAATGGGGGGGGGGGGGGGGGGGGTTTGAATTTTTTTCTCACATCTGGTACTGATTTCCATGGTAAGGCAGCCTTAATAAATATGGCTTTGAAGCCTGGGCCATTTTATTTTGTGCACAAAGACCATTGCGAGGCCTCCACACTATTGCATCAGACATTTAAATCAAATGCCGCAAGCACCTTCTTCTGGTAATGACCGATAGGAGTTAACACAGCAAAAATACCTCCGGTCAGTGCAGTGTCAGATGATGAGGGAATCCCTCAACAACTTAAGGACTTGTAAGATTATTTAAAATATAATGGCCAGTCAGTTTAAAGAAAATTTAAATCAGGAGCCCTATCGTCCAGGAAGTCCAGGCTCGCTTTATCAAGTAACTGTTCCAGTACTGCGTAGGTTGTATGCCACTGAAAAGACATAAAGCCTGCATGCCCATGACATCAACATTAGGTTACAGCCACATCTGCTTGTTAGGCAAGAGAGAGAAGGCGGCCTGCAAACAAGTCATTGCACCCCTGCTATCCCATAACTCTTCAGTGAGCAAGAGAGGAGGAGGTGGATGAAGCGTCTGGCTTCAATGGCAGCAGAATGTGTGGAGTTGGTTAATTTGGACATGGCAGCGGTACAGCGGAGAACAGTATGCCGTGGCTCTGCCAGATGATATTGGTGCCAGATGTTGCGAAGAGAGAAAAATCCTGCCACATAAAACATGTTCCAATGGAAAGACTCCCTCGGTCTCTCTCTGTCTCAGTCTCTGAAACAAAGTGATGACTTTGAACTATTTGTGAGTGAAAATGTAGCATTTTGAGAAAAAAAATCCAGCCAGTTAAACTGAGATGGGTAATGGGTTTATTTGTTTTTTTTTTATTAATGAAGATAAAATAGCTAAATCCTGCAGAGCAAAGCTTAGACAGCAGAGGAGAAGTTTGCTGAAATGCCATATCATTAAACAAAGCCATCACTCCTCTGTCACATCCCTGCACACTTGAGTAGAAAAGTCTTGCTGCCTCCTTCTTCGTTTGTGTGTAATTACAGTCAACATGGAAAATAAAACAGTCTATATACATTTTTGTATGCCCCTCCTTTGTTTGAATGACTCAAAGCTGAGCAATAAAACAGAGCTTTTTTTCCCCTTTTTTGTATTCTGAACGCAGGCACACATGGGCAAAATGAGGCATTTTTCCATTACAAAGCTTATCATTAAATCCCCTCCCGCTGATCTTTTGCTGGGTTTAAAGTAGAGAGGAGAAATCATTAGGAGCTCCAGGAGACTTCACAGTCACTGGGACCAAGCTAACCCTGGCAGTTATCTCTGCTTGAGAGAAGAAGAAGGGGCTAGCTAGGTGACCCGTGACCTCCAGGAGACTGTCTAAGCCCCCCCCCCCCCCAGGGTAAAGCCCCTTGGGCTCGGCCCGCATACAACCTATCACACCCAGTCACCAAGCCAGGGAAGGCCTACACTCCGCATTTGCTTTCTTCTCTTCCTTCTCCCTCTTTTTCCCCTCTGTTCTCGGCTGGTGATTGGAAAGCTGCCCACAGTGTGCGTGTGTCTGTGATGGCGAGTGTGTGTGAGAGAGAAACATGCAGCGTGTGTGTTTATGCGTGAGTAGCAGAGTGTGGTCTTGCAGTCACAGGCAGACTCTGAGGCACCTGAAATGTCAACCTTTGTGACAGAAAGGCCCTTCATTTGACAGCCAGCCCAATTAGAAGCCATGGAGACATAGACGGGGGGGGGCACTATTGAAGAGAGAGAGAGCAGGGGGCGGGGGCTTAAGACAGCCTCTAATTAACCCTTCAACTTTAATAAGACCTTGCAGGACAGATAGGCATCTGTAGAATGGACAGCAGTCAAGATGAACAAGTGGATGAGGAGACAAGCACACATGGATGAACACACACACACACACACACACGCACACGCACACACATATACACACACACAGGCTGTTTCTAGCAGCTTGAATTATCACAGGGAGTGTTTAAACGGAGGGTTCAGCTCTGTTTGTGCAGCGGTGTGATGTGGAGTCAGGCTCTGCCTTTGAAGTGTGCAGGGATGGCATTGAAGGCTATGACTAAGTTGTTTTGAGCAGGATCCATTTCTGGCTCTCAGAGTGTGTGTGTTTGTGTTTGATTTGGACTAAAGGGAGTTGTGCGCAAGCATGTATATGGAAGTAGTTGTGTAGGTGCCTCAAAGCAGTTTTAAAACACGATGAAATATATCAGATGCACTCCTGTTGCCACTCTGTCAGGTTTCGTTTGAGTTCATTTTTTGTTTTGTTTTTACCACCTACACCTACGCTCAACAATTTCTAATCACAGACATTTCTCTCTGTTTTCCCTCCTCAGGTACTACTTCAAGAAGGCAAGTGATGAGTTCGAGTGTGGCGCTGTGTTCGAGGAGGTGTGGGAGGATGCCACCGTGTTGCCCATGTATGAGGGCAAGGTCCTGGGCAAGGTGGAAAGGATGGACTAAAAGCCACTTTGTTGCCAGCCAAACAATGCCCTTCCCTGCCCAACCAAAAGCTAAACTGTCCCTAAAAAACTTGAGCAAGAGACTCTATGTAATTAACAAAAAAACACTCTGGACTCCTTTGTTGTTTTGTTTTTTTCTATTTCTTAATATTAAGCTAAACAGAGTTAATATATCCAGCACAAGAGGAGTGATTGAAGGAAGACGAGCCAATGAAGTATACCGAATCCAGTGGAGGTGCCGCCCCTCCCTGACTTTCTCAACCAATCAGCCTTAGAAACACAAGGGAATGACATGACAGACTTTTAAAGGCCAATGCAAGGAGGATGATGGTGATGGTGATGATGATGATGATCAAGAGGAGGACCCCGCCTCTTCTTGAATATAACCACTGAAGATGACTGTTTTGTCGTGATGTGATGAGAGACTGATGGTGCATTCGGCACATCGGCTTCCCGGCCGAGTGCAGCGGACTAGCAGGCGCTGAAGATGCAGTGCCACCAACCTGCTCTTAACGTTACACTCCAACATCGTTACAAAAACGTCTGTACGTGTGCATATACATACATGCATATATGTATATATACATGTATTATATATATAGATGCTTTTTGTCATGAGTTGAAAGTTTTTATTAAGTATTTATTGAAAAAAACAACCCACTCCTTTCCCTGTTCTCCCTTCCCAAGTCTTCTTAAACCTGTGTTCCTCCCTCTCCCTATTTCCAGCCAATGGGCAAGCTGCTTTGAATGTTGGGAGAATACTGTGGTGATATTGTTTAGTGTTTGTTATTGTTTGTTTTTACTTTACACAAAAGGATGTGACACTAGCCTAGCACCTCCCATAGCCTTGTAGCCCCGTCTGACCCAAAATAACAACCTTAGCAGTGGTCTTGTCCGAGGCGCACTCCCTCCACTATCCTTATGGGCAATCCCAGTCTTAAATGCTGCTGATAGTTTGTAATGTTAAGTTTGTCACACTAGCGTTTCCATTCCCTCGTTCTCTCCCCCCTCCCTCTCCTTTTCCCCTTCTCTCAGTCCGGCGACAGAGCTCAATCTTTTATGTTGTGCCTTTGTTTGTAAACCAGGCATTGCACAGGGGGGGGGGGATAGTTGCAGATACACACAGAGGAGACCTGGAGCACAAGTTGTACCATCTAATAATGGCAGTGTTTACAGCCCGCACACCAAAATAACTTGTGCTAACAAGAACCAGTTTGGGTCATTGAGAACGACTTCTCAAGGAAGTCAGCTAGCGTGTCAAAAAACACAAAAAAGGAAGAAAAAAAAAAAGTGAACATTGAAGAATTATGGCTCCGATATCCTTTGAATGTTGTTACAGTAACATCGTATATAGCAGAGTTCCTGTATACATTGTAATTATGCATTCTGAAGTATGGATACTGACACATGTGATGCACACATAGAGTACACACACACACACACACACGCACACACACACACACACACAAACAATACACACATCAAACACACTATCGCTGGTGTTTTATGAGTACAGCACCTGTGCCTACATGGATGCCATACCATGTGCTACCCTGTTTCAGGGTTTTAATATATATCCCTTGATTCTCAGAAGGGTTTTATGTTGAAAAGATATTTTTATGCTTTTAATAATATCCTGTAATCATGTTTTTTTTTGTTTTGTTTTTGTTTTTACACCACGGCCTTTTTGTTTTGTTTCATTCTATCTAAACTGTAAATTATACATTATATAAAGAGTTTCATTTAAAGATTTACATGGACCTATAATTATTGTAATTATTGAGAGATGTAGCCTTTATTAAAGTTTTATATTTTTCAAATGAAAGCTGCTGTGCCTGGAATCGTCTTTGATGATACAAAGATACTTACACCACTTGTGTCAACATGATATGTTTTCATATAATGGCCAGTTTATACTGCACAACAAACTTCCTAGTATTAGTAAGAGATTATTTTTCTATGACAATAATGAACTGAAGAGTTCATAAAGTCTGAGACACCTAGGCATGTATAAACACATTATTTTAGATATGAGCGTTCTTGTAGTTCAAATCTAGAAAAGCTAAATTCATGGCTTACCTGCAGTATTATTTAGCCAGTCAAGTGTTTCACGTCAAGCCTCACAGTGTCCTGGTGAACTACTGGTTTAAGATGTGTACCATATACAGTAATTACACTGTATGATTCTTTGTTGCTACACAAAAAGGCCATCAAAAAATAATGGTAATAATATCATGCTTGGCTCTGGGATAACATTCCTTTTAAATGAATACTATGAAAGTCAGATGAGCAAGTGTATTGCCAGTTAAAACCCACTATAGGATGTCAGTATCAGCTGCTCAGCGATGTAGCACGTAACACACTAAACGGTAGGAAATATTGGACAGTGGAAATTACACCACACCATGCTATAGTCAGATGATTTATACTGAAAATGACAGAATTTGCAAAGCAGGAAACCTCTTCTTAAATACTGTCAAGAATTATTCTTGACAGTTACCTGCCTCCTCTATGACCTTCATGTCTTTATCAGTAATGAAGAATGTAAAATGTGGTCCCTGACGTCACCATTAAACAAGTACAGTAGTGTAGTGCTGTGATCACACCACAGTGCAGATTGATGATAGAGAGGTGACTCTTTATTTTTAAAATTATCAATAAAATGAACTAATTATTATATCCATTACTGCCATTAAGTTTCAAAAACAGCTGGAGTGAAAAACTGAAAAAAAAAGTCCAGGTTAAATTCAATGTGAGCTGTTAATTCACGGTGTAAACAGAAATCACTTAAAGCTTGCAACCTTTTGATGCATTACAGCCCCTCGGTGGTTAAACATGCAGGTTCTGTATTCAACACTTAAATGGGAGACATTAAGCATGGAAATGGGGGCATGGGCTAATTGGTCCTATTAAAGAGCAATGAGGACCAGCACTCTACTCTCTGACAGTCAACACAAACATTAATGAAGCACCCTGCATTCCCCATCAGAGGGCCTAGCCATGTTTGCCTCAATTATCTGGCTTTATTTCAGCAGTGGGGGGAAAAATCATTTAATACCAGGAAATAATTCAGTGGTGGGAAAGCGCGATGCTCTCTGCTGCATGCAGGCTCACTCACTTGTACGGCTCAGTTCAAACTGTTGACTTAAAAAGAGACTTGGAATTGGCAAAAAGCAGAGGTAGCCACGTAACAAAGATAACAACAGTCATTACTGACAAGCTTTCACTTCCCACAAAATGATTTTCTCATTTCTTTCTCCCCTGATAGCTGTTCCTGGCAATATGGCAAAAAAGGAAGAAGAACAGACAAGCTGCCAATGCCTGTCACATCTATGAGATACTGTAGCTTTTTCCTCTTTCTTAAAGCACATATATATTCATCCTCCTTTTTTGACATAAAAAATATTTCTGCAGCAAAACTGTTTGTATTTTTAACACCACAATTAGCAGATGAATTTCCGAGCGTCTTTTCATCAAAGGCACAGAGCGGTGAAACTTCAATATGCAATCAATGCATTACATACTCCCCAAACCTTAAAATCAATTCCTTCATGGTCTTAACTTCACAATGAGGAGGGTTTAATCAGGCTGAACCAGCTAGTTTCTGCTGAACTCTTTGGAACGGGGCAGGTGTAACCCTCCACCCTTCTGCCGCTGCCCTCCCCGCCTCCCCCCCCCCCCCCCAACTCTATTTTTACAGCCTCTTGGGGCACTGGCTTTGAAGGGAAACCTATCCAGGAAAATTGCTTGCATTTTTCCCCAGCAAAGCGTTGATAGATGGACATTGACTGTCGCATTCCCTTCCCCTGCACATCAGGAGCCCGCCCTCACCCCTCCACCCCCCGTCTTCCCTCAGCCTTTTCTGTGGCATTCCAGTCCTAATAGGTGCTTTGTTGAAGTGCATCGCAGGTTACATGTAGGCTCTGAAGTTCCTGTTTTCACGGAAACTTAACTTCCCATTTGGCGCTTTTGGCTCTTTAAACTTAAATTTTAATTTGAAGCACACAATTCTTTCACAGCGCCTTTTCATCAATGGAGAGCATTTCTATGGTGTAACTTTGATTTCATTGGCAGCGTACGCTTTTCTTTCCCACCACTGCGTATGCCTTATATGTCCCATATCCCACTACCTTCATCCCTGTCTTTTCTCCAAACAGTGGCATTCATTTCTCCTTGTATTGTGGTAATTGGCATAGCATGGTTGAGGCTATTGTAAACATGGCTGTGTGAGACTGGTATAAAGAGGCACCAGTCACTCCCCAGGCTAAGCTAGTGTGCGAGGCAGGCAGGGGCTGCTGCCTATTGTGCTGGTGAAGCCTTTGTAGATTTGCAGCGGGCCCCTTTTAATCGCCTTCTCATACACTGCCTGTCGACTCGCTTTGCATATTTAATTGCCAGGTAAAATCATTTTGTCGACAATCCGTTTAATTATTTGATTGTACAGTAACCGTAAAGAGTGAGCGAAGGGAAGAGGAAGGGATAAAGGGGGATAGAGAGAAGGAGAGAGACAGAGAGAGAGCAGCAGGCAGCGGAGAAAGAAAGAGGTCTGTTGCCAGAATAGACATCAAAGCTGTGCCTTGATGTTGATGTTGAATGGGCATTAATGGTTTCTGAAGGCAAGAGATTGCACAGGAAAAAAAAAAGAAAGAGAGAACAGAAAAAAAAAAAATAAACCCTCCTTTTTCTCTGACAATCCCGCCAGCAATCTCAGTAAATGCATAAACATTGGAACCCGGTGCCAGATAGAGGGGTTGAACAGAGACAAGGAAAGTGAGAATGAGGAAAGCTAGTTGGACTGTTCACTTTCATTTCCTGTAATGACCGAAGGGTGAGTAATGGAGAAGATGGGTCAAACAGACTGACTGGTAGCTGGCAGTGATTAGGAGGCCAATGCCATGTTAAACCTTTAGGTTAAAAGACCAGAATATTCGGATCAGTGTCATCATAAGTCACAAGCGCCTCAAAGTACAATACACGAGGTTGTGCCTCATCCTCACGACTAAAACTGTTGGTTTGCTGAGCAAGTATTGTGCAGAATTCTACCCAAATATCGGATGGATGCTAATTGAGGTTACAATGACTTCTAAACGCAATCAGTTATTCAAAGCATGTTGCAAAGTCCATGCTTGATTTAGCATAGCATCTCGTAATGCTAATCAAATCATACAAACCAGGGACAGCGCTGACTTAAGTGATCCAGTTTTATTAAGACAGTTTGACAGTTGTAGGATACCTAAACCTGCATTAGCTGATTCCTTTTGGCAATTTGGAGGCAGGATAACAAGCTGTAAACGCAACACTGACATATCACCACCTTATAAAGTTGATATACTGCACCCCAATGCCTATTTATAACTGCAGACTCAAGTGGGTGGAAGGAAGTGCCACATAGCCCTAATCATTCTTTCTGTCTTTTTGGCCGACATAAAAATTTCAAGCGCATGTTGTCTCTGCTTTGCCATATACCTCTTTCATGACACTCTTTCATCCTCAGCCCCTTCTGTCCCTCCCTCTGCTACACTTGAGGAGAGCAGGCATCACACATCACACACATGATACTGACAGAAGTAGTCAGGGTACAGTAGAAGACTTTATAAAGAAAACAACAGGTGTGGATGTTCTGACGGACATACGCTGATGGCTTGTGCCTTGAGAGGTGAACCACTCACATCCCGCAGAAAATGATCATCATTACTCGCTGCTGTCGCTGGGGCAAACAAAGTTGTTGCACTAGAGTTTGAGAGAGTTTGCACTACGAATGGTGTTTTATAAAATCCAATGCTCAAATGGATTTTTTTATTTGATTTTTTTTTTAGAATCTAACTTTATTAATTAAACTATGCAGAGATAGAATTTCAACCTAAAGAAACTGAACTGAACTGAAATTTATACAGTGGAGATGATCTGTTAACATGCACATGTATCAGTAGATAGAAAACACACAAAGTGCAATATGAGAATATTTTCTCCACATGACGGAAGGATACTGGATATAATTCTGCATTTTCATTCTTGAAGCGAACCCCAAACAGCGGATGCTGTCCTCTCTCCTGTCACCAAACACTTGAATGTTGTCTCGTTTTTCATGATGTGTGCGGTGGGGCTTGGCATTTGCGTGTGAACAGTCCAAGCTAGGGGTTTTAACTACAGCTTACCTCTGAAACTCATCCAAAACCACCTTGATCCTCTTTTCGGCTGGCACTGCTGGAGATCCCTCCTTCTCTCTCTCTCTTTCTCTGCCTCTCTCTCTCTCTCCTCCAGTCTGGCTGTCTGTCTCTCTCACCCACTCTCCCCTTCTCTTGTGTTGTCAAGTTTACTTATCTTTCCAGCTTCCCTGAACTATCTTGTTTCTCTGTCATTCTGCTGTGAGGGTGATGTGTATGTGGGTGTGAGGGTGTTGAGGGGGTATCTGCTATCTGGAGGGAATATCTAGATTCAACATAACCTTGACTAGCATGATGTATGCCTGTTGAGCAAGTACATAACTCTGCTTCTTTTACTGACTTTACCCGAAAGAAATTTGGCATTCTGAGATGATGTGCTCAAGATATGAGGATAAAAATAGATAGATGGATGAATGGAGGGATGAATGGATGGATACATAGATAGATAGATAGATAGATAGATAGATAGATAGATAGATAGATAGATAGATAGATAGATAGATAGATAGATAGATAATTGTGGATATTTCATGATGTATGACTGATAGATTGATAGCCAAATGATACCTGGATACTGACAATACGTTCTAACAGAAAGTGATGACGTAGATGAAATAGACAGCTAGCATATTTGTTCAGGATGCTGTTTTGCATGCTATGGCGCTAGTTAGCATCCAATTCTCTCCTATTTTCACAAAATGTATATAGACTATACTTCACCAACACAGCTGGAACACCTACAATGTCTGACACCTTTGTCCATGCACTGTTTTTTTCATTATCATTTAAAGTTCCCATTTTTTACACTTTTCCTGTGTTGATTTGAAGTGTTGATCCATTAGAAGATTTATTTCTGGTTTTAAGAACCAAAAACCATCTCAGTGTAGTTTTACATCTCCTCTCTCAGGCTTCTCTCTGGAGCTCTAGTAACAACAGTTCGATGAGCCAATCAGAGGAGAGGAGGCTCTGAGCCTCACCTCTGATTGGCTGACTGTTTTCTGAGTGATTGAATAAAAATATAGCAGATTGCAGGTAAACACTCAGAAACCAAATCCTGCATGGTTGGATGATGGGTCCAGGTGGGCGGGGCTTGGGTCATGGCTGAGAGAGGTGACTGCTTTGTTGTTACATCACAAAGTTACAGAAGTCCTGACGGCTGGTTTTAAGGCTCAGTTTCTGAATACAGGCTGTGTGCATTTCTCTGTGGACTGAGGCTTTGATACTTTCACAGTATTAATATAGAACCTAGACCTGCTTTATAATCAAACAACGCATGAAAATCTGCCTTTATACAATATGGGACACATCATAAAGGATGGGGAAACCCGCCACCGCAGTTACCTAAATCTTCTCCCTTGTGCTTGGGAACAAATGTTTGATGGGAACAAAAGTTTACAGGGTTGTGTTCTCTAATGTTCTCCAGAGCGGAGCACTTCTACATTCCGACTGGTTACTGCCAAATCGCATCATTAGCATAAAGTTGCCTGGACTTCTTCTGATGTCACTTTGACCTTCTCGCTGCTTTCGGTCTGAATGTACAGTGAGTGATAATCCATTATGGAAGTGCCTCAGTTGTCATCGTGTGCTCTGTAACTCCCCCCATTGAATCTGGAACTTCAGGGGGGAGACTGAACCCCCTGTCTCTATTTAAAGACAGTCTTTTGCAGCTTCAGAAAGCTCTGAAAAGAGCTAGCAAGTGGACCTTGAGTTTATTTTATTTTTTCCATCCCGGTCAAAAATGAACTTTCCCGCTCAAATTATGAGCAGATTTCTTGAGAAACTGCTGATAACGCTGATTATCTCATGACTAGAAGTTCAGTGCTGCAATGATCAGACACTGCCCATAAGAACTCAAAGGACAAAAAGCATATAGTAGCATTCTGGCCCTCTCTGCTCTGATTTAAAAGCACTCTTTTTGGACAACTTTTGTTCATTTATTTTGGGCGCATCCATCCGTCTCTTTTCCTCTCTCTCTTCCTCTGCCAACTCTGTGTCAGCGGTGGATAAGCATTGTCTATTTTGTCTAACTACCCCCTGTCGGGTCTCAAACCACCCCCAGGGGAAGCCTGTGTTCTTTGGGCAAGATAGAGCTTTGGGCCCAAACCACTGTCAACAAGGGGAACAATTTGGCTGGCAAGGGCCATATTTACAGATCGGTGAACCACAGCTCCATTTAGCAGTCTTCTTTCGTCAGTAAACACCACAGGACGGTATCTTTCTCAGATCTCGAGAGGAGAAACAGAGATAGAATTATGCCATGCAGCCCAAAGTTGGTCTATGCTGACCACCACTCGGACCGCCATTGTTTAGAACCTCAGAAAGGCCAAATGATCCGATAACACCAGTTTGTCATGGCACGCAATTTTGTCCACATTCCTCAGTGACCCATTGGAATGCGGTCCCTCGAGAGGCTTCGCCTGTGGCCTCAGTTTGGAGGGTGTGTGGTGTATTTTGAATCCATCAGACTCCTGTCTTTTCTTGTACCATCCTGAATATTGGGAGCGGCGTTTCTAAAAATACAGCGATTAAGGCGTTGTCTTTATTTTCACATGAACGCTTCAACCAAACTCCCTCCGGGCCATACACATACACAAAGTATGTTAATGTGTCAAGATATGGCAACCTTGAGTCTTGTTAACACGTCGGCCCACATTACACTGCGGGCAGCTTGGTATGCAAACAGAGAGCTGGTTTGGAGTTTGGGGTCAGAAAAGGCTTTGAAGCTAAACATACTCCTGTCATAAAGTTATATCTGGGACAGATGAGACCAATAAACCAGCGCCACACTCAAGCCCTGCAAGTCCAGTCATCAGTTGGTGGCATGGACAAAAAAACTGAAATCCACCACAGATAAAGGCTGCCTCTGGCATTCTGGTCGCCTTTTTGGTTGGTTTGGTTGCTCAACAGGCCCTTTTAAAAATATTATTGTGTTATCAGTAGTGCAAAAGACAACATGGATCAGGTGAAAGCACAATTCTCAGCCAGGTGCCAAGAAGAAGAAGACATTCAAATACAGGAATATATTTTTGCTCTTAATCTTGTCCTTCTTTCGTTGAGTGTGGATTATCGTATTATCACTTCAGTTTAGCTCCACTCAACCCGTATCGCAAAAGTGCACGATGAAATTGTTACATTATTGCTCTCTGTGTGCACATGTATACGGACACGTTCTGAATCTATCGATAAATAGCACGGTACGAACGAAGCAGTGTCACATTTTCACGTACACGAAATGTGTTCCAAGCTGATTCAAAAAGCAGTTCATGCTCCAAGACCCCGACATGAACCACAAACAACCTGCACCAGCGACCAGACATTGTCATCCATACATGTCTCCCTTGGGTGTGGCTGCCACTGACAATATTGAACTGAGCTCTTTTTTTAGAAACTGGGGAATTTCTCCACGCTTTTATCCTAAGACAGCCATAGTGCTTCAGTGTTGTGCCTCACACATACCTTCAGGTCCGCAGTCCATTCCCCAGACGGCTGTGGGAAAAGTGGTGAGGCCACTCTGGGTTTGGAGGCCTCCCAGGAACCACGGGGATAAAAACTAGCCTCTGTCATGTGATGCGGTCACATGACTCTCGCAGAACTGGAGTCCTATAAAGAGGAGAGGCAAAGAGGGAACGGAGGATTTTCATCAACTTAGTCAATATAATGATATATGAACAGCGTGCATATGTATTATATCTTATTTCATGATCCCATAAAGCCACAGTCTTCTATCTCCTCTCTTTTGCCCTGCAACTAAGATGGAAACCAGATCAGCATTTAGTGGCTAAAATGATCTAAACCTTCTCTTTATTTTTTTTTTCTCATTGAATTTCACCATCCAAAACAAGTTAAACCACACCAAGAGTTTACACATGCCTAAATGAACCTCTGAAAACCACCTGGGCTGTGGCTGCATGAGCCCTCAAGCACGACTGTTTCCCATCGCAGACGCTCTGCCTGGCAAAGCTCGGGGCTTAGCCACCATTGTTTACTCTTTACCCACAGAGCCCAGCACCTGTTAGAGATTGAGCTGTACACAACCCAGCTGCAAGCCATTTTCATCTAACACCCAAGAAGATAACCATCCCTGTAGCATAAACGATTAGGCTAATCAGCCATGATGATGGGAAGGGACTAAGTTGGATGAGGAGGTAGAAAGTTGTGAGCGCAAAAGGAATCTGCTCGCCCCCGCGACAAGCTAATGGACGACCGCACAACTCAGTCATCTCTTAATGAAGACTGTAGTGGCGCTGTCTTTCCTTGTTTGTGTTCCTCATCTCACATGCCACTTACTGATGGGCCAACATGGCCCCCCTGGCACGACAAGAGGCCACTATTGTGAGGAAATGGCTTTGCAGTCTGCAGGAGCCCACAGCAGTTCTGTCTGTTTTTTTTCTGCTGCCTCCCTGTCGCCAGCTTGTCCCTCTTCTCCTCTGCTTTTCACACACAGGCAATTAAGTCAGTTTCCCAACGCTGTGATCCTCTCTAACATTCTTTGTTCTTGTTTTTTTTTTTTTTTTGTTGTTTTCTTGTTCCTTAGGTTTTCTCCCTCTCTCCCTCTGTCTTGCGGGTTTGTTTCTCGGGTGAGGAGGTTGAGGCTGGGGGCGGAACAGAGAGTAGAAGAGAAACGAGGGGGTGGGGGGTGTGGAGGGAGGGGGGGGTACATTTGCAGCTTTATGACTAACCACATGTGTTTCTGGGTCTTTGTATTTACATGTTTCTCATGGAAAAGAGGGTGGTGGAGGAGGATGACGGGAGAAAAAAGACAGGCATATGGTTCTTGTTTGTTGAGTTAAATTCAGAGCTGGACTGTTTGTTTCCTGTGACGAGCAGAGGGAAATACGTTCTTGTAATCATCTTCAAATTTGACTCCTCCCCAGGCAGTGGCGAGGCTTCTCCTTGAAATCAGATATTTACATTAATATATTTTGTTTTCATCTACGCAACTACTGTACATAAAACAACTACTTTCTCTTGTTTGAAGCAGAGAAGTTGTCGTTTTGGTTCTCTGAAAGACATTAACTTCATTTAATTACGTTTGGTTGTAAAGTGAATATAGTTGCTTACTATAAAGTAATAAACTCTCCCTCTTTTACATTCTCTGTCTCTCTCTGGCCGAGGCTCAAAGGTGCACACTCCCCTGCTGTAACTCTTTCACTCTGTACGCCTTGGGCACCTCAACTGCTGGCACTGGTTTCACCATTATAAAGCATTCATGAGAACCAAAACCAGGTACTTTGCCCCCCCCCCCCCCCCGTCTCTGAGGTGTGCCAGCGCCAACCCACATGAGTCGATGGTTGTCCAATTGCCTCGTAGGGGTGGCAGTGGGGAGTGGGGGGATTTCATTCTGCTTCGCACACCTTTGGCTTGTAATCTGCTCAAGACCAGACTTTACATACACTGTGGGAAATATTATCATCTGAGATCCTTGTAATTTCCGCAGATTGTGGGAAGTAAAGGTTGTGTGTGAATTTATTGATCCTGTGGGCCTGGTTTTATAATGAAGGAAAACTACACCCTTAGATACTCTTACACTGTAAAACATCATTAATCAGGGATCCCAGGTGTTATTTTGTGAGGCAACGTTTTTTTTTGTGTACCCACTTTCCCTTCAACTACTGTACTATACTGCAGTACTTCTGTTAATGCTTCAAGTTTCAAGAACAAAACCAAACATCTTGGTTAAAATGTAACTTCTCATGGGGCTGTTTTGAATTGTTGTTTCAAACATCTCTACTTCTCTATCGGTTGATTTCTCCCTGTGTGATTATTAAACATCAAAGTACAAATCACCAGGTCAGAAAAGCACTTGAGGCCCCGACAGCAAATGATTTTACTGCAGATGGTTTTGATGTCTGAAAAGCTTTCAGTTATCCAAGTCACTAAATGAAGTACAAACGTGCACAACGGGATGTTATGTCATGGTTTTTGACTCAAGGAAAAAAAGTCCATCAGTGTGGTGGAGGATTTGAAAACAAAACGTGGTGGTTCATTTACTGTGTTCAGACTCTCCCAGTTGTTCTGTGGAAAATTACTGATTAGCTTGTCCTGACATGTCAGGTTGCACCTGTCCTTGTTGACAGTGTCACTAAAGACTGATCAAAAGAGAGCTAGCTACAAGCCATGTATTTCACTGTGTGAAATGAAGCATAAGCCCAAAACTTTGCTCTATCATAAACATTTTGCATTGAACTGGCAGCCCTCCACACAATAACAGTGTTTCTGTCACAATGACTCCCTCACTCCTGTTATTTCCTTGCTGCTGCTCTGTCCCTTTGTTCAGCCACATTACAATTTCACCATTAGCTCTGTCGCTCAATAGTAATACCAACTCACTTCTACTTGTTCTTGCATCTATGTTGCTTAAATTGAGGCTAACCAACTTTTGCTGAACAGCAACAACTACAATTGCCACCCACCCTGGTTTTCCTATGATTGTTCTCCTTTTTCAGCAACTGTCCCGGAAAATATACAAAAGAATATTAAAAAGATAAAAATAATATTCTTTCCCGAGACACGAATTATCCCAGTTTTTTCGAAAGTGCACTTCTAATTTAGAATTTCATAGTTTCAAATAAAACCTCATTTATTTCTACTAGTTTTCCTTTATGTCCGGTCATGTGTCTGTAAACATACGAAAAAGTGCCCACTTTCCTCATTACCTAGCTAGTGGCACCCATCCACATCCGAGCCCCCGACCGACCTGATAGCCGAGTGGGTGATGCGTACCAGGTGGGCGTAGATGCCCTGAGCATCTAGGTTCCGGTTCGACTGCCCCCCGAGTGTCCCTGGACCAGAGAGGAAAGGAAACGTGTCTTCACGTGAGGTCAAAGACTGAAAATATCAGAACCCACAGCAGCTGCGTGCTAAAGTGTAGCTGCTAGCAGTTAGCTTTAGTTAGCTTTACGCTGACCGAGTGACTACAGGGAAAGGTCGTCCCTCGGCAGGGGTGATGACTCAGGCGACAGCAACAGTCATTCAGTGAGTTACCCAACCCGTGAATATGTTCCACTAATGTTAGGTTTGACAAAATCTTCACACATCATGGAAACAGAGTGGTGGCAGCTAGGTTGCAGCGTAGCTCTAAACAACAGCAACATGCCTGCACCATATGTAAGCTGTTACCCTCTCCTCTCATTGAAAAGTCATCCATCTGAATGTGCTTGCCTGAGTGTCTGCATCTGGGTCCTCCATCCTGTGCTCCGTACTAGAACTGAGATAATTACAGTATTTCTATGATGACTTAGGCCTTTGTAGAATCAACAGTTTTAATAACCACTAAATGTACAATGGTTCTGACATAGCTTTTTTTCTCTAATAGTGAAATGGCATGAAACAGATGTGCAATTTTCAACATGAGATAATTTCCCCTTTCTCATTTTCACACATTCCACAAATCATTACAAACATCATACTTGTGATCTGAGCTCACAAATGTATCTACAATTTGCATTCACCAGTCATTTCTGAAACATGATGCTGCCACAGTTTTTATATGATTATTCGGTTTTGGGCGTCTAGCCAGGCTAAACACGTAGCCTGCAGAGCTGGAGGAACGTGAGCTACAACCAAGAACCACTAATAACAGTGATAGCAGATGAACACATCTCATGTTAATAGATGTGGTACCTACAGTTGTGAATAATATGGATCTTGAACTTCCCACAGATAATATTTGGAATTAGAAAATACAAAAATCACCAAAGAAAGCAACCAGGGCACACAGGAATAAGAGTACAGTTCTCAGTGAGTTCTTGAGAATTTCTTGAGTCGTGTTTACTATTTTTTGTAATTTCCTAGCAGCTGCTTCTGGAAAGTAACCATCTGCTCCAGGTCTCACGATCACGTAATGTAGAGATGAGGTTTATGGTCAGGGAGGGAACTGGGAAAGTCTTTTCTGTTGTATGTGCTGAATGAGTAGGTTACATTTACTACTATAGTCTTGTTTATTACTCTTTGGTTTTTGTTTATTGTGTTTGGACAGAAAAATATAATTTTGCCAACTGTAGTGGCCTGACAAATATTTCGGTGCATCTTATTAATATTCACTTGCAACTGCATTTAAAAAGCTTCCCATAACAACTTGCCAGTGCAGAGGACAATATTGTGCAGGTTTCAGATTTCAGCTCTGACACACAAGCTAATTATTGCAATATGTAATATTCAATAAGTTTGTTTAAGATGTTTGCTCACATGATATTTGATTTTTATTGTTTAAGGGACTCCAATTAGTGGGACATTATAAAACAACAGAGCTATAAAGACATGTCGAAACTCAGCCAAACATCAAAGAGACATGTTCATTCAAAACAGTTGAGCACTAAATGAGTCACAGACATCTTTCAGGAAGGATGGCCTGTGGTTTGTCAAAATGGGACACTGAAAAGGCAAACAGATTATTTATTCATGTGTTGATTTGGTACTTGTTTTTGTCCCTCTTGTCACACTTCCATTTCAAATGTCAAAGGACCTCATTTGGGCTGTGTCAAAATACACCACGTGGAGACAGAGAAGACGCTGTCACAGCTGATGTGGATAGAGACGGCATTTTCAGAAGATCCAAGTGGCTCTAGCTTTAACTGTAAACTCCTTGGAATCACCTCATGAATATGGACCACGTTGAGAAAAGAAAGGGGATTCATTTTCCTGATCCCGTCCTCCATCTGGGAGTGTTGGGAGTGAATCAGAGCACGTATACAGGGAGCGTAGGTGGGAGGTCATGTGTGATGGCGGACGAGTGCGAGCCAGGAAAGAGAAAGAGAAAGATAGTCAATATTGCTTTATTTTCCGGGGTGTAGGCTGATGTAAACAAACGCGGAGCTTATGCAAGCTTTTGATCTTGTGAACCGTGAAATCTTCTTGGTAAAAACAGGAAAATTAGGCCTCACTGCAGGGAGGGAGGAGGGGCAGAGCAGGCAAAGGCTCATGGGAAAAGATATTTAGTCTGAGATCGGGAGTTCCAAGCTATTAAATGAACTTCCCCCTTCTGACTTAATTTGATACAGCTTAACACTGTTTCCCCCAAATGTTTAACCCTGAGGAACTCATAAGGATTGGTATTGGTGGAATTATTGTTCCCTCATCAAAGTGGCAGAGTTGTAATCGAGCCCTTTGTAGTTTAATTGTCTTTATTCAATGGCAGGTCCTCATGGCAAAACACCATTCAGCTGGGGCATACTGTGGATAACAAGGCACCAATAACTAGACGATTAGTTCATTTTCACTATAAATGGGGCTCATAATGATAGATACGGAAATCTGTGCTGAGGCACTGCTCTTTTCATGTGACGATCCAATTGAGCAAGCTGATTTTCATCAGACGGCCACATTCCCAGCCCCAATTTTGTTGACACTGCAATAGCAGCTCGCGGGGATGGGGGCGGCACAGGGCAGTTGGGAGATAAAAGGGGATGGGGGGCTACTTGAGAGAAAGAAAAGAAGGAGTCAGTTGCTTTGCCCATGAGCTGCACTTTTAATTTTTTTTTTCCCCGTCACGTAGCTCCCTGGTAGGATGTGTGAGTTTGGTACAGAGGTGAGCAAGCTTCCCTCCCTCCCCCCTGGAAAGCTTGTGCCCAAGAGCTATCCATTTGAACTTCAATGAGAGGCAGCCTTCTTGTGAGGACTTGAAACAGGCATCTTTGGGAGGCTGTTAGAAGTGCCTGGGCATGCCTTCTTTACCTGATGTGATGTGAAGCTCACTTTTGTTTGATGATTCCATACATAGATACAAACTGGTATCCTTGGCTGGAAAAGAGTGAGAAAAGGAGCAGAGAGGGGAAGGGAGGATGGAAAAGGGACAAGATTGACATTATAGCTGCGCTACACCTGTTACAGAGCGTGTTTTTGAGGAGCCGAGAGAGGAAGGCAAACAAGATTTAAAGGACAGACTTTGATTTTTTTCAAGTCTGTCTTAAAGTGTGACTCACATGACACACCACTATGTACGCATAAGAGTTATTGGTGGCAGTGATTAGTCCTTCTTTCCATACTGGCTTTCAGGCAATCCTTTTCTACAGTGACATGGGACAAAAGTTTAACAAAAGCTAATATGTGGCTGTAGCAGTCTGACTTGGACAAATCCAGGGGGTATCACTGTCCTCTTGAGTGTAGTTAATTGCAACAAAACTACATCCAACTATGAGTAAAATGCCTTTGCTGTAGTTGAGCACGGAAAGACTGAGGTGGAAGTGATATGTCTCCTTACATCTCAGAACAGCGATCTGTCCCATAAAGGATCTATGGCCTGTGTGCATTCATTTTGTTACTTACTGCCCTCTTGTGGTCGCAGTAAGCTATTGTCTCTGGAAGCTAGCCGCCCAGTCAAGCAGAGGGGGGAGCAGCCTTTTTTGGATGTTTGCACATGTACATTGTGGATGATCCTGGGATCTTAAACAGGTGACTAACTATAGCTAGCTACAGACAAGTGTGCTTGTCAAACTGCCCCTTGACTGACTCAGCTTCCACCGTTCTGAGACCAGTTATGATATCGCAGGTATTATTATACACTCGCATATTAGAAAATTTTAAAAATTTGTTAATTTTAAAAAATTAGCTTAAGTTTGAAATTAGTTTTTTCTTCTTTAGTGTGAAGAGCAGTAGTAATGAATGAGAAAATGACACTGTGATTTATTTATTTATTAAGTTTTCTTACTAACCACTTTGGTCAGCATGTGTGATGATGAGGTGTAGGTGTGGAGCAGCTTTTAATAACACTTTTTTACAAGGAATGCTTTCACACACATATTAAGTCAATTTACATATTGCAGTTAACCATGTCACATAATACCCAAGCCTTTTAATTCTGTTCTGCTTTTTAGTCGAACAGTCAGCCAGAAGTCAGCCAGATGCAGGAGACAGACTTTTAGCACAGGTAAGACGGGCAGCAGAGATCTGAGAGAGATTTGCTACTACTACTGACATGAACAGGTGTTTTCTGGTCTGGTCAGTTTTTCTCTTTGGTGTAGTAAACAGCTGAATCACACAATGAGATGGTGTGGGGAGAGTTTAGTTGAACTTTCGCTGTGTTTGTCTGTCTATAAAAGTCACTGCACATCACTGCTGTTGATGAAAACACAAGGAGAGATTTTTATACTTAAAAGCCCTTAACTCTTAATATCCATAATTATTATATTCCATAGTCAAGTGGTTCTCAAAGTGGGGGGGGGGGGTCCTCAGCACAAAGGGGAATAATTTATTTTCACTATAATTCCATTCACAAAAAACACACAGAATGTCTGACTATTTTGGTCATTTGTTTCAAACTGTGTAATAATATGAAACATAAAAGCAGAAAATCTTATCAGATGGGGTCAGTTTATAATTTGTGTCAGTAGAGGGTCCTAGATGTGAAAAAGTTTGAAACCCACTGCCATGGTGGACGATCAGACCGAAAACAAGACAGCATTAAAATAACTCAGAGGACTGCTTTGCTGGGAGCATGTTGTTAAAGGCACTTGAGAGACAACAAAGTATGATCCAGGAAGTCCAGGTTGAGTAACAGCTCCATCAGTATGATGTCATCTGGCAAAAGTTGAGCGAGGTTCAACTTTTTTTTCTCCAGTTCAGCACTAAATGTGACCTCTGTGTTGTAACCCCCGCTGCATCACTGGCCTCCATTTCTGCACATAACAAGGACTGTGATTTTGTCCCCTCATCTCTAAAGACAAAAACATTTGCACAGTGCGTTTTTAACCACCACAAACAGCCAATCTACCGACTGCAGAGACATAGATTCTCACTAGCTAGTGCACATAACTGTGTGTGTGTGTCTTGTGTCTGTACAATTAAGAAGTAGATTCATAAAGCCCTGAAGTCAGCCCAAATTTGTCGGCACAGTTTTTTCCACCAAGAGTCATTCTGTGTCTGTTTCCATTTTCTTTGTATATTATCATGTATATTATCACACTAGTGTCTGAACACACCTTTCCACTATAGGGGCACCAGGAAGGAGCTTTTCATCTTTTCTTTTCATGATTAATGTTAGCAGTAACTCTGTCGGCACACATACTGTACTCCTACCTGAGAAAACTCAGAACCTATCCTTTAAGCCTCCATTTCTTCACATTGTAATTGGATTGAATGATTTTAAAGCTCACTATGAAAGTTAGTGCTCTTTTCCTTCTTTCAACATTCACCCCTCTGTCCCTCTCCTGCGTCAATAATCATTTGTAAATGCATATGTCTTCAGTTTCACCCAGCAGATACTGACATGATTTCACTACCAGATGTTTGGCGGATGCCTCAACACTCAACACTGAATACCCAAATTTCACAACACAATTGAGTTTTTTTGGCCTTTGTCTGCATTGGTTGCTGTTCAACTAATTTATCAAAGGTTTCCCAATCTAAGTTGTTTGCCTCTTGAAATGCAGTCTTTGTCTGTGTGCTTTGTAAAAAATTCTTTTTGAGAGCAGAAGAAGTAGCCCCAGGATGACAGGCATCGTGTTAAAATGGCCAAGTAGCAAAAATGTCACCAAAAAGCACATTCTGCATTACTTTTGATGGAGATCCGCCTTTTAACAAGTTCTCCTTTTAAGATCTTTTCATATCATAAAGAGAGAGAAAGGGCAGAAGACAACAGACAAAAGAACCCAAATGCAGAGGCTTCACTTCTCCCTTGAAGATGTTAAAATTAGTGTCTTAAAAAAAATCAAAGGCTCAACATTAAACACTGAAAGATGCTTGAAATGTCGACACTGCAGTGTTTTAGAAAAAAGGACATAAGATGAGAGATACTTGCAACAGACTTTGGTGTCACTTCAAAGCCTTGACTTTAAGAAAGTGGGCTAATATAATACTGATAGGAGAATCTTTACCTGGCTCTGTTGACCTCATCTGAGGTTTCTGACAGTCCAGCCACAGATCCTGGGACCATGCCTCCACGCCATGGGGTAAGGGGGGCTGTGAGGGTCTGCGGGTCGAGGGGGCTAGGTTTGACGTGTAACCCTGGAGGTCGTCTTTGGTCTCCTGCTCTGTGATGGCCTCTTTCTTCTCTTGTTATGCTCAGAAAAAGATGGCCGCCTTTGAACTCCACAGTAGCTATAGAAACGGCTGGAGTTCCTCCACTTTAGCGCTTGGCTGTCAGTGTCTGACTGGGCCATCATGATGGGCCAGCATCATTAGAAGCCGGCGCACACAGGGCACACATTGACACATTTGCTGACACGGTATATAAACAAGGCCCCGTGGAAGTGTGTGTGTGTGTGTGAGTGTGTTTGTTTATAGGGGGGTACGGGGGTCATTTTAATTGGCTTGGCCTACGAACGTATCAGTAACAGAGAACCTATGAGCAACAGAGGCCTGATGTGTTTGGATTACTGAGAACTCGCTTTTTCATGTCCCAAATTTAAGACTTTGCTAACAAAACAAAACTTTCTCATCTCTTGTTAGCGTTACATGCGGAATCAGGGACAGAAACCCACGGCGGTGGAGTTAAGTTCCTCATAGTTCACCAGGAAGTCACGGCTGCCATAGGTAAAAGATGAAAGGTTACCATCTGCTGCGTGGCACGATTATGACAAACAAAATTAATAAATTCATTTAACATAACTGCGAGTGCTTGACATCTTCAGCCTTGTGTTCCCTCACAAGCCCACTGAATCATAAAACCTTTCTCCTCCTCTAATTTTTTGTAAAGACTTTAATTTTCCAGTCTCTGGAACTTCAAAGAACTGACGATTTGCAAGTCCACATCCCTCCGAGCACTCCATTCTTTCATTTCGACGGCCCCTTCAGTAAATATGTGCAATCGCCCCGCTTTTCAAACAGATTCGTTTCCCATGTATTTATTTTAAATGAATATTATTAGCTGGCCTGGCAAGAAAAGGTTCTTATGCTAATCCACAGAAATCGCAGGCATTTCCATTTAATGCCTACTTATAGGCCATTCTTTAACGACTATTTGCCTCACAGTCTTAGCAAATGAGCTCTGCACCCTAGACTCCTCTGCGCTCATAATTTCATTGGAAAGAAGAAGGAAACCCCCCCCCCCTTTTTTTTTTTTTTTTTTTTTTACTTTGATCCCAGAATTTGTTTTTGAATCTGCTGGTTGTGTATTCGAACATCAATAGAGACGCGGTTGCAAGTGCTTGCTTTCATTATTTTTCCCAGAGATAAAACGAAAGAACAGAGGGATGGGAGGGGACAAGGGGGGGGGAGGTGGGGAAGAGGGAGAAGGCATGATGAGAGGAAATGAGGGAGAGGGTAGGTGACTGTCCGGGACAAACCTCACATTGCCAGAGAGACAATGCGTGTCAATGTGGAGTCACATCCTTATCAGATTGTGTGTCGTGCTTATTAAAACCACTGACCTCCCCGCCAACCCTGCCATAACTCCCGCTCTCCTCACTGTAGCTCGCTGTCCTTCCATACAGCCTTATCTGTGGGCTTTCTAAGTGAAGAGACAGAGATATCTGTGTCTGAATTCTTTCATATGAGGCCTCGCTGCAGCCACCAGTCTCAGCTGTATTGTCTGTTGACCAATTTTTTCAGGCACTTTAAGACATCGTAATCCCAATTTTGCCATTTCCCTTCCAGTCAGGTTCTGAATTCTTAGTATTTTAACCTGGAAAAACACAATATTGGAGATGTCCCAGCTTTGTGTTTGACCACTGTCAGTTTAAAAAAGGATTTGTGTTTTGACCTTCACCTGGAATCCAGGTCTACCATGTGGCATCCTGCACCATGACTATGGGGAATGGGGATTGAGGCATCCCACCAAGGTATAATGAGTGATGGGGCTTCTTTGATTCCTAGAAAGCTTTCATCTTCAGTCAAGGCCTCCACTAGTAGACTGCACTTTCTCTCTTTCTGTTCTTCTTTGTCTCTTGCCTTGATGTGTGATGGCGAAGACAGAGAAAAAGATCTTTAATATGGTCCCCATTCGATTACCACTCTCCTCACTGTGATACTCATATCAGGCATCCCTTCTCCGTGTGTTCATGGTTTCGTAATTGGGATACCATCACTGAACCACAGGAACCAATTTTTGCCTGTTGTCAGTGTGTGCTAGAAAGTTAGCGATGCAACCTTTTGCGTATGCAACAGCTCAAAATCATTATTGCTCGAGCTCATAACAACCCTCTGAGAGAGGCTTTTTGGGGGGCTTTAAGAGCACAGCAAGTCACTCGGAGGCGAAAAAAAAGATTGCAAGATTTGTGGCGAGAAAGAACAAAACTTGAAAGGAAAACAACAAAGAAAGCATTTGTTCTTTCTCTGCGCTTGCACCCTCAGTCTAGGGTTCTAATCTCTTATTGTTTCAGACCCAAACAGAGACAAAGGAGTCGCAGATCAAAACAAATGACTATCAAGCTATCAAACAAGCACCACCCTGCTATGATTCCAAACGCTGACTGCGGGAGAGCGAGAAGAGAGTCAGAGTCAGGCGGGTCGCGTATTGTTTCCAGTCACTTTGATGCAGAACTTAAAACGCTGGCAAAAAAAGAAAAAAAAAAAATCAAACGCCTACCATGAAAGAAGGAGAGAGGAAAAGGAGAAGAGAGGAAAAGGAGAAGAGAAAGAGGGGGCGATGCGAAACATGCTAACACTGTTTGCATATGTGCACTCGCCTTTGTTTCATTAGTGGTCCAGCTGATAACCTTTATTAAGCCTGATCTGGAATTAAACTCATGGACCAGCGGCGCTTTGAAGCTACAACTGGCTCTTTTCCTGTTTGTGCTGTAAATGCAGGTTGTGGTGCAAAGATAAAGCACTTCTGAAGGATATTAAGACTTGAAAGTCCTTTGGCTATTCACTGGTACATATTTGATGTTGTTCTTTTGCTCCTTGGCTAAATTAGCATATCTCTTTCAAAGCCCCCCCCCCTAACCGCACACACTGACAAATGTAAATGTAATCCTCTGCCATCATGTGTTCACTAAAAGTCATAAATGATAGAAGTACATTGTGTACGCCACTGACACATCAAAGTGTGATAACACGATTAGCTACGATGACTCGAGTTTGTTTTCTCCCCTCCCATCTTCCCTCTCTCTTCCTCATCATTGTAATCAGCACCCGTTTGCTCCCTCCTGTATTTTTACCTCTTTCATTTCGGCGCACATGATAGTCACCGTTTCAAAGTCGTCTTACCAGTTGCGGCGGGGTGAGACAACCTTTGCCTCGGTTTGTTCACTTTCATTCAGTCTCTCTGCAGAAAACGTTATCACTGTCTAATTTTAGTAGCGATCATATCGTCTCTCAGTGTGACAGCTCTCTCTTATCCCACTCCTTTCTCTTCCCAAATCGAGTCATGTGCGGTGGGTGACAGGGCAGATGTGCCACACTACTGTAGATGAGCAGCAGTGTGTAAGTTAAACTGCAAGGCACATTCTCTGCCTCATCACAGTGCACACATCAAAACAAAAGGCAGTGACAGCCCCATTGTGATCTATTATTTAGCCCGCTCCGTATTTGATCACTAGCGCGTGCCATAGTGATGATCATGCAGATTAGGCCTGTTTCTTCCAGCCGCCCCTCTAAACTCCTTTGCTTTTATTGTTTTGGGATCTACATTTTTGCCTCTCTCGCAAGTGTTGTTATGAGCCAAAGTGGTGATTTTTCAAGTCTGACATGTTCCCAAAGGAAAGTTGACACTGTGGGTCATTAGGTAGCAATACATCAATAAGTAAAGCAATATGTAAAACTGCATACGTGCGTGATGAGCTGTCGTCAGGTATCTTATGAATGTGAACAGCCCAGCTAATGTGTCTGTGAGCGTTTGAGCTGATAGAAGTATTAGCTTGCTGGTTATGTTTCATGTTAAATACCTACCCTCCTGACAGCCAATGGTTTTCTGAGATAATAAAATCAATTAACAGGCATTTGAAACTTTATTGAGAGAGGTAATCAATCACTGTTTACCGATGAATTATGTGTTTTCATTCTAGATGATCTAGACGGATAATCTTCAATATCCCCGGAGTCTATTTAGAATTTAGCAAAACTGCCTTTTTATATTATGCACCCTGGGAATAGTCTACAGGATGAACTTCATTTGGAAACACTGCCTTTGTATTATTCAAACACCACATTCAAAAAATGTTTCACTATGAATATAATTGTTTCACATGGACGAGGATATTGTTTCTGTCATTTCTTTCAGGTCCTTTTTATTGTATTAAATGTAATTGTTGAAAATTGACCATGTGTGTTCTCCCATTCTGTCATGTAAAAGAGCTCATGTATCCCCAGATACCTCCTAGCTAAGTAACAGTTAAATAACATTTGTTGCATTTATTAGTTTATTTCTTTTATACTATTGATATATTGTAATTAAAATGATTTCTGTCAGTCCTGTTAAAGACAAAATAATAACCAGTATAATCTGAGACACAATCTAATTCTTTGTATACTTTTGACAACTTCCACATTTGCTTATTGTCTGTCTGTGATTTTGTGACAGAATCAGCAGAATACAGAACTTGTACCATCAGACTAGTGATTCAGAGTGGCCTTGAATGCAACACCAAGAAGAGTATATATAGTAATAGTAATATATAAGGTGCATTATTTGTAGTTGATGGGTTACACATGTAAAAACCATAGTTTAGAGAGAGAAAGGTTGTTTGAATGTTTCTCTCCTCACGCCCTTTTCTGTCTGTCTTTGCTCTCTTTTATTCTCTTAAGTCTTGATAGAGAGTTTAACTTCATTTTTTCCTCTCAGACTGACTCCAAAGGAAAAAAAAGTGTTAGTTCAGGTACTTTATTAGCTAAATTATTCCTGAGAGGGCTGAAGGGACACACCAATCAGAGCTAATCTCGTTTGATTCCAAACATGAACGCTGCTCCCTTTAACCTTAACCACTCAGCTGTGCAATTGTTCACTAAGTAGAGAGAGCAACTCTGTGTGTAATTAGCGGAAGGCCCCTTTATGAATGGAATTAGCATCATCTTTGTCCTCTCACCAGGAGTATAGCCCTAATTATCCATCTGCATGTTCCAAGGGAGGCCATACACAAGGCAGAGGAGGACAATTGCATTCTGGCCCTTCTGATGGTCCTCGTTTGCTGAGCTGAAAAAAAGATTTTAGACTTTTGTCCAGCGAAATGAGGGCAAACTCTCAAGTGCTAATTGAAGTCTGACTGCAGATGGGTCTCGTTAATTTTCCACCACCGGGTCACACTGTAACCTCCGGCATGGTCCTTTATATGAGTGAATGTGTGTGTTTGTCTAAATGTGTGTGTAGTAACGGTCTGTGTGTGTATGTGTGTGCACCCAGTGTTTTGGGTGAGATCATTTTAGGGGCAGAAGTGGGGGCGCCCAGAGATTAAAGTAAAAATCCAGCACTGGGTGCCTGCACAGCGCCCGGCCTCGCCTCTGATTAAAAATGCTAATGTGCTTCCTTTGTGCTTTGATGTGGGACGAACAATGGTGGCGGCGTTGGTGGGGGGGTGGGGGTGGGGCGTTACCGTGAGAAGATGTAATCCTTTATTTGTCGCCATGCAATGACACCCAGCTGAGCACTGTGACAGTCCAAATCAATCATGTCACAGGGAGCCGCCATGAGTCCGCCAGCTAACTATCCCCCCTACTCCTCAACTTCCAAGGCTGCGCAACTCTAATTAGCTTCCCTCTCTCAACATGGTTCAGAAGGAGGGAACCAAGAAAGATATGAAGAGAAAAAAATTTTTTTTTCAGCAACAGCATGAAGTGAAGGCACTAAATACACTCTCAGGCGCCAGATACATGAAACACACTAACAAGTAACACATCACTCTTTCAGAAGAAAATGGAGCCTCTGTGAAAATCTTTTGTCCAGCCTGATGGACATGTTAGGCTGGTGGAAGCAACGAGCCTCTGCTAACACAGAGAGTGATCTTCCTGGCTAATTCCTCAACTTGTCTTTTCTACCTGTTGTGTCTTAGGTTCCTAGTTAGCCACACTGGACAGTGGAAAGACTACATTCAGCAACCCCCTTGGTTTAGTTCAGAGTTGGAGGGTGTGTGAGGTCTGCAGCTTTTACTGTGAGGAGTTTTTGGGGAGCTGTGTGCTCTCGGGTATGATCTTTGTTGATGTCCAGTAAATACCTCTGAACCGTAGTTTGGTTTATTTCAGCAGGATAATCCACTGCTTTCCAGCGAGTCCTGGATGCGTAGAGTATATTAAAAACAGACAATAAAACATAACAGTATGTACTGTCTGTTGATCAAGTGCACTGGTGTACTTATTAGAGTTCACATTTGAAAGCCTGTAGACTGGATTGATACCGTGTAGACCTGTTCAGTTAATTCCAGATAGTGGCACCTTAACACTGCAGGCTTCTCTACGATGCATCATTTTTTACTTTTGCAGGGATTTCCAGGAGTTGTGGACCTCTCCAGATCCCCTGTAGCTGACCTTGTATGAGCAATAGGGGCCAGCGGTCACAGGTCTGTCTGGTATAGAGGGGCAAAGTGACACACAAATGCAATGTTTCCCATCTCTACACCTCTTGAAGGGTTAGGGTATATGTAATGAGTAACTCAAGTAATTTTTCAAGTAATTTGTTCAGTACTGTTAAATACTGTGCTGTATGTGAGCTGGGAAAGTTAAGGTAGAAAATCAATCTATAATAAATCAAATAAATCAATCAATCAATGAAAATGTAATAATAAAGGCTAAATGAAACAAAATGATTGAATCACAATAGTGACTTTACTTAATTGCTATAAAAAAGTGCTGAGATACATTCAACATTATGATGAACCTCATACTTGCAGATTCAGGGATAAACTGATACACAGCACCATGACATCATGAAATGTTATAGCTCAAAATCAACAGACAACTTTTAGAGGGATGTTGCGAAAATGAAATCTATGGCAATGCACGTGAACAGTAATGCAAGTGTACAAAGAAAAGCCTTAAAAAAATACCCACCGAAAACAAGTTGTGAACGGACCTCAGTTACTATGGAGACAAATACGTGCACAACCTTTAACCACACACTTATTTACCAAAACACTATTTCAATGTCAATTTCGTGCCTGTTTCTGGCTGTGGCTTCACTAGTGGGTGGACACCCGACCCCGACCCCGACCCAACAGGACTGGAACCCTGTCGGACTCGTTCACTCAGGACTCAGACTCCAGTTCAGACAGAAATATGCAACCCCAGTCACACTCTCGTCTTCACCATGTAACCATTATGAGGTGTAGAAAAGTATTTACATGATTGCATTTTGAAAGTAGCACATTTTTAGCCCAATTTAGGATCAAATCTCATGAGATTTCTGAAAAAAAAAAATATTTTCTTCAGTTTTTTTGGCTTCTCACTATATGTAAGTAGAGAACAGTCTTTTTTTTTTAACAAACAAGTTCATGCTTCAGGACTAATTACAGCTGTTTTTGTTTGTTTCACCGCACATCGCAATCCAAAAGAACCACACCTGTTCATCGACTGTGCCTCCAAAGGCAGTGTACAGTTAGTCCACTGTCAGCCCAAGTGTGGAAACTCACATCCTCCTATTGTATTGCTCACTTTCAGAGTTTTGACCAAAATTTCCTGGCATGTTTACCATGTTTACTCTACTTTCATCACACCACGTTCAGGATGTGACACTGCCGTGACTCCGTTTCAAGACGTTTCCCCAGCTTGAAACCATCATCGTTGTCACACCCTGGCGATCTGTCGCTCAGCTGCACGCGCACAAAGCTTGAAGATATTCTCTTCAGAGAGCTCCGTGTATGGGTGTGTGTGTGTGTGTGTGTGTGTGTGTCTGAGAGACAGAAGAGGGGGTGCTGGGATATGAAGTAGAAGGGCTTTTATCAGCCTCTGAGTTGGAAGTCTTTGAGAGCCTCCTCAGAAGCTCAGCATTTCTTCCATTGTTCTATTTCCATCCCTCGCTTCACTCCTGTCACATGTAAAATTACAAAAGGCCTCCTATACCCCCTACCCCCCCACCTATACCCCTCCTCTTCACTCATATCCCACCCCTTTTCCCCATGTTCCAACGTCAGAGAGGCATATAACCCACTTAGATTATTCTCAAAATACTTCACAACTTTACAGTGTTCCCACTGCAAATTGGAGTTCAGGCAAAAGACTGGAACTGGAAAGCTGAGGTTGTGAACTTCTTTTGAAAGCAGTTCTCCTAATTTCACCCCAGTCATTCCCACGTAGAGACAAGGATAACACTCCTGTGTAGCGTAGTTACACTGTGCCACATGCTGTGTACACATGGTAATGGTGTTGTGAGATGTTTTCTTGCGTTGTCTTGAATCCCCCCATATTTCAAGGCTGTTATTGTATTATATATACAATAACAGCCTTGATGTATATCAGTGCAGCTTTAACTTGAAGTATACACCTCACCTCACACACTCACCATCTAACCTCAGGGACAGGTGGAGAAATCCTGCTTGGTGACTGCGCACCGTCCTCCGGCAAGATGGTGTGTTTACTGTACACGATGAGGTGAAATTCTATCACAACGAGGGCAGACTTCGTCTTTCTCTCTCTCTCACACACACAAACACACACACACACACACACACACACACACACACTGATATCTGAGACCTTAAAAAGCCTGCCTGCAGGCCTGCACCCGTTAACAGGTGATGCCGTTGTGACATCTCAGCAATGAGACAGACAGAGCCCCATCCTTTCTCTCTCCTTTCTCTTCTTCTATTACCCCTTATCTCCCCCTTTATCTCGTCTTTGCTCCTTGTCCTTTTCCCCCTCTTAGTTTTTGCTTTTCCCTTCATTCTATCCCCTCTTTTCTTTACTTTCTGTCCCTGCTATCATCATCCCTTCCCCCTTCTCTGCCCTAAGGTACAAAGTGACTTCAGGTTTCAGTGGCAGACACAGGAAAAAGAGGATTAGTTGGCCATTTCCCTAAACATAAACTGCAGCAGGTGTATTGGAAATCCCCCAATCTTGCTTTTGTGCAGCAAAGATCACCTTTGATTTTTGAGACGCATCGCCTGAGAGCACACAAAAACCAAACCGCGAGCCAGGGAATGCAAATAGAGTTATGTGTCTGTCACTGATACGTACTAAACATGAACTGTGCGTTGCCAGTGGTGTCATAGCTCCACAGTGTACCACCGCTCCACCCTCCCTCCTCCTCCGTGCACCAACCCAGCTGATCCTCTGTCCAATGTAATCAAATATGACACCAGCTTGTGCAAACAACAACTTGGCCATGTTATCTGTGCCATTTTCCTCGCCTCACGCCCCCTTCTTTTCCTCCCCCACCCGGCTACTTTTTCTTTTTTTTCATTCCTCCTCCGGAGATAACGAGAGGTGATTTCAAACTCTCTGTATTCAGTTGCTGTGTGCGTCTCTGCCTGTGTTGTGTGAGAGTTCAGGTGTGTGTGTGTGTGTGTGTGTGTGTGTGTTTGTGTGTGTGTGTGTGTGTGTGTGTGTGTGTGTGTGTAAGGTGAATAAAGGTATCATTGTTGGTTGCAGGTGTGTGCTTGTGCCAGGCAGACTTCAGCGGAGGATCCGGAGAACAATGGCTCTCTGTTGGAGGACACACCTGAGTCAGAGAGGGGAGGTGAGAGGGCCCGATCGCAGGAAGATTACACAAGAGCAGACTTCATTAAACCTGAGGGGGGAGCAAGGGAGGGATGGAGGGAGGGAGGGAGGCGAAGGAGAGATAAAAAGGTGCAGGAACATGGAGGGAGGGATGGGAGGAGAGAGGAACGTGGGGGGAGAGACGGGGGCTAAATACCAGGAGGAATGGGGGGACTGCAGAAAGTGGAAAAGGAGGGTAGAGGGTTAGAGTCTGAGAGTGTGCTGAATGTTGAATGAAAACTAATGCAAGAGTATGAGGACAGAGGAGTCACGGTTACTGTGGATACACAGCAGGTGCAACTTCTCATGGCATGTAGCTGTACGTGTGTGGCATGATGGGATACATGGTGATGCAGACTGCACCCTCAAGTTGAGGCGTTCAGATGAGTTCAGTCTTTTGCTGCTTTAATTGATTTTTTAAAAAATGTTTTGCCACCTGGGGGCAGAACAAGAAGTTGAATGTAAGACCAATATTCACTCTCGTCTTAACTCTGATTTGCTGTCTGCCAAGTCATGAGGAAAACGTTTGGGTTTTTAGCTGCTGAATGCTCCACCACATTCTCCAGCTACTCACCAACTTAGTCCGTCTGTGGTTTGATGCTCAGCAGGTGTCCAGTAGGTTTTAAGAGCTTGTTTTTTACTAAAACTAAATTCTTATAACTGTCACAATACACGGTAGTCAGTAAATAAGTTTTTGTTAGGTCTATGGGTTTTAATTACCACTAAACAGACTATAATGTCAGCTAAATGCCTTCGGGTGGAAGGATGCAGAACATATGTGCAACACAGGTGAGAACAACCAGCCTTCCACTGTTGCTCCACCTGCCCTTCACAGCGTCGCTCGCACCGGCCACGTGGTTGGAGCCAGTGTGATCTGGTCCTCTCCTTTAACCAGACAGACACTAAACCAAAATACTTCAAGAATGAGGGTTATCATTCATTGTCCACAACAGTCTCAGTGAAAGTTGTTTCTTGAATTCATCTCTTGCATGTGAATCTTTACACGTCTCTCTGGCGTCTGCCCTCTGACAGGTTCGTATTCGATAAGACCTGCCGTCTTGAAACTTAATAAACAATCGAAAATGAAAACCTGTGACTGCGACAGTGGTGACTGGCAAACAACCTGCAGTGTTCCAGTGGGTGGGAAGCCAGTGAGGGATGTAATAATGTTATAAAGTTATAATTTGATCCTTCACATCTTTCCACATCAGTACTATTTAGAAGCAAAGGGAAGCCACAGTGCAGCAACCAACTCAAAGTCTTGGAGGGCAATGTCATCTCTATTCTACATCTACATGTATTCAGTAAGTGCAAGGAGATCAGATGAAGACATGCACCATAGTAAATGAAAGTTAGACATGTTAGGGTGTTAGAGGTGTTAGGAGAGGAGGCGCTCTCTGAACAGATGAGTCTTCAAGAGATATATAAAGACAGAGAGGGACACCCCTGCTGAGATGTCAGCATTTGGCAGCTTGTTCCAAATGCATATGTTTGGAGTAGGAGGAGGAAACCAGAGAAACCCACACAAACATACATGTGTTTTAGATGCGGTTTGATCCATTCACTACAATAATCATTTATACTTTGCATGGCAGAAAACAACAGTATCTTTTACTACATTTGTGAAAGCATTTTCCAGAGAGACTGTGTCGTCTGAGCAAGCAGCGCATGACAACCTATAGTTCCATTTTATTTCACGTTTTTATTATTGTAACCATAACATTAAAGGACAGGTACACCTGCCACTGGTACGCTCCTACAAGTGGTATTATTGTTACCGTGACGACAAATGTCTTGTATGCCTGCTACTGGTACGCTCCCATGAGTCGCATCAGATCCAGACAGTCATTGGGTTGAGTCCATTTTATTGTGGCGTGTTCCAGCAGGAAAGGCTCAGGTGTAATTAACAACATTAATTATAATTACTTCCCACCTGGAGTCACTCGGTTCACTGTTGTGGCTTCCTGAGACACCACCGTTAATGTTATTAGTAAGTAATAGCAGTTCCTGCTATGACAGCTCAAAATGTCTGTGAGGGAAGTTTACAAGTTTATTACCATGAACCTGCAGGATATAAACGTTTGTTTCAGTTAGCTCATCCATTACACAGTAAATATAATACTTTATTTCTGGTTGTGATTGCAGTTAAAACAGCAGATAGCTTTGGATCTTGAAGAATGTGCGACTCAACAGCAGCTGTTGAAGAGAGTCTGTTGCTGCGAAATCAAACCTGGAAGGAAATAACAATAAGCAAACACTGAATGAATTTGGTCATATCTTACATTAAAATGATTATGGAAATAAGGAAGGCTAGCTTCCAGTTAGTTAGTATTTTCAAGTTATATGATACACATCAATGCACCATTCGGCTTTGTCAGACTTGGAAGGACATTTCCTGTCCCATCAAACCTGGGAGCACACGATGGGTGGAGCATTATCTATTGAAGATCATGGTTGTAGGAACTGCTTAAAACACTTCTGACGTAGGTCCAGAGAGACAGAAATGTTAGGATGATCAATAAATTGTGATGCTAAGCAAGAGCAATGTGTGAGATCTTCTTTTCAAGACTGAAGTGACACTTTCCAACACATTGAGACATTTGGATGTGTGACTATCTTCATTGAGAATGCTTCTCTGTTAAAACAATAGATTGTCATATAAGGTTGAAACCAGAGTGTTTATAATGGAGCAAACTCTAAAGAGTGACTGTGCTGCTGTCTGTGCACATTATACCCTTTCTAATGTTCCCATTTAAATCCTATGAAACACATGTGTGACTCCCACCATCTCATCTATCAAGTGCAAGTTTAAAGGAGAGACACCTCGGCACCACCCGTTCAAATGTCTTATTCCTATAAGGTAAATGCAGGACTGAGGGGGGACTCCTGTGTTGATGGTCCATCCACAAACAGCTGGAGGGAGGTGAACATAACAGTGCGCTCTGTATGGAGAATGTAAAGCACCAACTCATAAATGACAGCCTTTAAGATAACACCAAGACTACTGGGGAGCAACGTGGGGCGGTGCCTGATCATATCACAGAAGATGAATCATGATCTACAGGGAGACGCGGACGTCTTCTGCTGTATGACGTGTAGCTGGATTTGATCATATGAAATCCTAGAAATTGCTTCATGAGCAGCCAAAGCCTGTAATGGGTTTAATGATATGAAGCGGTAATGACAATGAAAAATGTTTTACGCTGAGACAGATGTACACACAGACTGAGATGTGATGCATATATATATATATATATATATATAGAGAGAGAGAGAGAGAGAGAGATGTTCGCCAAATGAAACAAACAAAAAGTGATCAATTCGACATGTTGATCTCATTTTGTAGGATTTAAGATCATCTCGTACATTAGTGAGACAAATATAACCGCTAATGTGCCTTGACAAGTATATGATGAAGTGCTCCAGACATGAACAATGTTTCGTGCTGCTGGATTACAGACAATGATTACAGGGGGGGGAAAAGGGAATCTCATTCAAAGGCTTTTGTGACTAATTTATGACATGTTCACTGTAAAGTTGGATGAGAAGGAGGAGAAGTGGTGACAAGATGACAAAAGAAAACTTGCACTGAAAAACTTTCAGAGTGATTTCTCCCCCTCATCCCTCTCCCTCTCTCTCCATCCTTCAACCATCCCTCCCTCCTGTTCTTTCTT
This sequence comes from Seriola aureovittata, assembly GCF_021018895.1. NCBI lineage: Eukaryota > Metazoa > Chordata > Actinopteri > Carangiformes > Carangidae > Seriola > Seriola aureovittata. The sequence goes on along the minus strand of NC_079366.1, from coordinate 5,461,928 downwards.
TCGGCAAAAGTTCAGAAAGTCAAAGCATCCCTACTTTCGCACAGGGTGAACGCTGTTTCTGTCTCAACTCCTCAAACATGAAACGCAAATGGTATGTAAATGTCCTCTTTGATTCTGTTTAATGTATCCGGGGTACAAGGTGCAAAGAATAAAAGAGTCTTCTCCTCTCTGCCTGTAAAGCGTTACAGTACACCTTTACAGGACAGTGGACCCCCTGCTGTGAGGATAATAAGAAGAAATTGTTTTGCTATGAGATGAAGTGATAAAGGGAAAAGTATGATTTTTCAAAGACTTTTGCTGCCTCTCCTCAACACCCTGCACACATTCCTTCTGGTGTGCATGAGAGAGAAATTGTGGAGCGCTAATTGAGTGATAGCCGATTGTTGAAGTGTTCATCTTTGATTTTTTTTTTCTCCTCTTTTTTCTGTGCATGTAAATGAAACATCAAGAAAGTGGTGGATGTTTTGTGAGGAATTAGGATGAAGTTGGGGTTTGAAGAAGAATGTGTGTGTATGTTTCCATGGCTGTGTATGTGTGTGTGTGTTAGTGTGCAATCCCGCTCCTGAATTAGATGGACACATAAAAAGGCCTGTGTGTTAAAGAGGGAACAACAGTTGGCTGACCCCTGTCAGGTACAGGCTCCTGTCTTGGTTCACAGACATTTGTATTTTATTCTATTTTTATCTATTTTACCTATTCTTTTATTATTGTATTTCATTCTATATTCACATATTTATATATACATTAATTCTATATCTGCTCTTTTATTATTCATTTTCCTTTTTGTTTGCTAATGTTATCACCTTTTTAAATCTGTTTTGATGTATCTGCTAGATTGGTAAGTAAACAGCTGCTAATGCTAACATTAGTTAATGTCGCAATAGCAAAACTTACAAATAGCTCCTCTAATTAAAGTAAAGCTATACCTACTACAACCTGGGTTTTACTCTTGTAGCCTAAGCCCCTGATTAAGTAAGAATATAGCATTATATTCACCAGACTAATAGACCTTTTTCACAGAAAACCTTTTGGCATGTCATAGCAGGAAAAGCACAAATGTAATTGATAACATTAGTAACAATCACATTTTATTTTCTAGGTGAGAACCAAACCTCAGAGCTCTGACAGGTTCATATTGGTTGCGCATGTCAGAGAGGTACTGTGGAGTAAGTCCAGGTAAGGCTTTACAGGCAATGATGATGTTATTGTTCACTAAGGGCACCAGACAAGCTAGAACCGTCACTGTTCATACTTACTTTAAAAAGGAAGTTTTTGTTATAACAGTGATGTGGCTCTGGATATTAGAGATATGAACAATGAGATATGACGAGACGAGTGTGGTACTTACCACGGAGAGACGAAACAACATATTTCTATTCTATAACACCCATGCTATGCACCATGAAGGTTTTACATGCGTAGAAAAATAACTGCAGCATGCTGACAGAAAATGTAACCACGCAAGTTACCACACACTTTCTCAACATAATTTTAAAATAAATGCCACTGTCTTATATAGAAGGCCTTGCAAAAGACAAGTTTTGCCAGTTTACCATCAGTGGTTTATCGCAGCCTGTTTCCACACCAACAAAGAACGCATGTGACTAGACTGGCAGGCCTGATCCAGCTGGGCTTGACAGCAGAGCACACATGAAAGAAAGGGATGGAGGGATGGAGTGGTGGGAGCAGGGAGAAAAGCGAGGGATGAACAGAAACACACGCTGGGATCCTGCTGTTCACAGCAGCAGGTGCAGGGGAGTGGGTTGGGGGGGCGGGGGGTTATGGGAAGGGGGGGGTATGAGCGGTTTTGTGGAAAGGAGAAAAAGAGCATTTGAAGGGGGGTGGGGGGTTGGGAGGGGGGGTAACATATGGGTAGCATTTACTGAATCAAACTCAGTGCCTATAAGCGAATGAGATGGAGTCCCTGCATGGGTTCCAATAAATGGAATCCCTGTTTGATTTTGCGCTACCATGAGGCTTTTTCATTATGATCCATTGAACTTGGGCACTCTGATGATGCTCCGGACTGCGAGAGGCAGCAAAGCCAACACTGACAACAGCGGGAAGGCTCACACTTAACTGTCTGCTGCCCGCTGTGTGAAGGTAAACAGCGGAGATAGCAGCAAGTGGCTGTCCATCGCAAAGACACATTAAGAAATACCTTTTGACCAGGTCCAAGCTTGTGCAGAATTTTCAAATAGCACGCTGTAATTCTTTCGTGCTACGTGAAAGGTGATTGGTGTGCATGGCCACGGCAGCAGCAGTCCCGTTCCTGCCTGTTCTCTCCTCTCTGCTGGCTGAGGGTGTCACACCCAATTCTGCAAGCACAGGATTCAACCATTTTGGAGAATAGTTGGTCTTGAACCATTTAAATCCTATGAAAAGTGGCATACACTCCACCTTTAAACAATGTTCTTGTGTTCTCAACAGAAATGGATAGAGTGGATGAATTTTCATATGAATAGGCTGCAGCTAAGGTAACCAGGGGCAACCTTTTTCATTGGTTACTGTGTTTAATACACTATAAAACAGGATAACTAACTGACTGAACCAGTACTAACATCTTCCCCTGCACTCCCCTGAGCTAGCTTGTGCCCTAACAAAGATTAAGAAAAAAAAAAAAAAACCCGGAGTAGGGAAGATGGAGTGGGAGATATATCAAATTACGGTACATCAGGCTTGAGGAGAAGCATCTTTCTTGAAGACTGGGCGTTGACAGACAGCAAGAGAACAGGCAAGGGAGGATAGCTGAAGATCTCTGCCTTTGATGAGACATAACAATATCCAAATCCCCGACCGCCTCTTATTTAAGTTACTGAGGACTCTAAAAAAGGGAAGTTCTTCCAAAGTCGCTCAGAAGCTTGTGCGCTTTAGGTGAGGGGAGGGAATGTAGGGAGCAAGAAGTAGAAGGGTGGGGGAAAGAAGATAATGTTTATGCATTAGATTTTCAAAGCACTTTTTTCTGCAAGGAAATTCAGATTCAAAGGTGTACTTCTTGCAGGAAGATCTAAAGGATTCTTTCTCCCTCTCCCTGTTATTGCTTGAGTGACAAAGTCTCTCTGTAGCTTAGCCAGGACTTTGTATGCACATGGTAACCGAGCGTGAGTAGGCCCTACATAGCTACAGTATATCCACCAAGGGGATTGAGTGATGTATAACTGTATATTTTATATAAAATATTTTCTACGCTCAAACTACATATTTGACATCAAAGAGAACAGTAACACTAAAGTAACACCTCGGCTAGGCAATCAAAAGCTACTGTTAACTGCAGTCAAGCACCCTGCCGCCCACAAGCAATGCCACTGTGCTCACAGTGGAGCCTGAACTGTGAGCCCGCCGCTCATCACTCCAAATTCAAACTCATTGGAGCAATATTAACTGAGACTTTTTCTAAGTGGAAGTTTGAACTCCAAAACTTCAGAGGCAGAGCACTTTGAAAGAGCTGAAGGAGCGGAGATTAGAGGGTGTGTATGTGCACGCTTGCGTCGTATAGTTGCTGAGCACAGCACTCGTACATACGTGTGATTAAAAATTCAAATGAGCGCCTTTAGAATCGATGGAAGGCTTTGAGGCTCCATAATGAGGCTGATATATGAAGTTTAAACATTCGGAGCCGCTGGAAGTGCCACCGTGGAAAAAGAGACAGAGAAAAGGGGAGGGAGGCAAAAAAACGGGGAAGATTTGTGGCTTTGATGCAGGGATATCACCGTGGGGCATGGCTGGTTGGCTGGTGCTGGCTGGTACTGGGATCCGGAGCACTTTCTGAATGTTTGCAACGACGTTCCCCAAGACACCATTTCGAGCAATCCCTCACCAACAGTCCAGGACAAACTGGGAGGAAGGAGGGAACAAAACAGATGAGAAGCAGAAGCAGAGAAATCACAGAGTAGAAATAAGAATGGATGGAGCGGGAGAAAGTGGAGCACATGGTGGAGAAGGAGGGGTTAAAAAGACTACAGAGGTAGGGAAAGGGAGAATTGAGGTTGACAAAGAAGTGTCTGCTATCACCTCTGGGCATACACCCTTCAATCAGATACACTTATACACTCACGCACATGCACAAACACACACAACAGGACAAGTAGCGAGAAATAGCGAGGGGGGGGGGGGGGGTTGGTGTCAGGACCTGGGACAGGAGGAAAGACGTATTAGTTCGCATGCTACTGTGTGTGTGACCACATGCGGACACACGCGCGCACACACACACACACACACACTGTTCTACTTCTATCTCTGGAAGCAGTGGGAGTCTAGTGCCACTTTGAACTTGCCTACCATTAAAAGCCTGACAGAGTTTTGAAGAGGCCCATTGAAAGGGAACCTGTGCATTTATGATGTAAATGTATTTTTTCCAACCCTTTCTTCTTCTCCCCCCGTTTTTTTTATTTTTTTTTTATTTTGACAGCCTTTGAAATTTGTCATATGCACATCCAATTTAACAGCCAGAAAAGACTTCTTTGGCCCCCTTCTTTCTTTTTTGCAACAATCCATTTTCATATCAACTTGAAAGGAATTGGCTGAATATTTTTGCTTGATTCTCTTTAATGTGATCATCTCTGTTTCAGTCGCTCAGCGTGTTGGAGTTATATTCTTTTAGTCAGGTAATTTTCTGTCAGGTTTACTCTCATAACCAATTCTTCAAAGAGAAAAACAAGTGATTTCGCAAAAGGACAACAACATCCTCAGTCCTTGTGCATCACTTTTTCTTTTCACTTCAAACTGGTTGTCGTAACCTTTTCTTTAATTTGTGGCATGTGTCCCCTTTAACTGCTCTGAACTCCTGGGTCAGACAGCATTTGAAAGTAATTTTTGGCGTTTCTTTCAACCCACTAGATAAATGTTTTTACCTGGTCAAACAGCATAGATGGTGTCCATTAAATTGTCAATCACAGCGAAGGTTATGTTAAAGTTGTGAGGTTCACTGTCTGTGTTGTGGTTATTCTACATGCTATATAAGGGATGACGCTGCACTTCACACACCGCCAACATTCAGAGCCAATGCAGGGAGTGGTTTGACCTTTATGTAGCAAAGAAAGTAAGGGTGAAGAGGGGTAGTAGATAGATGTGTAGCACATGGCTGCAAACTTGTCACTTTCTAAACAGTTTTCCATTTTGAATTTACATTAGCTTCTACAAAGTGAGCAAATTTTAGCTTTGGCCCAACAACAGCGCCAACCTGCAGAAGTTCACCCTTTAATTTAATGGGCTGCAAGGGGCTGGCTTCTATAGACATTATTGCAGCTGGCAGCATGTATATGCTTCAGAGCTCAGCACTATGTAAAATCCCACACACCAGTGGCATCATGATATAGAAAGCACATTTGTTTCCAGGACCTTCTCATAAAACCTGGTACACGTCTGTTTGTGTGGTGCTACAGTCATCGGTAAACGACAGAATTTCACTACATCCTCCAGTACAGCAGAGAGAAGGAGAAAGTTTTGAAGGGGAAAAAGTCATGTGCAAGCTGAGGCAGAAAACACTTCAATTCTTGTTTCATCTTGTTACAGTCAATCAAATGATTTGGGCTGCAAGTATATTACTTTTGTTGTTGATTAGTGTTGTTTTTATTTATTTATTTTTATTTCAGTGAAATACAATGAATTGTGCTCCATAATTTCCCAGAGCGCAAGGTGATGCCTTCAAATGACTTGCTTTCTCAGTCAGTCCAAACTCTAAAGATATTTCATCACTTATTTTGTCTACTGAAGTTAGCATGCTAACCAGCTAGCTCCGGCACAGTCAGATTGTCTCATCACTTCTCAATACCAAGTCACTGTAGCGTCCGGGCTACAGAAGTAGCTGCTCAGAGGGCGTATTATAACCTCTTGTATGCAATGATGGCTGAAGCTCTTGGCAAGACTGATACATAAACAGCTGTTAATGCTAACATTGGCTATGTAACAATAGCAAAACTTACAAAGAGCTCCTTTAACCATACCACAATTACCATGTACGACATCAGCATTGTCTGGGGACAGGGCTGCACTGGTAAAACAAATGCTACAAATTCAATATCTTCAACCAGCAGGGCAGCTTAGTGGTTAAGGACCAACATCATCCACAGAAAAGTCTTCCTGACTTGTCACCACCTATTTTTCACAAAATGACAGCAGCTACATACGGTCAAAAAAACATCAGACTTTCTTCTGGACGTCAGCTGTTTGGACAAATGGAGCCACTTCTACCAAAGTGAGTTCATGGGAAGATGGACTAAGGGCTGTGAAAGATTTCTTAATTGAAAACAAACACACATCTTTTTAGTTACATCCCCCATCAATGTGAAGTGATCTCTATTTACTGAACTCTCTCCAGCCCCTGGATTTATGCGCGGATGTGTGTGTTTGGACTTGTTCGGTGCTTCCAGCTGGACACAGCAGTGGTTAAAGGAGAGAGGATAGTTTAGCCATGAGAGACTAGGGGGGCTGAAGATGGTGGTGCGTGACGTGGGTGTGTTAAAGCATGTTGAGGGGGTGGGGGGTTCATGACAGCTGGAGGCCGACAGCGCTTCACTTGCTATCCCACTCACTATATCCACACATGCGCATATGAACAGCGCAAGAGTTTAATATGAAGTTATATGTAAAGGTATCTAAATCACACACGTACATGCTGATTACACAGGGCAATGGGCAACTCAGAAAGCCTTGTTTTCTACCAACAAAACTTTGTACCACAACTCATATTCTGTAAGAAGACATTCTCTAATGAAGCTTATCAAAAGTTCAGTCAGGAAGACGATCTCCACATGCTCTCTCCCACTATCTCTAAACTCTACCAGCTCATTCTCGTTTTCATCCAATCACAACCTGACACGCTGGCTTTTAGCCAATCACATGTAAGCTGTCAAAGTTTAAAAGTGTTCTCTCTCTCTCTCTCTCTGCTGTCATTTTAGCACGGCGAAGATTTGGTTGACCCACCTCCACCCCTTCACCAACTCACCTGTGGATGCCTGACCATCTCCAAGTTTCCCTCTCACAAATACCTTCCCGCCCTCCAGCTCCATTCCTCATCACCGGCACCAGTGTCTCGGCCCAGGGGGAAGTTTCCTGTTATTGCAAGCATCTTATTCCTACGGACCGTTTCCCATGGAGATCAACTTCCTGCCGGGGTCTAAGCGCCAAAGTCTATTCCTCCTGTTCACAATGAAATCTATTTTACTTCAAATTTCTCATTGCCTTTGTTCCTCTTATTAGTCTCTCCTGATTGACATAGCGTTATGGGCCTGTTGAGATGTGAATGATATGATGTGCACTGAAGTGTCTGTTTTCTATCTTAGGTAACATTTTCAAATCTGAACAAAACGTTTTATTCTATTGAAAAATTTGGAACATAATGTGTGACTGAAAGAAAAAAAAAAAACCTGACTGATGCCAGTCTGCACAGCATCAACACATCACCAGCATATACTGCATTTGTATAACCATTGCTGTATATAACAGTATAGTATGGTGACATTCTCTAAACAAGTACAGCGACACTTTTAGACACGAGGTACCTATTAGAGCTGATGTGTATCTTACTTCACTGGGGGACCACCTATAGGTTGAGAAAGATACTTTGTGCCGTATCCTTCACTTATTCACTCACACACACCCGCACGCTGTGTTGTTGTGCCCATCCGTGGTGGCTGAGTCTTAATAAAGCCTAATCCCTGCCGTGCATCCTCTCTCTGTTCCCCAACTCCTGCTGATCATCTGTCTCAAGAGTGCCGTAATTTACTGTCACAGAACTCCTCAAACCGGCCACCATACAGTGCACTGAGGGGGACGGCAGACTCGGTAACACAGATCACCGTCAAAAAGAAGGGAGGAAAAAAAAACATTCCTATTTCCCTTTCTGGAAAAAAAAAGAATAAAGTCTTAAAAAAATAATGGAGTGGGGGGGAGAGAAACAGTTTTTCACAGACTCAAACACACCCAGCAGTTCGCCCAGCTTTGTTTAGGTTTCCTATTTTTTTTCTGAGAAGAGAAAAGGAAGGGGGGGAAAAATTGCTAGGTGGTTGTCAACGGTTGAAGCTGCAGCCGCACCTGGCATCGCGCGACTGGTCTTTGATCACTTGTCGAGTGAAATTCCGCCACTGGATTAAAGTGAAGGAGGGGGCAACAGAGGGTGGGGGAGGACTGAAAGAGTGATAAAGAAGGGAAACAGAGAGAGGACGACTTGTCTGAAATGTAGCCTGTGTGTTTTGTGCCTTTAATGTCGCGTGCACCGCCCTGTTGGCTGTAATTAAAATCAGCATGAATTGTTGAATTTGTCTAAAGCCAGCCCACTCTATTCAGGCCCTACGTACTGCACGGGCTTTATGTTTGGACTCGCATGCAGAGTGATGAATGTCACCTTTGCGAATAAAGAACCAGACTATTTAAATACCTTTAGTTATTATTCTGTTTATGCTAGTAAAAATGTTGTGCTCACTCACATACTGCAGAAGCAAGCGGCTAATTCTCAAACAAAGAGAAAAAGATGAAGATTTTGAAAAGAGCGAAACAGAGAGGGGATCAAATCCAGATGAGAAACTCCCCTTGAAAAGAATTTAAGAGGCCCAAGACAGAGCCGCTTCACATTGTATGATCATGCATGTGGAAGTACGAATATGTGAATGCATCTGTAGATGTGTGCGCACTCATGTGGCTTCATTTCCAAGAAGTGAAAATCTTAACCCTGCAACACATGTTGTTGTTTTTTTTCCTCCTTTCCCCTCTTAAGTAAAGCAAAACCCAAACCTACAAAACTGGCTTCATGGCTGCAAATGTCTCAGATGGAAATATTCTCGATGTCTTCCGTGTCATTTAACACACATTTGTTCCTGCTGAAGATGTAATTCTGTACATCACATCACAAATGTACAGTATAGTTTCAGTTTTTAAATGAGGCTGAATAATTTCCTTAAAACATCTGGGTACAAATTGCTCAGACATGAGTAACTAGTGAATTTGTCGAGCACTGTATTCAGCAGCGGATCAATACACATTTGGTGCTCTGGTACGTGCTCCAGTGCTTCAGGATGGTGTTTGTGGGGATGACTCACAGTAAACTACAGTGCTCATGTCCATGGTAATAAAGGAACATCTTAGCTAGTGCAATGATGTGACTCACTCTATGGCACAGAGGTGGAAGCTTTATTAGGCTTTGACTATAAGCAATACTTCAGTATTTATTGTCGGTTTTAGTATTTCATGGGACAATAACGAAAACATATAATAACAATATATCCAGCCTTATCCGTTGAGGGGTTACCTTAAGGACATCTGTGTTTAAAACTGTGTTCAACCAGCTTTTACCATTTTTCCTTAAATAGCAGTGTCTGTGTAGTGATGCTATTCCTCTCTCTCGGTTGCCTTCGCTGTGACCTCCTCATAAGACACCGTGTTGTGTGACAGGTGACGATCACACACTGCTGTGTGAATGTAAAGCACCAGTTAAGACCCTCTTTCAAACATGCCAGGACATCCAAGCTAAACTGTTAGCGATACCGAGTTAACACCTAGCGTGGGAGCCATGACTGAGCACCATTGCTTTGAATGGTGGGAGCGACCTTGAGTGAAGCACTAGGAATTCCCTCCACTTGACAGCTGGCTCTGACGTACGCCCTTGACTTAGCATGCGTTAATGCTGTCAGAGATGTTTGGGGAGAGAACTGCTGGCATGCTAATCTGCTCTATGTTTGCCACAAGGCTAAGCTGAGCTGTCCGTGGCATGTACAGGGAGGTGTTGACAGTAGTGCTACCAGTTGTTCGATCCTCCACTGGGGTGGTACTGGAAGATGAAAGGGACCAGAAATTTCCCAGGTTGCTGTGGCTGTCCACAGCAACTGGGTGAGTCGAGGGTGGGAGGGGCAGTAGTCATGGCAGCTGCTTCGATGGCAATATCACCATGGGGCTCCACCAGCGTAGGACATGCAAGCTACACTAATACACTCATATACCCACATATACAATAATTCAGAATATGAGGGTTTCTGCATAACAGAAGTCCCATCCTTTTCTTCACAGCAACTTAATAAAGTTCACTCACACATGAGCTGCCACTAAGATGAATAGGCTTATGAAATAGGTGGTGGAATTTTTCTAAATCACTAAACCACAGATACAATAATAATAAATTCTTACTTTTTTTTTTGTTGAAAGAATAGTGCTCCTGTATGCATATGTGATATACAGCCAGGTCTAGTAAAACACAGACAGTAACATATGCATGTTCCTAATATAATCTGAATTATTTCAGTTTGTCAAGTAGAACATCAGATACTGATGCTCCTTTAAATGAATAGTGCGGTTGCTGGTGAGCACAGGGTAAACACATCTTTTTGACTTTGAAAAGAACAAATCTAAAATGGTTACAATACCAAAAGGTTTGCTTCAAAGTTTGACCTTTAAATTTACCTGAACTACTTACTGTAAAATTGTGAGGGGATGTTTCTCCAGTTTCTTATTTGATGCACAGGATCAGCTCATCAAGGACTGAAGGCATGTTATTTATTCTGGTCTAAAGTCGTGTTGAAGAATGTTCACTGTCGCCAGTCCTCAAACACATTAAACATCTTTGGGGATATCTGAAAAGAAAGAAAGGTAGTAGCTCATGTAACAGCTGTCAAATTCAGTGAAAACACATACAGTCAATAAAAGTTGTGGAGGAAAATTAACTGACATATTTAGACATTTTTACTTTTATTGAAAATTTCGATTCAGTTTCAAGATTTTGTCTTTACCTTTGATAAATAATAAAACATGTGAAGTTTGTAGCTTATAAACTCATGGTGAATCCTGGATAGTTCAGTAGTTTTTTGGTTGGCCCAGCAGATGGCAGCAACCACAGCTCATAAATCATTAGTATCCTCATCCTCTTACTGTGTTCCTCTGAGAATAGCTGCTGTAAAATATTAGACAGAGCCCATGTGTAAATGAACATGTAATGTGACTCTTATGTTATCAATTAATACTGAATTGATAGTGGAATAATCATACTAATAATGAGTTAGTGTGTGTCTGTTATCAGTGAGGTGACTGAGTAACTTCTGGTGTCTGTCATAGTAACTTAGCATCTAAGGTTGATGTAGGTGTGTGTGAAATAACAATTATTTTCATTATGGATTAATCTACAATTTATTTTCTCAAATCATTGATCGATCAGTTGATCTACAAAATGTGAAACATGTCCATCCCAGTTTTAATAATTTAAAAAGTTTAATAATTTCCAACCAACATTCAAACAAACAACGTAAACCCAATATTCACATTTAAGAAGTTGAAGCCAGAGATTATGGACATTTGCTTTTTCTTTTGAAATATTTTGATCATCAAAATAATTGCTGATTAATTTTCCGTCACATCAACTAATCAATTAATCGCCTAAGTGTTACAATTCTAGCGTGAAAGAGAAAAGAAAGGAGATCAAAGTGACAGTTGCCCTGACAGTGTGACTATGACAAATCCACAACCCTGAACCTGAGGCAGCTAAATTCAGCCATCTTGAATTTTCTTATTAATTTATTTTCTTATTTTTATTTTATTTATTTCTTATTTACTTTTTGTTTTATTTAATTTTATACCAGTGCTGCACCCTCCATGAAAAAAGGCCACTGCTACCATGGAGACTTAAAACTCAAGTCAGCAAAAATGTATGTTATCCTCAAATAAGGCAGCGACAGCAGGCCTCACAGGCTGGACGAACCAGTTTGAAATACAGAGCAATGCTAAAACTCACCAGTGTCTGTGAAATCATCTTTTCTACCACATCACTGGGTGGAGAGGTTTGCTCAGGAGGAATTTTCTCCCAATCCACCGGAAACATGACTTGTATAAGAACATGATAACAGATATAGCTCATCCTATCATCATACATCACATTTTATCTTTTATAAATGTACCCAGGTGTTTACTCTCATCTGTGATATTTTACTGTTTGGTTTTTCGATGCATCAAAGTGTCTGCATATTGTTGTGGTAAAATAAAATACTTAATTACCACAGGACTTGGCTCAACCCACCTACTGTAGTCTCAACATGTCTTCACCCATGAGAATATACTTTGAGGACAGGTGCATATTCCTGTGTATGTTTACGTGTTTTGTGTACATACTTTTGTGCATGTGTGTTTACATGCATGCATGTATGTGTAGTCATGTGATAACCTCTAAAAGCCCTCTCCACCTCGCCTACGTTCCATGGGAACCTGTGTGCAGCTAATCCTCCTTTTGGCTGGAGACGGCTTCTCCAAACAAATCATCCAGCTCTAAGACCCACTGCTCCTCAAGTGGGCTCCTAGCTCTCTTTGCCAAGCCTCACCAAAAAAACCTCTCTCCTTTCTTCTCTCTTTTCTCATATGCTTCACATAAAACAGCTACCTACCGTGAGGCAAATCCCCTTGTCTCTGTCTCTTTTCTTCTAGGAGTAAGAGAAGGAGAAAGGAATGGGGTGTGGATAAGCCAGGCCAGCAGGAGATTGTCAAGTTGAAGAACTAAGATGACCTGTTTTGGAAGAGGAGGTGAGTCTGAGTAACGGCTGCTGGTGAAGGGGTCATTGTTTGATAGCAGGCGAGAGGAAAGTGAGCATAAAGGGGTGGATCTCAATACTTTGATGTCGCTCCTCCTGCTTTCGTTTACTATGCATAACAGCATATATATACAGGAGGCTTTGGATATGTATGTAGGCCTATCTATCTATCAGGATAGCATTTCTTTTGCTTTGTGTTGTTTTTCACACCGGGACACCTTGGAGTGTATCAGTGACAGTATTAAACCACCTTTAGGCCTAAAGATGAGCACCTTGATTTATTGCCATTTAAACACATGGTTAAGTCCATGTCACCAGTGCCAGCTGATAATTAATATACATTTTAGAAAGAAGTCCTGTTAGTATGGTTACCTGTAGTTTACTGTCATACATACTGCATGTGTCATGATTTAGAACAGTGGTTGAACTATTGACCAGAATGAGTGACACAGGATGAGAGTCAGAAGTCTTTATCTTCTGTAATGTGACTTTATTTCCAAGTGAATAAGGAATGGGATATATGGGCGGGTGATAATCATTCATTACAGTTTTTTTTACTGTTTAACCTCCCACTTGAGATTGGATTATTTTTTTATTTTTTTTGTGCTATACCCTACCCCATGCAGGGGGGCACCATTTTCCTCTTTTACACTTCAAACATGATTCATTTTTCTTAATTAGTGAGCTTCAGAGGTACTGCATTGGTCAGTATATTTTTTTTTTATCTTTGCACAGATATTTACTGTACATGTGAGTGGTATCAATCTTTGCTGAGCATGCATCTATTTCCCAAATGTCCCAAAAAAATATTTCTTTAAAAAAGCTTACCGTCCCAGCAGCTACACTTTTCACTTCACTTCATTTCGAAAAACCTGTATTGATGTCTTGGAGGAGTGCGCAAAGTGCATCTGTGCATCAGTTTCAGTCACTTCTTTCTTAAATAAAATAGATGGTGGGATGGTGAAAATCCAGTATATGAACCCAAAAAATAATGTTTTGGATAACTGTGTGTTGTGATTAAAGGGCAGGTCATTGGTTTTCCTTCAACAGCAGTAACTTTAAATTGTTAATAAAGGCTGACCATGGTAAGTTCAGTTTGCACACCTCTCAAACATCATGTGTAGTTTTAAGTGTCGGTTTTTTTTAGACTTAACTAGAAAAGTACACATAAGGTTTGAAAACAAAAAAATCACACAGACCCTGGTGTTGTCTTTGTTGATGCTTTACTGGCAGATTTTATAACATACATGTTACAAGAGAGAGAGAAACAGAAAAACTTGTCAAATTATTTTTGCACACAGAAGTCAAAGAAAAAAGAAGAGTAACAATTTAAAAGCAAAACAGATACTAGCAACAGATAATGCAACATAGTCATTGTGAAATCACACCTTCCATCACCTCACATCAGCAGCTGACCTCCACCTGACTGACTGACTGGTTTTGCATGCTTCTCCCCTGACTCTCCAGCGAGGACCCCGTTTCTGGTGTAGAAGGCCGTGGCCAGAGAGGCACTTATGGGGGAAGGTATGTAATCTTGACATTGCTGACCACCAAGACTTGGTGCGCACTTTATTTTGTAGGAGAAGAAGAGGGTACCATGATTTAACATGCAGCTGTCTTTCACATTTCCTCTACGCAGATCAAATGAACACATACCAAGCAGATCACTGTTCCAGTAAGTATCCTCATCATAAATACTGAATGTAAGTTTGCTTTTCTTGTCAATTTTGATGGGTCCGAATTCAAAGGTCTCTTTCCATTTAGGATTGTCATTGTTTAGTATAATAGCAGTGCGCTTTACCTGGTAACCATATCTGACCTCCACTGAACCATCTGTCTGAGTCCACCTATCACCATACAGACCCTGTGCATAAAGCTTGAACACCTTTAATGTTGCGAGACCTTTCCCAGCAGGACAGCAGTTTGACTTGATATTCTGATTACTGTTGCAGACACAAGCACAAGGATCCCTCTTGCCTGACCTCTTCCCAATCTTACAGGTTTCTGAACATTTCTTCAACACTGCATTTTTCTTAATGTACTTCTCCACCTCTCGCTTCAGTCCGGCTCTTGCAGGATGAGCACTTGGCAGTATGGTGTGCAGGGGCTTTAAGTTGTATCGGACCACATCAGGTGTTTTCTTCAGTGATTTAAGCCAGTTATTATAGACAGATGGATTTGATTGGCCTTGAAAAAGAATATCAGCTCCATCAATGTTTCCACCAATGACCTCTGTGTTACGCTCATTAAATGCATCGCTGAAACTTGGGATCGAAAGCTTCTTCCTCTTTGTCGCACAGTGTTGCATCATTGACTTAATGCTCTCAGGACATGCAAATCTAGCTGAGGCTTCAACTAACAAACAGTCATTGATTTCTGTTGCTGACAGTCCGTTCATAGTCGCCTCACAGGTCTTGATAGCCGTGACTGCCTTCATTTCACCTCCCAGAAACACTTGTGTGATGTAATGTGTACCATAGGTGTCGATCACATTGCGATATAATGGTTCAGTTTTATTTGAATAGGAAGGAAGAGAGTTGACAGCGGTTTCAAAATCATGGCTCATTGGGGGATTTGCTGCCAGTCTGTAGCTGTAAAACACAGGGATCATATAGTTGAGTTAAAGCAGAATCTCCATCCTCTTCATATGCTGTACTCTTAAAGTATATTAACAGTATTTGGGCACAGGTTCATACAACACAACATAATTAAAAGTGACCATCACTCAGAACTGAGCCAAAAAATTCAGACTTAAAGAACCAATGTGTAAGATTTAGTGGCATCTAGTGGTGAGGTTGCAGACTGCAACCAACTTACCCCTCCCTTTCCAAGTGTGCACGTGAAAGGCTTTCTCTAGAGCCAGTGCTTGGTTTGACCATTCTGGGCTATCCCTGTATAGATATGTAGGACTCATTCTGAGCTAATGAAAACACATTAAGTCTTCATTTCCGGTGATTATACACGATTGAAAAAGTAATTCATTTCTGACAATAGAGCCCCCTAAATCCTACACACTGGTCCTTTAATGGCAATGAGACAAACGTCTGTCCAGATACTCACCGGTAGAAGTTACAGTAGACAGAATGGTGACAGAAGGTGTAGCGGTCTTCTTTTGACTTTTTCGTGGCAAAGGTTGCTTTTTTGGAGTGGGAACCTCCATAAATTGGCACAAAAACTGTGGTGGGGTCTACAGTAAAATTAAGGCCAATTTTCCAATCATTAGACACAGATGATGTGGAATCATTGATAATAGATTCGACAGAGTCATAAACTTTACTGGAGACCTTTAAACTGCACTTAGGGAGGGTTCTCCAGTCCACCACAGTAACTGGGACCTTCTGTTTTTCCTTCATGTAGCCGTTTCTGTATAACTTGCAAGTGCCATTTTCAAGCTTCCATGTTTCAGTGTCGATCACATAGGCACCTTTCCGCTCCATTGTGACGATGTCGAAGCCTTCTCCACCCAGATTGTAACCGGGGACAAAGTGAGCCTTTTTACACTCTTCTGGTGTTCCAATGAAACTTACCCTGGCTGACAGACACAGAGGACTCCATGCCCAGCACAGGAGCATGAGCTGCCACAGCACTGCCATCTGGATGGTGGATGGAAGAATAAAAAGCAACACAGTTAATTGTAAAGTTCCAGTAAAAACTGTCCATTACTTTTAGTTATGAAGAAGATGAAAACAAAAGCCTAATCAACACAAACAGCTGGTTAAGGAAAGGGGGAAGACTCAGGTGGATTACCTTGACTGTTGACGGCAAGCTCTAGTCGGCGGCTTTCAAAGTCTCACTGATGTTATGGTATAAATGTCCTGGGGGTGGAGTCTTTACTGCCAACCTCGTCTATTAGATTCTAACAAGTTTTATATTTAACCAGCTACATTCACACATCACCTACTTGAGCGATGAGAGATGAAAAGGGTTTTTTGCAGTGACATGTTAATATTGTATACCTAAGAAATAAAGCAATATAATTGAAAATGTAGCTAAAGAGGGCTAGTTAAAGGAGTTTTCAGCATTGATACGAAAGCCAAACCGTCAGCACTATGTCATTACACCAAACCGTACATCATTAACAAAATGCTTTGCCCTCGTCTCTCTGCAAATACATAATAACTGGCCCCCTCTCAAAACACATATCAAACCTTTTACAAACATGCACCAATACGGTATCTGCAATGATAGTTGATATCTTGCAACTAATCATCTTCCTTTTCATCTCTCTTTAGCAGATGACTGAGTAAAGTCAGGCAGCAATGAAGAGATAAAACAAGAGATTTACCAATTCAAGCAAACCGTTTTCTGTTTTTGATAAGCCAAGCAAAAGCAGCACTACTTCCATCATCAGCTCAATGCACTGCTGTGGACAGCCACATAGAGCCACTAGCATTGCCACAGACACATGGTCTAAGTGACAGAAAGCCTATGTTACACACTGGAGGATGGAGTGTGACATACAAGAACTTTTACCAGGCAGAGAGAGTCTAACAGAAGACAGTGGCATTATGGAAATTGTGGGTTCCAGTATTTTTGTTTGACCTGCTAGGAACTCACAGTCAGGATAAAGCCACTGCTTTACTGATTTTAGCCACCATTGTTTCATTTCTCTCTGTAATCTGTTTCTCGAAAGTTCCCCAGTTTTATGGAATATCACCCGGTTATCTTATCTATCAACAAAAGAAGATCACACAATATATATTGAATTGACTCAGTTGCTGTTTCTGGCACAGGTGTGAGTAAGAGGATAAAGCTAGTAGATTTTATAGTGTGTGAATATGTTTGCAGTAGTAGAACTTATATGGCTGTGCTGCAATACTCTCTAATCCAACACATGCTGAGGTAGGCGCCAGCATTATTCTACAGAGTAGGTAAATACAGAAAATGGATGGATGCATTAGATATAGACCTTTTGGGAAGCTGCAGTTATATAGTCAGTTTCTCAAAATTAAAGCTGGTAGTGAGGATATGCTGCATATGCAACTATCATAAACATGGTGTGTGAAAAAAAAGAAAAAAGAAGAAAGATTTGCTCAGCCTGGCCTCACTACTCATCACTATATGAATATAATGTTATTATATGATATACTGTATCACACTGTATATAATAGTGACCATAATATCACTAGATTCTTATCATATTTTTGATGTATGTTCTATCACTATTGAATTGACAGGATGTCATATAAATGACATAAACTATGATATTTTTATTGATCTCATATTGTTCTAGTATTACAGTCTTCTTACAATTATATTCAGGTTAGATCATTTACTATCATATATCTATAATTTATTTTTCACTCATACATGCCGCCATGCCAGCATCTTTACCCCACACAGCACTCATGATCACAAAACACAGATACATATGATTACACCCCCACACACACACGCATGCATGCACGCACACACACACACACACACACACACACACACACACACATTTTACTCATACCATACACATCATATTGTCATTTTTACTCAACATACATCTCTATAATTGTTTTTGTTGTCATCTGCATGTCCATTATGCCCTACAGATGCTTCATATCACACTTGTTTCTGTTACGTTATCTAGCGTATAAAGGGAAATACAAGAAAAAACATTTTACTGTTCGTGTAGAGGTTCTGCAATAACAGTGAGAGTTCACACCAACAGCACCCTATTTACGATGACAGGATGCTGTTCTTTTCTGAAGATTATGTATAGGTGTGATACCACTTGCTACAAACTTGTTGCACGTCTGAACATCTATTGATGAAAAAAAAAACATTTGTGTAAGTATATTTATGTGTAGATGTTCACAGGTTGCAGAGTGCCAATGTGCCATAGCTGAAGGTGCTAGTCCAACGCCCCAAAAAGCTGATGAGAGCAAGTGAGCTCAGCTGAAAATATCCATAGTTTGAAATGACAATGTTTTTGGCAAGAAGTCATGATCTGAGTGCATATAAAAATTATGATTTTACAACATTGAGTTTTGCATTTCTGCTAGACTGGTAAGTAAACAGCTGTTAATGCTAACGTTGGCTATGTAGCGATAGCATACCTCACAAATATTCCTTTAAATAAAGTACAAGTACCTCAAAAGTACAGTAAGTGAGTAAATGTAGGCTACTTTGCTACTTTCCTCCACCACTACTGACTAACAAAGCATGCAACATCCAGTATTAACAAAAATCTTTCATTTTTTTCATTTCCCCCATTAACAGTCTTCACAATCACAACATTACTACTACTACTTAAATTAGCCCTATCTTGTGTCAGAAAGCACATCTTATGATATTTATGTCACAGAAAACTTTCATGTCAATTTTAATTATTTTGGAGAAATAATTAAAGATCAAATCAAAACTATAATAAACCATTAAAAGAGAAATTGTAATATCCCTAGTTTCTATTGGGGAAATCATTATTTTTGAATATCAGATGCTGATTGAAATAATCAGTTAGCAAATTAATATAAACAATACACACATCACAGCCATGAGTCTGTAATGGCAGGCTACCACTGTTTATCAGCTGTCTTTGTGGAGTGTGTCTTCTCTTTCTGTCAAAACACAAGTTTTTGTACTTGAGCTGTGTGACCAGAGGGAATTGATGTATCCACTGTCTATTTATAACACAGAGAGCAGGTGTGCCGATACACAGAGGGAAAGTGATTGGCTGGGATCCTCAGAGGACTCTTTGTGCTTGTGTAAATACGTACACACACACACATGGGGAACATACTTGTATCTGCCCTGTGAAAACACGTAGGCACACAAACATACACACATGCATTGATCTACTGTATATACATCAAACCTTATGAGAGTGTAGGCGCATATATGCAGGCCTGTATGCATACAAGTAGACAACTGTATCTACATGTATGTGCATGAACACATAAACATTCAGACAATAAAATATTTACAGCTTGCTGCTGGCCCCCACAAAAACAACCAAACACTCATTTTCATTCAAGCAACTCAAAGATATTTCTAAGTGTTATCATACGAAAAAGGAGACAAGATTCTCTTCACAATATCAGCTTCTTCTCCCCTGAGGGTAGAGCAGATCCACACCCACAAACAGATCAACTGAGCAACACTTCACTCATATAAAATATACAGCACTCCACAAATCAAAAGATCTTGTCTTAACACAAATGCACCACACCACAGCTTCAAACACCATGTAAACAACTATTCAGAGAACAGCCTGTGACCATATTTTATGCCTTCAACAGTGAGGTCAAAGTGGTTGAGAAGAAGTAGGCAGGAGGTGGTAAAGCAGTGCGTGTCGAGTCAGAAGAACCTGTACCCACACTGGTTTATTACTGGCACCACAGTAAAAAAAAAAAGGAACAGCCTTTCATGAGAATCAAAGGTGGGAGGAAGATAGCTTTGTTTGCATTTTATTTTTATTGTGGTCACTTTCACCTACCTTCAGTGAGACTCAAAGCACTGCTGCAAATTCAAAAAGGAAGTACACTACAAAACTTTTGACGTTTAATATTAAAAGAATGAAGCACTAATGAGAAATACAGAAACCTACTATTATGTGTGACTAGATGAATATCAGGTTGTTTACAATTAGATAAGTTCTACATAATAGAGAGATGATAGACTCTGCATATTCTACCATAACCAGAGTTTTTGTTTTGAATGGAAGAAAATGTGGCAGGATGTTGGGAAGGGAATCTACCTTGAAAGCAGCTTCAGAAACTTCCAATTACTTTACACTGGAAGAAGTTGAACTAGACTCTAGTTCAACTTCCTTTTGACAGCAAAGCTACTCTAGGGAGAAACTTGTTAGGTTAAGTAAAGCTACTTAGTTCAAACTTAGTTGAATTAGTTCAAACTACCTTGTAAGAAAAACGATGAAATTGACAATGTATATGTAATACGAAATTGTGCCCATACTTAATCACAGGTCATTCATAAACCAAAAAAAAAAAAATATCCCACTATTTATGGAAAAGTGCTGGAATATCATCTCTGGTTTTGTTTACAATAATTGCCTATATATGGCCATGATGATTCTTCGTCAGGTTGAGATTCAGGAGGTGTATCCATGATGACGTAGCACTGAGCAACACCCACCTATGGCTTTTGCACATACACTATGCAAAGGTCAAGTGTGTGGTGGTGGCGGCTGCCTGACAAGTGCATTTGTTGTTAATATAATTCGTACATTCGGCTGGTGAAAGGAGGTTCAATTGGAGTAGAGAAGCAATGGTAAAATAAACATAAAAAATCTCTCCTTTCCTTTCATGGCCCAAAGTCGTTTGTAGTTTCAGTTAGTTAACTACACAAAGATGGGGGAAAAAAATTACTATGCACTTATGAATGTAGTTGAAGTACCAGTAAGCTACTGCAAAATGTAGTTATACTGTATCTAGCACTGCAAAACATACAGATGACTCATGCAAAGGATTATGGTTGACCCTTAAGTCGTATCAAGTGCAACAATTTACTTACAGACTTAAATCCCTGGCAATACAATTTATATGTATTTACATATAAATATGTAAATTATAAAATATAAATGTGTTGAATACATCTCAACTTGTGATTTCTTACCCACACCTGCTCTCTCTCACACACAAACACACCCACGCACACACTTAAAAACACACACATGCACACACACACACACATTTAACACATACACACACACACACACACACACACACACACACACACACACACACACACACATATATATATATAGCCCTTCCTCTCTGTGCACACTCTGAACATTGAAGCTGTAAGTACTCACACACTGTGTTTATCTAACCATCCAGCCCAAGATTTTCCTTTGGGTTTGAGCCCCTATGACATTAATTACATGGCTAATAGTACCAGACTCATGACCAAGCCCCCATTAACTATTTACTCTTCGCTCTTTGTTTCTTGTTATGATCTTTTGACCTTGTGATGCATTGTTCTCCCTTTCTCCTCTATTAATCAAGAGGAAAAATTGGGTTTCAGTTCCCTGCTCTATTCCTTGGTTGACATGTGCCTTTCCTTCAGTTGCACCAATGTTACTATGTTGTGTTTATCAAGAGAAACCACTCAGTTTCAGTCCTATTCATACTAATGCATCATCCCTTGAAGCAATATTTGGTCAACTGTTCCTCACAATATTCAGTTAAAGGGCAAGTCATTTGAGATAAAGCATGTATTTAATGATGATGATGATGATTTTCTCTGAGCAGTAATCTTTCATTATATTATCAAGAGCTGTTAGTACAGATGAAATGCATCATTTATGATGATATCTGTGATGTTATCTCACCATGAATCTCACCTTTACACCTCAGCCTATAGCAGAGGGAAATCTACTAACTACTAGACAACTAAGTACTAAAATATCCTTCTCTGTAGTAAATATTTAAGCTGTATCTATAAAAACATATATTTTCATTGGTAACTTGCATGCTTGTTCACCTTTGAGCATTATAGACAGTAGTTTTATTAAGCAACATTTTAATAACATACAGTCAGACACCAGTGTTGTTTTTGGAAATGCTTTATTTGCAGATTGTGTGACATTCATGTCACAAAGAAGAAACACATGAAAACTGGATAATGGAAATTTTACAGACATACAGGTAATTCAATTTTGGAAATTAAGAAAAAAGAAAATTACAGTTGCACATGAAAGAGGCAACTACTACTACTGCTTTACTACTGGCAAAGTATGCATTATAAAATTAAATCTCTAAAACTCTAATTGCATGTCATATTACCTGCTGGCTTCAAACTGGCTGACTGCTGATTTAGCATACCAGTTTCTCCAGCGAGGACCCCGTTTCTGGTGTAGAAGACCGCGGCCAGAGAGGCACTCATGGGGGAAGGTATGTAATCTTGACATTGCTGACCACCAAGACTTGGTGCACACTTTACTATGTAGGAGAAGAAGAGGGTACCATGATCTAACATGCAGCTGTCGCTCACTCTGCCTTTACGCAGACCAAATGAACACTTACCAAGTAGATCACTGTTCCAGTAAGTATCCTCATCATAAACACTGAACGTAAGTTTGTTTCTCATGTTGATTTTGATGGGTCCAAAATTAAACTTTTCTTTCCATTTAGGATTGTCATTATCTTGTATAATAGCAGTGCGCTTTACCTGGTAACCATATCTGACCTCCACTGAACCATCTGTCTGAGTCCACTTGTCACCATACAGACCCTGTGCATAAAGCTTGAACACCTTTAATGTCGCGAGACCTTTCCCAGCAGGACAGCAGTTTGACTTGATATTCTGATTACTGTTGCAGACACAAGCACAAGGATCCCTCTTGCCTGATCTCTTCCCAATCTTACAGGTTTCTGAACATTTCTTCAACACTGCATTTTTCTTAATGTACTTCTCCACCTCTCGCTTCAGTCCGGCTCTTGCAGGATGAGCACTTGGCAGTATGGTGTGCAGGGGCTTTAAGTTGTATTGGACCACATCAGGTATGTTCTTCAGTGATTTAAGCCAGTTATTATAGACAGAAGGATTTGATTGGCCTTCAAACAGGATATCAGCTCCATTAATGTTTCCACCAATGACCTCTGTGTTACGCTCACTAAACATGCTGCTAAACCTCTGGCCAGAGCCCAACTTCCTCCTCTTTTGCTTACAGTGCTCTTTCATGGCCTTTATGCTGGCAGTACCTGCAAAGCCAGCTGAGGCCTCAACTGACAAACAGTCTTTCACCTCTGTTGCAGACAGTCCATTCATGGTCGCTTGGCAGGTCTTGATAGCCGTGACTGCCTTCATTTCACCTCCCAGAAACACTTGTGTGATGTAATGTGTACCATAGGTGTCGATCACATTGCGATATAATGGTTCGGTTTTACATGAATAGGACGGAAGGGAGTTGACAGCTGATCCAAACTCATGACTCAGTGGAGGTTTTGCTGCCAGTCTGTAGCTGTGAAGCACAGGCATCAAAAGAGTAAGTTTCAGCCAAAAACAAGGTTCAGATGTTATAGTTCCATGTATATTTTTCACTTCAAGCAAAGTTACGGTGATTTTTATAAGTATATAGTGAACTAATAAATTCTGACTTAATGACGAGAAGACAAATATTTGTCCAGATACTCACCGGTAGAAGTTACAGTAGATAGAATGGCGAAAGAAGGTGTAGTGGTCTTGTTTTGACTTTTTCATGCCAAAGGTCGATTCTTTAGAGTGGGAACCTCCAAAGCCAACACCGACAGTAACACTGGCGTGTACAGGGATATCAAGGCCGAATCTCCAGTTGTTCGACACAGATGATGTAGAGTCATTGACAAGAGTTTCGACAGAATCATAGACTTTACTGGAGACTGTTAAACTGCACTTAGGGAGGGTTCTCCAGTCCACAACTGCAACTGGGATCTTCTGATTTTCGTTATTCATGTAGCCGTTTCTGTATAACTTGCAAGTGCCATTGCCAAGCTTCCATGTTTCAGTGTCGATCACATAGGCACCTTTCCGCTCCATTTTGACGATGTCGAAGCCTTCTCCACCCAGATTGTAACCGGGGACAAAGGGAGCCTTTTTACACTCTTCTGGTGTTCTGATGAAGCTTACCCTGGCTGACAGACACAGTGGACTCCATGCCCAGCACAGGAACATGAGCTGCCACAGCACTGCCATCTGGATGAAAAAGTTACAAAGTGAGAGGAGATAAAAATGGCATGGACAAAAAATCAATCACAATGAAATACAACTATGCATTAATTCAAAGGCACTAAACAGCTGACATGCTACTTTGAATACAATGAATATGATGCGAGAGACTACTCAACAAAAACTTAGTATCACAGTAGGAAGGTGTCAGGTGTTGTACCTCAATTTAAGTGTCAACACCAAGCTCTGTTCAGTGGCTCACGAAGTTCAACTTAAAGTATTTATGTTCAGGAGGTGGAGTCTTGTTTACATTCAACCAACGTCATTCACTCATTTTTATTCACTCTACACCCTAGATGAAATTTTCTCTGCCAAATAAGGAAACAGGGCTTTTGCAGTTTCGTATTAACAAATGATATAATGATTTAACTGAAAAGAATTTAACTAAAGAGGACTGACTGGGAAACATCTGTCATTTGCAATTATAATATAACAATTGGAAATGTCAAAATTAATGTATTGCAATATTACAGTATGGTACCAGAATTAACAAATCTTTTTGCAGCCTTTGACGATGTTTAATGTGTTTCATGTTTTATGTCACTCTTGTGAAATTACTTATTTTTTCTTTCTTGTAACAAATGATTAACTGCAGTTGTAGAAGTTTTATATCTACATATAGGTAGGAATTCAATTGTCATATGCAAAACATATGACATCTGAAATCACAGAGATGAATCTAAATGAAAAAAGAAAACATTGAAACATGAGACATCCAATGCTGCAATATTGGTATAATGTCGTGCTGTAGTTTTACACTGGACTTTAACACAGTTTTCAAGGCCCACAAAACAGATCTTGTTTCGATCTTCTAAAAATGGGAAGCTCACGCTATCAGCAAACTATCTGTTCTAGTAATAAAAGAAAGTGCCAAATTCACACCAGTTCACACCAACACTTCACAACTTGCTCCTACAAGTTCACAAACCTCCTGTTTATGATCACAGTAGTTATGTGATGTGTGAATAAATGGAAATATGATGCTTTACAAATTTGTTGCACAGCAGAACATCTGCTGCAAAAATATGAATATCAACATAGTATGTACATTATAGCATGTTCACGGAAATTCTGTCGTGGTGCTGTGTGCTGGATCCTTGTTGAAGGTCCAAAAGCGAAACCTGAGGATATCAATAATCTAGGTTGAAATTACTTGTTTTTTGATACTAGATACAAGTATTCATAAAGTGTACCCACTTTTTCTTGTTTAACAACACACAGGATGTGGTTGCCGTGTCACACCGTGACTACACCATATTAAATAAAAGATCAGCAATGATACCACGGAACCAGAGATATTGTCTTTATTCCATGGGTCTTTCTTCCTTGTCAAAACTTGGTAGCTATATTACCCACAATGCAACTCCCTCAGGTACTAGAAAAGGTTTTGTACAACATTTTTAACACATGCAGTTGTAGTGCCCAAGACCTGTGAACAGACTTTTATGTGTAAATAGTAATTAGTTCACATGGGCTAAAACACCAAATACACAGTTGCAATTTGTGAAAGAAGATGTGTCACAGAAAAAGGACATAAAGCATTACACAAATGGAGCAACAAATGACAGAAAAAATGGCTGGTGAAGAAATTTAAGCATTAAGGAGGTAAGGAGCCAGTTATTTCTCTCAACAGTGCAAAGAGACCAGAACAGACCTACAGGCAAAGAAGAGTTCCACTTACATTGTCTACTGGGCAAGATTTAAAAGAAACATCACACTGGGCACTCCCTCAGTGTGTCATGGCAAGGACACACTGAGGACGCCTCTTCTTTGCAACATAGACCACCTCTTTGGGTCCAATTATCCGCTTGGATGGCTTCTTATATAACTGCTATACAGACGACATCCAACTATACCTGTCAGATCTGGGCCTGTCTCTCTGACGTATCCACATGAAGGAACGGTCCCTTCAACTATTACATCCCTCTCTAAGACTAAACTCCTAGTCATCCTGGCCAATCTCCATCATGATATCAGAATCAAAATCACCTCTTCATCTTTTACCTCAATCAAGGTCACAAGAAACCTGCGTGTCATGTTTGATCACCAGCTCTCCTCTCTGACCATATTGCATCTGTCTCTCGGTAGTGCCGTTTTGCTCTATATAACATCAGAAAAATCAGGCCTTACCTGATTCAGTACGCCACCCAGCCCTTGGTCCAGGCCATGGGTGTCTGTCACCTCAACCACTGCAATGCCCTTCTGGCAGGCCTCCCTTCATGCACAATGAAACTTTTGCAGATCATCCAGAATGCAGCAGCCAATCTGGTCTTTGATGAGCCCAAAAAGGCACATGTCACTCCACTACTCATCGCCCTACACTGGCTACCCATGGCTGCCCTAAATTTCCAGTCAGTAATGCTTACCTTCCAAGTGACTTCCATCTTTAACATCCAAATATGCCGAACTAGCACTTACTCTGACCTTTGGTGCACTTCTTTACCTGACCTCTTTGCACTTATTAAATAGATGTTATACTTACACCAAGGTTTCCTATTGCACTGAAGCTTTAGTGATGTCCCTCAGTTGTAATAAAACCATAAGTAAATTTAATGTAAATGTAATTCAAGTAAAAATGATTGCCAAATAATTGATTACAAAATTTTCAAAATTTTAGATTTAATAATAATTTAGTAAGGTCGTATTTCCAAGACATTAGACTATGCTTAAGTACAGCAGGCTTTACGACAGGGTGGCAGAGGCTAGAAATAGGCATTATGGCAGGGTGTACGATTTCTCCATTGGCATTCACAATGGCGATGGAGGTAATCATTAGAGCTTCTAAGTGGGTTGTAGGTGGAGAGAGGCGGCAGGATGGGATGCGCCTTACACCAATTAGGGCCTACATGGATGACATGACGTTGATAACTACAACAGTGCCATGTATGAAAAGAGTACTTGAGAGACTTAATAAAAACTTAAAGTGGGCTAGTATGAAAATCAAGCCTAGTAAGTCTAGAAGTATCTCAATAAGTAGAGGGAAGTTAAGTGATAGGAAGTTTGTAATAGACGAAGAGGAAATTCCATTAATTAGGGAAGAATCTGTAAAGAGTCTAGGTAGGTGGTACAAGGCAGACTTGAATGACGGAGAACAGGTAGTGCAGTTTCGGAAAGATGTTGCTGAGGGACTGGATAGAATAGATAAATCAGGGCTTCCAGGAAAGTTGAACTTGTGGTGTCTGCAGTTCGGGTTATTTCCCAGGTTGATGTGGCCACTGTCTGTATATGAGATTCCATTATCTGCTGCAGAAAAAATGGAAAGATTAGTTAGCTTTTACATTAAGAAGTGGCTAGGTGTTCCTAGATGTTTAAGCACAGTGGCACTGTATGGGAAAGGCATACTTCAGCTCCCAGTAACTAGTCTAGTGGAGGAGTTTAAATGTACCAAGGTTAGGACAGAGCTCCTGTTATCTGGGAGTAAAGATGCGGTAGTTAGTAAGGTGGTTCCAAACCCAATCAAGGGGAGAAAATGGAATCCAAGAATCGCAGTGCAGGAGGCGGAAGCAACGCTTAGGCATACAGAGATTGTGGGTAATGTCCAAATAGGCCGGGGAGGCTTGGGGCTTGGCAAACTGGTGTGGAGTAGAGCAGGTCCCAAAGAGAAGAGAAAGGTAGTTGTGGAGCAGGTTCATAGACAGGAGGAAATATTAAGGGGTGCAAAGGCAGTGGTCCAGGCTAAGCAGGGACAGTGGTTGAATTGGGAAGGTGTAGATAAGAAAAAGCTTAGCTGGAAAGAGCTGTGGAGTATGGAGGAAAGTAGCATTAGATTTTTGATAGGGGCAACATATGATGTATTGCCAACTCCCCAGAACCTAAAACTCTGGGTAAATGGAGACCCGCTATGTTCATTGTGTTCAGGTACTGCAACTTTAAAGCACATTTTGTCAGGCTGTAAGGTTAGTCTGTCGCAAGGCAGGTATACGTGGCGACATAACCAGGTTTTAAAAAGCTTAGCCGCGGGAATTGAAGATTTACGGAGGCAGGCAAATTTAGGAGGGTCTAAATTAAAGAGAGTTGCAATCAAGTTTGTTCAAGAGGGAGAGAAAGTTGGTAAGACAGCAAGGAGGCAAGGCAGCTTAGAGGGTGCTTGTGATTGGGAAATGCAGGTAGATTTAGGAGGACAGCTTGTTGTTCCCCAGGAAATAGCCAGTACAAAGCTTAGGCCTGACATGGTCTTGTGGTCTAGGAGTAGTTTTCATAGAGCTGACTGTTCCGTGGGAGGCCTTAGTTGAAGAAGCATATGAAAGGAAAAAGCTCAGGTATGCAGAGTTAGGGGCAGAAGCAGAGCAGCGAGGATGGAAAGTTAGGATTTGTCCAGTGGAAGTAGGATGTAGAGGATTTGTAGCAAGGTCTGTTGTCTCTTTGGTAAGGGAGTTAGGAGCAAGTGGACAGAGTGTGAGGAAAATAGTAAAGGACATGTCAGATGAGGCAGTAAGATCCAGTCAGTGGATTTGGATGAGAAGAAGTAATGGTAGCTGGGGGCCCAGCAGGGGGAGCACTTAGGATAGAGAGACTGTTTTTAAGTGGGGGGTGTGGCCTATGTGAGCCTCTTTGAGACCATGCGGTTAGTTCAGGTGAGTTGGCCTGTATTGTTTGTTTGTATTGCTTTGAAATGGTTTGTAGTGTGTCTTTGACTGTTTAGGTGAGTTTGTTTGTTTTAGGCAAGTACTATTGTCTTGGAGAGTGGGGGAGTAGGGGGAGGTAGAGCACAGCCTAATCCGGCGGGGGAGAGTTTAGCTCAACAAGGCATCTCTCCCTGACTCTACCTCTCTCATTCAAAATGGCCGCTACTTTCCAAAAAAAAAAAATCTAGTCCTACAGGTTCCCACCTGATGACCCCAAAGACATGTTAGTTATCACTGCTCATTAGTCTGTATAGCTAAATTAATAGTTATCATAGGACTTAGGATATTAAGCTTAGGGATCTATTCACTGAGTCTGGTCCATTTTCTGTAGCACAAGTTTCTTGTGTTTACCTTAAAGGTAGAGAGCCTTGAGTCTGTAGTAGCTTTTAATATTTTCCCCGTTCTATTTATTAAAACTTCTCAAGATCTGTGATGCATACTACAAGTGAACAGCTTGAAGTCCTGATATCTTTGGTTTGTGGTCTTCCACTTCTTGCTACAAAATAACTTGGTTGTCGCCGTTATCATGCAGAAAGCTGCAGGTTTTTCCCCCACAATTTCTCCACTTTTTGCCCCTCTACCTTCACAATCCTGGGCCTGCTGTAGAAAAACAACCCTGCAGCATGTTGCTGCCACCACCAGGCTTCATAGTGGGGATGGTTGTTTTCTGCTGATACACAGTGTTTGCATGTTTTCAAAAAAAAAAGAAGATGGCCAAAAGCATGATTTTAATGTCATCAGATCAGATAAACTTCTTCCACGTTTTCTCGGTCTTCCAGATGCATTCCTGCAAACATTTGCCCCGATATGAGTCATGAATTTTTTTGAACAGCTACAAGGCTGTGACAAATAAAACACCAACAGGAGTGCTCTTATATGCACAATATGGCCCATTTCAAATCCTGTAAAGTGTTGTTCTTTGATGTCCTCAACCATGGTTGCCCCTTTTACAGACACTCAGTTTTTGAAGACAGTCAGAAGCAGATTGACAGATATCTTTTTTATGATATAGCTTACTGTACTGCCTACTAATACTTAGGGATATTATTTGCTTTGCCTTTATGTGACCCCTGATTAGTATGTTTCAATAAACACTTGTATTTGTGTTACTGCATGAACTTAATACGTTGTGGTAATTGATTTTTTTGGCCACCTGAGGGCAGCTTAAATTTCTAATGAGAACTTCAATTGCAGACTGCTTTGCTGTCAGAGTTTTGCCTTCCAGGCTGCACTGCCCTCTGATTGGTGGAATTATATCCTCACCCTGACAGGGTGACCTGCTGGCAGTAGTCAGGGGTGTAAAAAATATGCAATCTCCTTTAGTTTTTCAGGTAAAAATGATAGTTTATTGTATGTTATTAAGTACTTTCTAATAAGCTACTGAACCTCAGTTGAAATAAGACATTAAGGGACAGGGCTCTTTGGAGTAAAGAAACAAATATAGTATTCATATAATGTATCAGGTCTCCATTAAAAATCACTTAGTGAATTCAATTTCTTTTCTTCTTAGACCACTACTAAACTACTGACATTCATTTTTGATAAATCCTGATACCAATTTCATTATTAGTTAGTTAGCCGCTAGATTGATAGACATAAGAAGTAGCATTCACATATTAATGTTCTCTACTAAATAACTGTATGTGTTCTGAAATACTTCTGACTCTCAAAAAGGTTTGTTGAAACTTCCAGTCACAGATATCTGCATGACATTTAGTTCATAAAGAGGTTTCTCTAATACACCTAGATTTCTCACAGTCCTGCTGTCATGTCATTAATTCAATGTTTGATCTGTTTGCAGCCGCTGGTCAGAACGCAACAAACTGCTCTGAGCAGCCAGCTCAGCAAGCAACTGGAGTGAATGAATGCTCTTTATCTTTGAATTAAACAGACACAACATGCAGCACACAATCACATAAAAATGGTAGGTAGAATATCAATATCAAATCTGTGGGGTCCCACTTTGTCCAGAAGATGGTGCCATTGATGTGAGTATAGAAATTGAATTTCTGATCTTGATTCTCTATTTCTTCCATAACAGGAGGAAAACAGCAACTCCATGTTTTTCTTAAGGTCTCCTTTTAGCTGACTATATCCAACAGTTCATCTACAAATCCCCAGGGTTTAGCTCAGAGCTGGGAGAGAGTGAAATCCAAGACTGGGGAGCTGAGTGTAGTAAGCTGGAAATGCCTCATTACTACTGTCCACTGGGCTTTTTGAATTCTCACAAACATATGTGAGAAACTAAAAAGACCCGATTAGAAAAATTATGCTGTCACTGTCAAGTCATGGGAAAAGATTTGACCTCCACCTGACTGACGGTCTGATGCCCCTGACTCTTCAGCAAAGACCCCATTTCTGGTGTGGAAGACCTTGGCCAGGGAGAGACTCATGTACTATTGACATTTATCAAGACTTGTTACTCACTCTACTATGTAGGGGAAGAAGTTACCATGATTCAACATGCAGCTGTTTGTCAATTTTCCTCTACGCAGATTAAATGAACACTTACCAAGCAGATCACGGTCCCAGTATGTATCTTCATTAGAACATAAGTCTTTCATGTTGATGCTGATGGGTCTAAATCCAAAGGTCTCTGGCCATTTAGGATTGTCATTGTTACTTATGATGACAGTGCGCTTTACCTGGTCACCATATCTGACCTCCAATGAACCATCTGTCTGAGTCCACCTATCACCATACAGACCCTGTGCATAAATCTTGAACACCTTTAATGTTGCGAGACCTTTCCCAGCAGGACAGCAGTTTGACTCTGATTACTGTTGCAGAAACAAGCACTAGGATCCCTTTTGCTGGAAATCTACCCAATCTTACAGCTTTCTGAACATTTCTTCAACACTGCATTTTTCTTGATGTACTTTTCCACCTCAGGAGGATGACCACTTGGCAGGAAGGTGCAGAGGGTGCTTTATGATGGTGTGTCAGCACCATGAATGTTTCCACTAGTGACCTTTGTATTACATTCATTGAATGTGCTGCACAGAGTCAGGACTTTCAATCCTCACTGGGGCCTCAGTTGACACTCCCTGGCCTCTGCTACTGAAGAGTCGACTCATGTGTGAGGTTTTGTTGCCATTCTGTAGCTGCAAACATGTAAGTGTGAGAATATAATTAGTAGTATACAGTTATAGTCCATCGAAGCATTGTGTGAGACCCCCCATAGCCAATATCAACAGTGTCAGAGGTGGTCAACAGAGAGGGGTCGGAGGGGTCATCCATTGAATACTGGGATGGGCTCCAGCCTCCTTTGACCATGACCAACATAAACCACTACAGAAAATCGATGAATGCATAAAGTGTATTCATGCCTATTTGAATAGCAAGTTCAGCAGTGAGGATGTGATTTGCATTGCTAGAACTGATAGGAACAATTCAATAATGTCTGCATCAACTCAAACCTATTTTTTGACTTTGGGACATTTGGGAGAAGAACTGAGTCATAGTTCACACATATACTTCTCACTGGTCCATTACAAATTCACCCACAGTCTGTTTTTGATCACAGAGCAGATCACACTTCTGTCAAAGATTGTGTAGAGATATGATACTATGGCTGGCTGTGGCTTTAAAAACCTGTTGCATGACTAACTAACTGTTGCAATCCAGTATATTTGTTGCAATTCACAAATTTCTGTGCTATGGGCTGCTGCCGGCCCCATGGTCTGGACTGATAAGCAAATATAACTGGTGGGAAATGACATATATTTTACAGATGATTATTTGTAATACAAGTGACTATAAAAAATATTCCCTCCAACGAAGACTTAATAATAAGTAAGAGAAGAAGATTTCCGTACGTACTTTGTCCAACAATGCCACATTTCAAGTATGACATCGCACATAAAGTACATGTAATCTTTAATAGCATTTAATGACATGGGATGTTTCCTATTTTAAGTGCACACATTGCACTTAATAACATCTGTCTTTACCAAGGGGCAGTGCTAGTCTAATGTATGTGTGTACAGAGCAAACCCTTCCTGTGAGTCCTTTGTAAGAGCAGTAACAGTGTGTTGAGTTGAGTGCTCATTTGCTTTTTAGTTGATCTCACTCTCAGGGCCATCATGTCCTAACTGTTCCTACTTTACCTATTTTTGCATTTTGAATAATTTGCTACATTTGTTCCTTATCTAAATCATCCACTGTTGCGCCTCACCCTTGGGCGGCACACAAACCAAATCAACCACAGAAGACACCTCAAAAACAACCAAAGTTCTTAAGGTTTATTATCATGGATATATAAAACAACCAGGACACGAAATCCAGATGACAAAAGAGACAAAATCAGAACACAACAGCAACACAAAAAGCCCAGGCTGAGAGGCAGCAAGACCAGCAGTCCCCATGCTATAAGTCGCTCCCTTTTGATCCTGGCACCAGAGCTTTTAAAGATCACATATTTTACACTTTTCCAGAGCTTTATTTTAAGTGTCGATCCATAACAAGATGTATTTGTGGTTTGAAGGACCAAAAACCATCTCAGTGTAGTTTTACATCTCATCTCACAGGCTTCTCTCTGGAGCTCTAGTAACAACAGGTCGGTAAGCCAATCAGAAGAGAGGAGGCTCTGAGCCTCACCTCTGGATGATCAAATAAAAATGTAGCAGATTTCAGGTGAACACTCATAAACCAAATCTTGCAAGGTTAGATGCTGGGTCCTGGTGGGCGGGGCTTGGGGCATGGCTGAGAGTAGTGACTGCTGTGTTGTGACATCACAAAGTTACAGAAGTCCTGACAGCTCATAATCAGACACAGTTTCTGACTATGGGCTGTGTGCATTACTCTTGATATTTTCACATAGAACCTAGACCTATTTCATAATCAAAAAAGACATGGAAATTTCACTTTATTCAAAATGGGACCTTTAAGCACTTAATTCCCAGGCCAGGTGCACCTCATGGAGGACTCATCAGGAAGCTACAGAGAAGACATGAGAAGAAAAGGAACTAACTAAACACCAGGAAAACATACAGCCATAATAACACACACTGTAAAATTGTTGGTGCTGTACGCCTTGAGTCCTTCTGCTCCAGCCTCCTTTGACCATGACTAACATAAACCACTACAAATCGATGAATGCATAAAGTGTATAGCAAGTTCAGCAGTGTAAAAACAACACACACTGTAAATTGTTTCATTTTAGTGTTATTCATATTTCCTTCATATAAGTAGGGAAATATTTATTTCCATAATACAGTGGCAAGTCATTACTTGGTTGTGTAAACCAGGCACCACATTTATCTTGTGTTATTTACACAGACACGTAACAATGTCTCCTCTGATATTCAAGGTGAAGGTCAGTTACTCCAACTAAAAAAGTATAGAAGAAATTAACTTTGTTTCTCTCAAGACAAGTGTATAAAAACTGACATGTGATTAAAGTATGAAGAACATGTGGTAAACTCTAGAAACAATGTTGTACTATAATTCATAGGAATATTATATGTATTGTTTAGGAAGTATAGAGAGATTAATATCAATGTGCTTATTAACATGAAGTGTGTGCGTGTGTGTGCGTGTGTGTGTGTGTGTGTGTGTGTGTGTGTGTGTGTGTGTGTGTGTGTGTGTGTGTACTTGTTTTTATGTCTTTATTTTTAAGTTTAAAGTTAACACTCCCTTGTTGGTCATACTTTCAAATTATGCCCGTCAACCAAAGGACAGCACAGTGTGAGCACATATAAAACATGCCGCTACTGTACACTGTAACAAAGCCGTAATGACCAAGCCAACAGTACGCAAACACAGAAACGCACACAGCTGTATACATACAATTTTATCAGTGGGTGTATCATCAGTGGGTTTTAATATGGGGGGGGGGGGGGGTGAAAGTCTGCAAGCTTTAACTTTAATTTAGGGAGCTGGAATGCTTTGATGGTGCAGCCACTGATACCAGCATGAGGAGCAAGGCCCACCAAAAACAACCTACTCGTTATTCTGTCTTTCTTGTTTTGACTTATTTTTTCTTGTTTATTGTCCTTACTCTTTGCCCTCCCTCTTTTATGCAAATGTGTCTCTCTTCCTTTATTTTGGGTTTCAGTTCCTCCCACTCTAACACATTTTATGACTCCCATGGTTGTCATGTGCATTAACTTTAGACACAGCAGTGTCACCATGATAATGTATTGTTGGTTAGTAGAAGCTTCTACATTGCAAAAGTGTAGGATCAGTTTTAGTGCCTTCCTTCCTAGCTTTAATAATTCAAAATTTATTAGAGAACAAAAATACTGTGCAAAATAGTGCATGACGACTTTGTGGTGTCTCATTTAAGACACTATAGTTACTCTTACTAAAATAAGTATCTAAAAAAATATATTTTAATTGGTTCATACTCTTGAAAAACTCCTCCATTCTAATACAATACTGAATACACATTTCAGTAGTACATTTTAAACACAAAACCAAACTTTTTTAACACACATTTTTATAAAACATAAAATCAGACAACACCTGTTTTGTCTTTGTTGATGCTTTATTGGCAGGTTTTGTAACTAACAAGGGAGAGGCATACACAGTGGATTATGTGTCCATATTTGGATTCAATTTGAGAAACTGACAACATGTTGAATTATTTTTTCCCAAAAAAGTCAGAGAAAGAAAGATAAGTAATAGTAACAATGTAAAATATGCTATTGACTACAGGCAAAATAACGGTTATCCTGTCATCACCTTATGTCATTTCAGTAGCTCTCCTCCACCTGACTGACTGACTGATTTTGCATGCTTCTCCCCTGACTCTCCAGCAAGGACCCCGTTTCTGGTGTAGAAGGCCGTGGCCAGAGAGGCACTCATGGGGGAAGGCATGTAATCTTGACATTGCTGACCACCAAGACTTGGTGCGCACTTTACTATGTAGGAGAAGAAGAGGGTACCATGATTTAACATGCAGCTGTCGCTCACTGTCCCTTGATGCAGATCAAATGAACACATACCAAGCAGATCACTGTTCCAGTAAGTATCCTCATCATAAACACTGAATGTAAGTCTGTCTTTCATGTTGATGTTGATCGCTCCAAATTCAAAGGTCTCTGGCCAAATCGGATTGTCGTTGTTACTTATGATGACAGTGCGCTTTACCTGGTCACCATATGCGACCTCCACTGAACCATCTGTCTGAGTCCACTATCACCATACAGACCCTGTGCATAAAGCTTGAACACCTTTAATGTTGCGAGACCTTTCCCAGCAGGACAGCAGTTTGACTTGATATTCTGATTACTGTTGCAGACACAAGCACAAGGATCCCTCTTGCCTGACCTCTGCCCAATCTTACAGGTTTCTGAACATTTCTTCAACACTGCATTTTTCTTAATGTACTTCTCCACCTCTTGCTTCAGCCCGGCTCTTGCAGGATGAGCACTTGGCAGTATGGTGTGCAGGGGCTTTAAGTTGTATTGGACCACATCAGGTATGTTCTTCAGTGAGGTAAGCCAGTTATTATAGACAGAAGGATTTGATTGGCCTTCAAACAGGATATCAGCTCCATCAATGTTTCCACCAATGACCTCTGTGTTACGCTCATTGAATGAGCTGCTGAAACTTTGGCCATGATCTAATGTCTTCTTTTTTTTCTGACAGTGTTCATACATGGCCTTTATGCTGGCTGTGTTGGCAAAGCTAGCTGAGGCCTCAACTGACAAACAGTCCTTCACCTCTGTCGCTGACAGGCCGTTCATGGTTGTCTTACAGGTACTGGCAGCAGTGATTGCTTTTATCTCCCCTCCCAGAAACACTTGTATGATGTAATGTGTGCCGTAGGTGTCAATTAGATTGTAATACAGTAGCTCAGCTCCATGTGAATAGGAAGGAAGAGAGTTGACAGCAGTTTCAAAATCGTGACTCAGTGGAGGATTTGTGGTCAGTCTGTAGCTGTGAAGCAGAGAAAGTATATAAAAAGTTAAAAGTAAGTGCATCATAGTCCGATTTTAATCACTTGTTAACATTCATGTTGTTTGTTTTAAGTAAAATGATTCTTGATCATTATTGTCAGCTACCAAAAACCATTGCAAAACAAAGCATTTGTCTGTTAACTGGTGGTTACCAAGTCGACAAGTAACTTCACAATTAATGACGAGAAGACAAATATTTGTCCAGATACTCACCGGTAGAAGTTACAGTTGACAGAATGGCGAAAGAAGGTGTATTGGTCTTCTTTTGACTTTTTCATGCCAAAGGTTGAGTCTCTTGAGTGGGAACCTCCCAAGCCAACACCGACAGTCACAGTGGGGTCTACAGGGATTTCCAGGCCGATTTTCCAATCATTGGTCACAGATGATGTGGAGTCATTGACCAGAGTTTCAACAGAATCATAAACTGTACCGGAAACCGTTAAACTGCACTTAGGGAGGGTTCTCCAGTCCACAACGGCAACTGGGATCTTCTGATTTTCGTTATTCATGTAGCTGTTTCTGTATAACTTGCAAGTGCCATTGCCAAGCTTCCA
The DNA here is from genome assembly GCF_021018895.1 of Seriola aureovittata. Classification (NCBI taxonomy): domain Eukaryota; kingdom Metazoa; phylum Chordata; class Actinopteri; order Carangiformes; family Carangidae; genus Seriola; species Seriola aureovittata. Next base: position 5,424,687 of record NC_079366.1, on the reverse strand, counting down.
TGTTTCAGTGTCGATCACATAGGCACCTTTCCGCTCCATTTTGACGATGTCGAAGCCTTCTCCACCCAGATTGTAACCGGGGACAAAGTGAGCCTTTTTACACTCTTCTGGTGTTCCAATGAAGCTTACCCTGGCTGACAGACACAGAGGACTCCATGCCCAGCACAGGAGCATGAGCTGCCACAGCACTGCCATCTGGATGAAAAATAGCGAATTATTAATAGTAATTATTTTATGTATAATTCTAACTATAACTAATAATACAATTTTTATAAAATAATGCAAATTTCGAATATACTGTATAATTTCAATATAAATTTGCTGGAACTAAGGTAATGACAAAGATAAGGAAGAATTTGATGTTAAAGATTACTCAGACAGAGAGCTCAGAGGTCTCACCTTACCTTGACTGTTGATAGCATGCTCTGTTCAGTATCTCATAACATCTGAGCTCTCTTATAGTTTTCATGTGGAGGTGGAGTCTTGACTGTCAATGTAATTCTCACACCTTAAACAATTTTGTTAGAGCTTGTGTCAGGGTGGGGTGATATTAATATCTTTTGGAGGGTTGCTGTATATGACCTACTGTATACTCATGTCACTTGTTAATGCTACTTTAATGTAAAGCACATTGTGTTTACCTGTAATTAAACTATAAAATAACAATAACTATATAATGAATTTACCTTGCCTTGCCCAAATCGCAAAACACAGGGACATCAATATATAATGATTAATCTAAATCTGTAATTTGAACTCAACATATACACATACAACACATTGATATTTGTGAACTTTTTGAAGTATAATTGCCCAGTTTCCCATTACTGCATATTATAACAGAGAGTAATAATTCTGACATTAACCTAAAATGAACTTCAAAATGCTACACTTTCTACCTATATATATGCACTTCATAAGATTTCTAATTCAATTTGTAACAATTTGTAATTCTAAGTTCCCACCTATCCGTCCCTTTTCCACTGCTGACTATGGCAACAGTGACAGCAGTCTATGGAAAGTGGCTTAAATGTCATTCTCCCGTGCCATATTCTCCAATTCCTCCAGGTGGATTCCGAGGTGTGGCCAGATGAAGTACAGTTTATAATCACACCGGTATGTTCTGGGTGCACCTCTGGGTCTCCCAGTCGCACATGCCTCAAGACTACCCTCAAAAGCTTTCACAAGGAGTAAACACTGTTAATTGCATTAGTTATGTAAGTACTGTAGGACTGTAGATGGAAATTAGCCAGTAGCTAATCTGCTACAATAAGTCATTTCTTTTTGTATGAGATTGATGTTTTTGTACATAGGCCCTGACATATAAATATAATGGACTAAAAAAAAAAAAAAAAACAAGAACAAAAACAAAAGAAATAAATGACTGCTTCACAGTTGTATGCCTCCACCAACTAGCCAAGTTGCAGGAAATATGGTCACCTCCCCTTCCTGAGTTATAGCAATGAATACTAGCCAGAAGTGCTTTTGCAGTATATTATAATGTAAAGTGAAGTTGACCTTTGACCTTTTGGATCTAAAATGTTTACTTACACGAAAGTCACTGCAGTTCTAGAGGGACCGAAGGGCTTGTGTTAATGGCTCCATATTCCTGCAGTACCACCAAAACATTACCCAGAGTTGCATGGTTATAAGCCATCCTCAACTCCGTAAAGTACATGTGGATCAAATGCACAAACTATGATGGCCCCTCCAGCATTCAAGAGTAAAGAGCTGTTTGCTTTTCCATGACAAGAACATAATTCACATTGTCAATTAAGTTCTCAGCCTCAAAGTTTCACAAACCACCACCATTTGCTAGGCCGTAGGCACAGTCCATGGTCTCCGTCCAACAACGAAGATGTGTGTGAACCAAAATAGCATCCAGAGCTTTCAGTATATCAGGGCAAATCTGATCCACTCCTAGTGCCTTGCCACTGCGGAGCTGCCCTCAACCTGAGAGAAAGGGAAAGATAAGGTTTCCAACCAGAACATTTTTACTTGAGGGTTCTGTAAATGACTATAGTGACTAAATCACTTCCACTAGTTGTCACACAAGACTACCAGCGTCTCAAACCAAAACAAATGCTTCCTCAGCCACACCTCCAGCTCCCAGCTCCCTTCACGTTATCAGTCAGCAACAGGTTATGAAGCACATTGAAAGCAGCCACTAAACACACCACAAGAGGCACTACTGAATAAAGTTACCCTATGTACATGAGAGCCAATAAAAAACAACAGAGCCACAACCATTAGTCCACCTCAGCATTGCTGTGATAGCAGCTAGCGATAGCAAAACTTGCCAAACAAATTCATAATATGGGTAACAGCAAGTCAGCTAACATTACCATGTCTTTTCAAGCTATTCACTGATGAACAGACATGTGAGATTATGAAGCCATGAAGTTACTTACAAGGAGAAGAAAAGCCAGTTCTGGAATCCCTTAATAGCTTGTAGGACTGGTCGTCTTGGAGAAGCCAGGCCAGTTATGGCTTTACGGTCGGACCGGGAGAGAAATTCAGCCTTGGACTTATTCAACTATGATAACTTTTATTATCTTAACTGGTAGGTGGTAGGTGTCTGCAGATGTGTGACTGATGGTCTGTCCATGCAGGGAGTAAACACATGTAGTTACTTTCCAAAGACTGATAAGCAGCCACTGAGTTCTTTCAAATTAAACTGGTATATTCATGCTAATTACAATAAAGGAACTTGTCACCTGAGTGCAGCGGTATAGCTCTTGTTGACAGTAATAAAAAGATAAAATGATGCCTTACTTATCCTTTAAATTTGGGAGTAAACACCATGCTTCAGCCATGCATTGATTTACCTGTCAAGATTACTCACACTTGGTTAACACACCCTGTTAACACCAGCGATCTTGATTGACTTAATGTAGATGCATTTTCAGAAATTTGTTTTATTTTTTTTTTTTTTGGCTGTTCCTAGCTTCACCCACTGTGATTCAGTGCAAACCAACAAAACATGAGCTCCAAGACGGTCAATAATTTATAGGCACTGAAAATACCTGGTGACTGGATAGGCACTATATTGGATTCTAGGCCTTAAAGCACATGCAGTAGAAATGGTGATTGTGGGTAAAGAACAGTGACACTCATCTCCAGAGATGAGCAAACTTCCTGTGTCACACGAGGTTGTTGTTTGTGATGCAAGTTTGCAGATGCATCCCATCCTAAAATACTACAAAACTATTTCCAGGTTTATATATTGAATGATAGCAAACTAGGTTTACAAAATCTTTCAAGATATCACCACGTTTCATGTTGGATTGATCATAGCTGTGACCTTTCAGCTGAATGAGAACAGAACACATTGTTTTACTGTTTGAACGCTGCTCGATCACAGCTACCCCATCACGCCTCGTTTGACCAAAATGTCACACGTTTGTCTTTGTTCCCTTTTGTTCATCTGATCTATTTAACACTGTGTCTCATGTGGTCAAACTCCTTTCCTTGAATGAGGAAGCTTCATTTTGCAGATTTATTGTAATTATATATCTCTCATCAGCATTCAAGGTTCATCTGAGAAACACACAATAATTAGATACCCAGAAATGAGCTGTCTAATCATTTTTACCCTTTCCAGGTAAAGACTTATGCACTAATCCACTTTTATCCCCAAGGCCATTCTGCAAGTTGTAAAATATACGGAATAGGCTTTGTAGATATTTAGATAAAGTCATTAAGTTGCAGGATGCCTTTTCAAGTTCAGCACTTTAAAACAAACTACATATACATTTTCACATATATGTATAATTGTCATTGGTTTCCATTCATTTTTTTTCTGTGTTACACTTACAGTTTATGGGAAGATTTATATGAAAATGAAAAATGGATCATATGACTTCCCCACACACTACATCCATCAGTCCTCAACAACTAAATGCTACAACCACTTCATTATAACTGCGTAGTGTGTGTAAAACAATTTGACATGAACACTTATAAGTGGGGTGAATGTTTGGACTTGGTGTTTCAACAAATGTCTCACTGAATTGTAATGACAACCGATGACAGTGACAGGTGCATGCAAGACTTCCTGTGTCACAGGATGGGACTGTGCTCTCTATCAGCGCTGCAAGTTTGCAGAAGCATCCCACCTTAAAATACAACAAAACAATCTCTAAAAGTATATACTTACTGATGAATGTGAAATGACCAAAAAAAAATTATTATGCAAAGTTTACCATGTTGGATTAATCATAGCATTTTAGTAAACAGGGCATGATCAGAGCCACCCTGCTATACCACATTAACCAGAATGTCACACATGTGGTCTTTATTCAGTTTTGCTCATCTGAGATGTTTCACACTTTGTTCCAGTGGTCAAACAGGACTTTGCTTGGAATGAGGAAGCATCATTTTGAGAAGACTTTTTTCTATCTTTATTGATTAATCAATTTAATTTAAAGTTTCATGTGTTAAAGTTGGTCCTGTCATTTTAATTCCAAAGACCACACTACATGTGCTTCCTTTTTATTTCTACCATGGCTCCATTATTGCAATTGTATTTGATGGTTTTTATTTTATTCTTATCTTTTAAATTGCTCCTTATTTTCCTTCTTGTTTATTTGTTTTTTATTGCAGTACACATTTGTTGGTTTTATGTCTTTTGTGAAACATTTTGTAACTTGTTTTTGGAAAGTATTATATAAACAATGCTATTATTGTCATTATTCTTATTATTTAGTCGTAGTAGTAGTATTCAGCTAGTATATTATCATATTATTATATTATATGATTTTTAGATATAAATGAAAAGTTACAGAATATGATGCAGAGAATAATAAGGTATTCAAAGTACAGTAAGTCAAACCCCAAAGCGTTTTTGCACTACTGTAGCTCATTTAACAGTTTGAGCTATTTATTCGGGAGAGTAGCACATCTTTGCTCCTACTGAGTTTGAATGCCACTTACAGTATCTGCTATGGAATGTAATGACACAAAAGCAGTTTTAGCATTTCTTCTTTCTGTTTCAATGCGGCAGCAGAATAAAGCCACATGTTTGTGTCTGGAAATGTGTATGTGTAGACTAACTAGACTGACTAGACTTTGAGTAGCCATCATATGCCAACATTGTTTTATGTTCCAGTGAGTTGATATTTAATTAACAGGACAGTTAAAATAGCTGGGTTTAAGTATCCTAAGTACTACACTTCTATCAGAGATGCATTTAAAAAAATGTGATTGGGTTATCTTAGGGCCTAGTTTTAGTGATCTTTACAGCAACATTCGATTTTAAAAAATCTAATTTGATTGCAGTATTTAACAGCATTACTGCAGTGGTTACAAATCTTTTAGATTTTCCAAAATTACAGCTTAGAAGGCTCAAACTGTCAACACAGAGAAAATAATATGTATAACATACACTATATATATATATATACACAAAACAGAACCAGATTTTTGTCAGTACATGGGTGAATGTGTTGTGCAAACTAAGAGGCACTTGTAGTACAGAAGGGGTTTCCTCCTACTGTACGTTTGTTCATAACTTGAAGATGTTCAACCTCTGCTGCTGCTCTCGCAGTGCTACAGGCAGCCTACTCCACTATTTTGGTGCCTCCGAAAAGCTGCAGTTTATATGTTTTACCACAGAGGGGCACTAGTTTCAAGGAGAAATGACTAGAAATGTGAGCTATTCATAACAATTATAAATACTTTCATTCCAGAAAATCTGTAAGCTTATCTGTCAGAAACCTCCTGTACAAGAATTACTAAATTAATATCAGTAATGAGGGTTACAGGGTTGCTGTCTGGCAATTTGGTCATAAAAATCAGATAGAAATACTATCCCGATAATGTAGTTTTGGGGATTTTAATTTCTTGTAAATTACATTGGTAAGTAAATAAAAATCTTGTCCCAAGGAAAAAATGAAATGATTGACTGAATGTAATGAATCTAATTTTCTCTCAGTGTTCGATGACTGAAAGAATCTGTTAACACAACTGAATCTTACCATGGTGAACTGATAAGGTTACATTTTAACTTTTATAAAGCAATATACATATGAATACAAAACCCTTATACACACATCACAGCCATGAGTCTGTAATGGCAGGCTACCACTGTTTATCAGCTGTCTTTGTAGAGTGTGTCTTCTCCTTCTGTCAAAACACAAGTTTTTGTACTTGAGCTGTGTGACACGAGGGAATTGATGTATCCACTGTCTATTTATAACACAGAGAGCAGGTGTGCCGATACACAGAGGGAAAGTGATTGGCTGGGATCCTCAGAGGACTCTTTGTGCTTGTGTAAATACTTACACACACACACATGGGGAACATACTTGTATCTGCCCTGTGAAAACACGTAGGCACACAAACATACACACATGCATTTTTTTATTAATTGGAAACCTTCTTACAGTGTATGTGCATGTGCATTCCCATATATATGCAAGACAAAATTATTCACATGCAAGCATTAAGACAATAAAAGATTCAAAGCTTGCCACCGGCACCCACACAGAAAACCAAAATCTCATTTCCATTCAAGAAACTCAAACATATTTCCATTTGTTGTCAGTTGCAAGAGGAAAAAAAAAGATCTTCACAATATCAGATTTTAAGTGTAGAGCAGATCCACACCCACACACACAGATCCCCTATTAACACTTCACTCAAATGATCTACAGCACTCCACAAATCAACAGATGTTATCCTTATACAAATGTACCACACACAGCTTCAAACACAATGTAAACAACTATTAAGAGAACAGCCTGTGACCATATTTTATCCCTTCAACAGTGAGGTCAAAGCAGTCAAGAGGAGGCAGGTATGTGGCGGCAAAGTAACGCCTGCAAAGTTGGAAGAACCTGCACCTTTTGTAGTTTATTACCTCAGAAAAAGGAACAACATTTCATGAGAATCGAGAGTAGGAGGAAGATAGCTTTGTTTGCATATGCTTTTTAATGTGGTCATTTGCACCTACCTTCAGCGAGACTGAAAGCACTGCTGCAAACTCTAAAAGGAAGTAGGCGAGGCCTATTTTGACAGCAGCAGTGCTCCAAAATATATACATGAGTTACTATTTTGAACTTCCTGTGTATGTAAAAAGGATGAAGCACTAGTGAACAGAAAATAGAGGAGGGGTGTTGTCAAAGTTTTGTCTGAGGTGGGGGTTTCCATGGACTCTACTGGACTGTGCTTCAGAACGCAACATTAGGTGGATTGACAAGCTTTTGGGAACACAAGATTGTTTAAAAAATAAATCTAGAGGAACTGAGACTGAGGTGTAATTTGACACATCTAAGGATATCTTGCCTTTTGGATACTGGATCACTCAGATTCAACTCTGTGACAATGCCTGTGATTGTACTGGAGGCCAAAGATTTCACCAGTCCTCTTTTTGTGGTGCGGACATGGGAAGTCTTATCCAGTTGTACCACCTTCAGTCTCGTGGCTTCGCTGGACTCTTCAGAGTTAAACAAAAATCTGTCTTACCTCAACACATTCAGGATCTTCTGCATGTTTACCTGGTGCTTCTTCTTCACCCTCACTCTCCTCATCCACATCCTCAGCGTCATCCAGTTTCACAGCCTCATCCCAATATCATGGAAGAACCTGACTATGACAGTGGCAGTGTTGGGTGCTCTGATGTGTCTCAGCACCTCTGTAGTTTTCCCTTGGATCATCATGGATCACCAAAAGCTGTCGACACACACTGTGGCAGCTGCAGTGCTCTCCTGTCTCACCTTCTTGGCCTACACTTCAGAGTCCTACGTTCTTCGCACCCAGGCCCATGAACAAAGAGGGTACATGGGCAGCATGCCTGGTCTCCTCAAGATACTCCAACTGTGGGGAGGCTGTCAGATGATACCCCTGGTTGTGGATGTGGTCTGTGGACCGCCTAGTGGAGTACACTGTTGGCAGCGATGGGTTTCCTGCATGTCATACGGTGTTTGTATCTTCATGTCTCTAGTCACACTGGTGGTAATATTAGGTGACTTTGCTGGGCGATGTCTCCTACCTTTTGACAGATTTTTGGCTGGCTTCAGTCTGATTGGGGTGTTGTTTTACATGGTGGCCACAGTGATTTGTTTTACCAAGATTCTGCAGCTGAGAGACATCAGGCACAGCATTCCCAACAAAGGTTCAGAGCTGGTTATTGCGGAAACAGTTGTTGCCAGTATTACACTTTTAGCTTATACAGTGGACCTTGCCTTCTCAATTAAACTGTTGTGTGACAGGAGTCATGCATGAAATAACACATCACATTAAACGAATTATGCGTGTGAAGTGTATAGTGTATAGTCCTGAAAATTTTAGGAGAAAATCATGTCTTTGGCAAATATGTAAATTCAAACTGAATAGATGTTTTTGCTGTTAATCATTGCTGTTTAATCAAACTCTCTCTCTCTCCTATACAAGTTGTTTAAATCTTAAACTTGAAGCCAGAAAAATGTATGCAACTGATCACCTTGATCGCACTGTATTGCGGTTTTACTGACATGTGAAAGTATGTATGACATTTACAGACCTATTCACTATGACTCACATATTTAACAAGCACTAGACCTGAGTTATGTGACAGGTGCACTGACTCATAAGCACATATCATCGTTTAGGGACGTAATAACGTGGTGTGAAAACTGTAGTGGTAGCTGAACAGCAGCCATCACTGATACAGACTCAATTACAAACTGTGAGCATAACATTTTGAATATAAGGTCTACAAAAGTGAAGAAAATTTATATCAAATATGCAAACTTATAATAAAAATATTTGTCTTATCACTGAAACATCGTGAACATTTCAATCCTAATGTTTTCTCCCAGATCATACACTGTAATGCCTACAAACGGAACTTACATCAGCCTCAATTTGATACAGAAGAGTTGCCATTCACTAACACTAGATGGCAGCATTCTCATTACCACGTAAATCAGAGGACTGGACTTAATGTGTAAAATATACTGAATGTTTTCCTATGGCAGAAAAGCATCCGTTTCAACAGTGTTTTGTTGTGAATGTCTTTAACCCGATAAACAAGCTTTAATGTATAGTGTGACTAAATATTCCAAGGACCAGCTAGGCCTCACAATAATTAACCTATTTAAACGTGATAAGGTCAAACCAGTGTAAACATCTAGTTTGTTTGTTTGTTTGTTTTGCAGGGCAAGCTAATTAGCTCTCTTAAATTTTAGCACCTTTGGTCTTTTGGAAATATGAACTAACTTTGCTGTTGCTGTTGTTTCCTACATTGATAAGCCAGAAAACGCTGTTTAACATTGTGATAACTTATTTGCATTTTACACTGTTTACCTTCTCACATCTGCCTCATCTGCTCCAGGCCTGTTCAGCAGCTCCATCGAAAAATCGATCGTCAACCCCTGCCCGCATAGCAGGCCCGTCCTCCTGCTGCTCGCTCTCGATTACTCTGGCCTTGATAGACTCGCGTTTTTTCTTTAAGGAACTGAGTCCAGTTAGTCAGTTGTCAACAGGCTGAGCAAGAAAAGGAGCGAAACAACTTGGTACGTGGAGCTGAAAAGACAAACGTTACTGTACGTCCCGGTGTCGAGGGAAAGCCGTTGTGGAAGTTCAGTTTTGTTCGGTGTGTCCTGACAAAAATGAAGTCTCCGTAACACGGTAAGCTATCGTTGATTTGTCTCTTTTTGAAACAGTCTGTGAGTTTGGTGAGATGACCTCGTCCAGCACAGTCTTTAAAACAAATTTGTGATTCAGTTTGTAGCAAGCGAATTTTTCTTTTCTATAAATCATTTTAAATCGCTTAATATGGAGTCGCATTGCAGCTAATAAAGGCTGAGAAAGTGTCTCAGTTAACGTTGTTAGCTTGTGATGTTACCTGCAACACATAACAGGCTGGTTTCACTAGTTGTTGCTGTTCTTGACAAATCTCTGTTTATAGCCGTTAGCATGTTTATTAGCTAACTCCTTACAACAGCACACATATGTTTACTACTACTGCAAAAGGTTTTTATTGTTCGCCATATGATTAGGTCACAGTCCACATCCATTGTACAAAAAGATTACCAATGTAGAAGGAAATATACTCCCTTTGTATTGTTTGCCTATATGTTTTTATATGTACATCTTTAATGATTAAATAGCATTTCTCTTCCTGATGGTGTGTTTCTCAGAAGCCCCCTGAGCATCATGGACATGTGAAACCTGACTCTTCAGTAGGCAGATGAAAGTCCCAGGCTGGATTGAATGGCACTGAGGATACAAGGTAAGCACTTTGCCAGTAAATTTGAACTCATTATTGATCCGTTTCCTGAGCTACAGATGACCTTAGTGGAGGCAAAGTCCAGAGAGAGGAGGGAGAGGGAAGGGCAAGCATAGCTCAGGAGAATGATGATCAGAGTAGAAAGACCCAAAGCATAAATGGGAACCTTTGCATCCTTTTTTTTATCATATATTAAGTAGCCTTATATTTATAATCCAATGAAACACAGAGAAACATGTGGCAGACAGCAAAATATTGCAAATAACGGCTCTGGCATCTTTATCAATCACCTGCAATGATGCAGGTGCATAAAACTCAAATTGTAGTTGGCCGATTAGTTGTCAAGAAACCTGGCCTCGAGATGGCTGACCGTCTTAATGACTTTTAGAAGCCTGAGTGAGCAAGTGGTGAGACTTGTTTTGTATTCAAACATTTAAAAAAAAATGTTGTCAATGTTGACATATGTTGTCAAATACCACCCCCACCCCCCAAGCCTTCAAGTGAAGGCCCTGAGGTGTGTTGATGGTTCAAGTCAATAGCAGCAAGGTGTTTTACAGGTTTCTTTGCACACAATGACCTCAAGGTATATTTTAAATGTTAAGCAACTTGCTCTGCATACTGACCCCCACCCATTTATCCAATTTAACACTGACAGTGGTCTGTCTCTAGTTTTCTTTTTTTCAATTTTTCTTTTTTTTTTTTTCTTCACATTTTGTTATAATGAGTAAGTGAAAACAGAATTTTACAAGTTTTGGGAAATTTATTAAAAATTAAAAACTGAAATATCACAGACCCTTTGCTATGGCACCTGAAATTTAGCTTAGGTTCCTCCCATTTCTCTCATGTTTCTATGTTTGTGAGTCCACCTGTGGTGAATTCAATTAATTGGACATGATTTCGAAAGACTCAACAGTGTATAAGGTCTCACAGCTGACAATGCTTATCAGAGCAAAAAACAAGCTATGCTGTGAAGGAGCTGCCTGCAAAGCTCAGAGACAGAATTGTCTGAGCCTCTCAGTGAAAGTTTGCAAAAAAGCACCTAAAGGACTGCGAGAGACAAGACTGGTCCGATGAAAACTGTTTGGCCTCAGTTCTAAGCACCACGTTTGGAGCAAACCAGACTACGAAGCCTAAAGCTCAGCCCGAGTGACCATCAAGTTCTTGGTCACCTCTTTTACCAAGGCCCATCTCCTCCCCATTGTCAGCTGTGAGACAGGTTTTTGTCTTTCCAAATCATGTCCAATCAGCTGAATTTACCACAGGTGGACTCCAATCAAGGTGTAGAAACATCTCAAAGATGATCAAGAGAAATAGCAAAGAGTCTGAATATTTATGTCAATGTGATATTTGAGTTTTTCCTTTTTTATAAATTTGCAAAATTTCAAAAATATCTGTTTTCACTTTGTCATTATGAAAATATAATATTTTTTATTCTAGCATAAGGTTGCAACATAGCAAAATTTCAAAAAAATGAAGGGGTATGAGCACTTTCTGAACACAGTCTATGCCTACAAACGCATTAAAAAGCCATACCTTTGCATTGGCGGACATACTCATTACAATCAACACGAAATAAATGAGTGCATTTTTGGACTCAGTCATCAATCATTGCATAGACTTTGAGACATTCTTCCATATTTACATGGATAATGGTTTGATAGTTTTTTTAATACTCAAAAAAGGTTTGGATTTAGTGGATGCATAGTGTTGTATGAGTATTTCTTCAGAGGAAGAAATACAACAATTATGAGCTGAAAGAAAAAAATATGTCCAAAATATGCCGTTCAGATGTAATGGTTCAGAGTTCCCTGTCAGGCTTTGGCCAAACAGAAAAGACTTGTTAATAGCCTACTTTTATTGTTATTTGATTATAATAAAGAATAGATGTTAGTTTTACCTGACATCTGTCACAGATAAGACACAGCAGCGATACACTGTGTGTGCCTAGCTGCCATGTTAGAGAGGGTGAGTGAGAGGGGAAGGTGTCATTTTGTCTGCAAAAGGAAAAGCAAAAAAATAGGATTCTAACACCTGCAAGAGACAGAAGGAGGTTTAGGGTTAGAGCAGCAGGTGTGGTGAAGGGAGATGTCACACTTCTGCAGCACAGCCGGCAGCATATCGAAATTATTTGGAGAGGATCAGGCCTTCATTTCCTGTCTGTGAAAGCATGTTAAAAATAAATGTGTGCTGAATGTCAGCTTAGGGAATCTGAATGAATTTCACCTTTGGCATTGATGGAAATGCCTAATCTTTCACTGACTGTTCATAGCCTATTTGAGTTGAGGATGTAGTGTCATTTGTCATTGCTTTGAAGAAGCCAAACATTTCGTCTGCAGTGCCAGGCAGTAAAACAGGTAGTGGCAGAGCTTTTTATCATTTCACCTGTGTTATTTTCCTCAAACAGAGTTTATTGTGTTCATCTCTCACTGTGAAAGGAACCTGTGCTGCTTATCATTCTCGGCGTAGGAATTGGCCGACACCCCTGTTGACTGTGCACCTGTTCATAGCTTTGACTCATTCTGTGGCTTCCAAGTTCTCACCAGGTCTAACTTATTTTTATACAACCGAAATGTTCATGTTTTGGTCGAGGCTGTGTGATGGCTCAGACCAGCTGAGATGCAGACAATCTAGTATGTTTCTCATCAAGTAAAAATGTTATAATAAAGATGGTAATAATATTGAAAATAATAGGAGGTTTGCTTTCTGTTTAGCCCTCAGATGATTGCAATTAACATGATAATTGCACTACTTGTACTTACAGCATGGTCTCATCTTTTCTGAAATTGATCATCCCTCCACAGTGGCCCTTGACAATTCAGTACAATGGCCCCATATGATATCATTTAATTTTAGCTTACTCTGGGCGATCATTTAGCTACCTGATGATAAAAATAAAAAATAAAATAAAATAAAATAAAGCTTGTACATATTGGTAAAAAACTGAACAATATTTTTCCACTGTCGTTAATTTTTTACCTCTGACTGAGTCGCTGCTCTATTTGGCTTTCGGCTCTTAAATGTGTCACAGTTTTCAGGCTCATAACTCAAGGCTTATTTGGTTTAAAAGAAATACAAACTGAGCCTCCTCTTCTAATATGATCTAATCTTTGGTTAACGTGGCTCTTTGATTGAATTAATAAGGGGTGGTTAGTGCCTTGCTTCAGGGCTCCGTGCTCACTGCTTGTTCAACCATCTTATCACGCTCCCTTTGACAAGTTTCCCCGTCTACATGTATACAGAGCTGTTTAATTAAGAGAATTCATCCTTCATTTTTTTTTTTGGTGAAATGATGGAAAGGACAGATAGGTGAACGTATTTGTCCCTGAACACTGGCCCAGCTTGACATAGTTTGCAATCTTTGCAACAATGCAAAGGCATTAAGAACCAGCCTATTGTCACATGAGCATGTGCTTGTGGAGGCAACCTGGGTTTTATCAGAACAACGTCTAAGGCTTTATTGGACATGTGATCTTTTCAGAATTCCACATAGGGGTGTGTCTTTGTTGATTTTCTATACACCACTTTGTAGATCTCTATAGACAATAGTGGTCAGTAAAATACTGGTAGTGCACAGAGCAGAGTAACATATACAAAATCAAGATAACTACATTATATTTGTTGTACTGATAAACAACTCCAGAACGAAATCTGTGTTGACATTATCAGTTTTCCATATGAATAATAAGATCTGCCATTCAGTGTTGAAGGATGTTGTTATGCAGCTGAGCATTGCCTCTTCTTAGCTCCCTCCTCATTCATGCAGGTGCAAGCAAACATCACTGTTGTTACAGACAGGTACTGCTCCCTCACCTGTCCAACCAATGAAATGATGACCATTATTGAGACATCAGGAGAATGTGTCTGCCTGCCAGGCAGCAGCGCCTACAGGCCTGTTTCAGGTGCTGTCTCCATTCTCCACTGACAGTACCATTCATCTCACTGCCGTCATAATAATCACTTGTTACTAGAAGAGAAGGACAGGGAGGAGGTGGGAGGTGGGAAGATGCATAAATATAGCTTGCCTATAAATATTACTTCAGAGTTTCTCGCTTGAAAGGGAGACATTCACAAAGCTACAGTGCGTTCACAAGCAGCATTTTGTGGGAGAGCAAAAATGCTGGAATGGAATAAAAATTAGATATCTGAGCATCCGTGCATTCATTTTCAGTTTTAAATTGAGCCCTGAGGAATAGTGCAGCTGTCTTTTATAAGATTAAAGCCACTCCTTTCAAATTTCAAGCAGCCATTCACCATGATCTGCAGATTAGTCTGGAACACAATGATATAACACAAACCATTTCAGTCTCCCATGAACTGCTCTCACTCTTGATAACAATGTAGTCTTTTGTCATTAGAGTTTGGTTGAGAAATACTTTCCTCAATTCCTTTCACTTTGTCCCGCACTGATAACAATACATGTACGATTATTGCATTCCAGACTTTTAGTTAAGTTGCCGTTTGACTTATTGTTGGATAGGGAGTCAAAACTATTGAAAGAATTGAGAATCCTGATTAATTTGAGAGATGCATTTGAGAAATTGTGTTGCTACACAACATTTTATTTTAATTACTTCAAATATTGTAAATGAAATCTTTCAGTTCTGTAAAATCTTTTTTACTTAACTATAAATGTGCAGCTCTGTCTGTAATATGTAATTCTTCGATTTTGTTTTATCTTTTATGACCGTGTGAAGTAGCTTCTCATCAGTGTTTGATGTCGTGTGTGTGTCTCAGAGGCCTGCTGTTGTGGAACAGTGTTGAGTGCCATGAAAATTGTACTTACTCCAGACATGACAGATAAAGCAGTTAGTTACAGATGTGGTGAATGTCATCACAAAGGGGAAAAGCCACAGCTCCAATTATACAGAGGAAAACTCCTCCAGTTCAATTGTGCTCTGAGACAATCACATAAACCGTGGTAGTTTATGTCATTGTTTTTTTTTTCATTCTGTGTTTGTGGATATTAATGAATGTAATATGTTGACATTTGGCAAGGTCTGCAAACTATTTGGGGAAACAGAAGAGTCTTTGTGGAAGCAAAGCAGGAAGTTGGTCTCCTAGGTTCAACCAGATGTGGCTAGCTGGGCAGATGGCTGCCCCAAATTCCTGTACCAGTCATCTCCCTACTGAGGCCCGGCTCTCTGTGCCATTGGCATGTTCTCGTGTTGGTTAGAAGGCTTTGTGATTTGTTTTTGGATACATATTTTGGTACCTGCTCGGCTTTTAATAATGTGAACTTGTGCAAAGTCCCAGCTGACTGACGCTATCAGTATTCTTAGAAATATAAACCATAACTAAACCAAGCACTGGGTCAAGGCCTTATGAAAAGAGCTCTGGTTTGTGTTGATAGGCTGTCTGCAAAACATGATTACATGGATGACCTCTTGCTCTCAATAAAAACAGAGATCTTTGTTTCCCTAACTAGTGCCTTCTTTTTAATAGGAAGGACTGCACATGTGACCAGCTGCTACAAGGTTACTGAATAGTAACTGCAAGGAGGCTAATGGTTAACTTTGTACTTTGTAATTAGAAGAAAATAAACTAACCAGAAAAGTTAATATGTCTGGGTAATGTGCTGTTAAAAAGACAAATTAAAATTCCTTAGTTTAGAATGATTAAAACACACATCTCCTGTGGGAGCCGGTTTTGAAGCTGAGTCGGTCTCTGTAACTCGAGCAGCGAGGCAGATCTCTGCCTGATTTATGTCATGGTTTTGTCACCAGTGCAGCCAAGGAGCTCATTCAAAAATAATGGGGGCTTGTTGATGAGGTTAAGCAGTTAAGTGAGGAGTGCATTATTTAACGTGAACAACTTCTGGGTCAGTGAACTGACATGGAGTGAGATGGGCTGAACTTTACAGAGTATTAACTGCATTCAGAAACACAAGGCTTCTTTATGTTCTTTGTAAGTAAAAGCAAGTAGTAGTGTATTGTCGGGGTAGTTGTGGTTGTGTAAAGCCAGGGTCACGGTGTTATGAACGCCAACTGTTACAGTCTCTTTTTCTGTCTTTCTCCCTCTTTCTCTGTTTCTAAATACAAGCTTCTTCTTTCCTTCCTACTCTTGGTGGACTGTGTCACATGCTCTCCGTGAGCCTACGCGTTCTCACTGTTGTGATCCACATCTGCTGCGCCATTGCAGGCAATAATTGAGCAATCCATCCATCCTGATGACCATTTGACAACAAATATTAACTCTTCCAAATCTGTCATAACTACTACAGCATGTCAGGGCCACTGTAGATAAAATTTAAAAAAACAAACAACCACATTGCAGCGCAGCGTGGGACATATGAGAAAAAACTCACAAATTAGTTTTTTTTTCTGATACACCCTCATACATAACAACTTTTCACAAGAAATTTAAAGATGTCTCCGTGGCCTCTAGGACTCACACCATTAGATAGCACCATATAGTCATCAGAAACATGAGCCATCTCTATTTGATTTTTCAATTATGTATTAAAAGCAGACTTAATGTATCATGCTTTATTTCAAATATCATTTACATTTGTCCCATTAAATTCACTTTTAAATACTTAGAACATACATGGACATAAAGATTTGGAATATTAAGCCGAATGGTTTTATCGGCAGCGTTTAGTAGATCAACAGCTTAGTAACAATCCCTCATTCAAAGGTGTGTTTATAATGAATTCACACTTGTAAACAATAGGCCAATCTTTTGGACAGTATCTCTTACTGTCACACAGCATTGTCTATTCAAATCCTATCTTGGGAGAGAGTTGATTGTCTGTCATGTATTGTGTTTTTTCCTCATCCATTGTCTCAGCATGAGGCAGCAGATGTTCCCTGATAAAGCATTGTCATGAGACAGAACCTTGTATCTCTAAGTCATTTTTATGGACATTATATTTTGGCAAATTACGCACTTACGCATCAGTTTATCAGTGTTAATGAGCCCAAGTGTCACAAGATTCACTCACACATTTGCAACTATGAAATTTCAATTCAAGGAAGAAGGGCACAAGACGAGCCGTGAGGTGGTATCAGCAGCGATAGTGACAGAGGCCTGAGCAAAGGACAATGCCACCGGCTTGTGTTTTCGCGCTATGGAAAATAAAAGTGGCACCTGGTGGTGAACTCCCAAAAACAATTACATAATTTTGTCGGTGAACTATGTTGTTTATCCTGTTTGAGTGGCAAAGTGTGCTCTAGTTGGCAGGGGAAGGCTGGGAGATAGCTGATACCCATGATGATCTCACTGCCTAACATTTCAGTCCCTGCCCGTCTCACCAGTTTGTCAGCATTCTTGAGAACAGTTTCATTTCTGTTGGGCTGCTATTGTTTATTTGTCCCAGAACCTGAAATCTGAAAGGATTCTGTTGAACACATTTATCAGTTCACCACAGCCCCTTAGTCACACGCACATATACACACAAACACAAACAGGCTCTCACACACCTTGGTTTCAGCTAATTCAGTTAGCCACATTAAGCACTACTATACTTCTCTGCTTACTCATCTACTCTGTGTATGTTTCTATTGTAAGAGAGACAGAGGGAGTGTCAATGTATAAGAAACTTGACAGCATTTTGAAAAGGTCACTGCTTTAAGCACATGAGGCGCAATTGAAGTGTTACCATCTTGAGAGAAAGCTCAAACAGGATGTTCTCTAGAAATGTGGTCAATCATGTTAAGCTTTCGTTTCTCCCACCTCAACATCTGCATCTTAAAAACAACCCTACACAATGGGGCATGTTGTGAAGCTGCCTATGTATCTGTAAATCATCCTTGCCTATAGGGTTGTTAACTGTCTGCTACTACAGATGCACTGTTGGCTGGGGCATTAATGTGAGAACTGGGCTGTGTGACAGTTTGCAAGTCATTAGGTAAATTGTCAGTGTAAACACAGGGAAAGCCATTACTGCTGCAAATAAACAGCAGGATTTAAAGTGGGACTTTCTTCTAATCCCTTCCTAGGCAACCTGGTTAAGGTATAGTGGTCTGGGATTTGATTAGGCCTCTAATGGGAAAATGTGTGAGGCGTGTATGCATCTCTTTTTTACAGTCTTTTTCTCTCGTAGTTTAATCTCTGTCCCTCTGTGAGTATCTTCTTAATGCCACTCATCATCTGAAACAGTAGAGTATGACATTTGAGATGCTCTGAAGGGGCTGGCATGTGGTGATGTATTGGCAGGAAGCAACTGGCAGGATGACTTGCAAAAATACCCTCAGAGTGATGTTGTGCTCTGGTAGGAACAGCTTCGTTTATAAGCAAATTAATAACAAAAATAGGCATAATTACTCATAAAAAAGGTATGAATCTGAGCACTGACCATCACGATCCAGCTGTTATCACAGGGAGTATCCACAAAAATTTGCAAACGACTGCTTAAAGTATAACACAACAATAGTAATATTAATCAACAATCAGTTAATTAACGAACATCTGTTATCCAACTACAGCTACAACAACAAGAGACTGAGAGCACAAGCTACTATACTACCAAACAATCAGAGGTAAACCCACAGATGTCATGCATGTCATGCATGTCATGCATGTCATGCATGTCATGCATGTCATGCATGTCGTGTGTGTGTGTGTGTGTGTGTGTGTGTGTGTGTGTGTGTGTGTGTGTGTGTGTGTGTGTGTGTGTGTGTGTGTGTGTGTGTGAATGAGTGTGTTTGTAGAGAGGGAGGGAGGGAGAGAGAGAGTGTTATGCCACACTGTCTGTGCACCAAGGGTGTTTGTGAATGTGTGTGGATGTGTGTAGGTTTGGCCTAGTAAAAATGATAGAGCAAAACAGCAAAGATTCTAATCGCCACAAAGAGATGCAATCAAATGTCCTATTTTACCACAGTAATAACACGGCAGGTGAGCTAGTGTTCCTCAGGCATGGCACTGGTCTTTTAACTGGCAAAACTGCCATTGGAAAAATAGCTCATTGTCTTTACCACTTGAGGCTGGCTCTAAAACCAAGTCAATCCCCATAAAATCCCATGTTAATATGTTCAACTTTACAGCAGAAATAAACTGTTTGGGGCGTGAATTTCTATATAATTTGCCCGTTTAAATTTTATTAAGGCTTAAAGTTCCGCATAATTGAGGGCGTGCCGCTTTGAGGGACAGGTGGGTGAGCGTATGCTTGCCAAAAGCCGGCATGAACCAAAGTCTCAGCTCCACACGCAGCCCTCCTCTTTTCCCATTATCGTATTAGCCTGTGAGTTCAGCACAGTCAGGTACTGGCAAGATGGCGACGGCAGAGCAGCCCACTCTGAGCTTCATAACTGCTCTTCAGAAACCCATGGGTGACATCAGGGAGGCTATATCCATCTTCATTTACAGTCTATGGAAAAAACAAACCAACTGTAATGCACTAAGCACAATCAAAACAAGGAACAAACAATGGTAAATATTCCACAGTATTTCACACAATCACAGGACAAGGCGTTCCATCCTTCACAACAATAGCAATACAGCTTACAAACCATGAAGCTTACAGTACACAATAGTAATTACCAAAGTCTCTGCCCAGACACAGGTCTCTTACTTTTAGCTGCTTCAGAAAGCAGTCGAAGTGTGTGTTCATCTGTCCAGTGTGACTTCAGTGTCCTTGGCTGAACACTGGTGGGGCCGTTTACCTCGCTCAGTCGGTCATGGCGAGCTGCTTTCTTCAGTGGCCGTGGTAAAACAGTGGAGTCAACTCAGTTGTTTCAGTGTATTTTTTCTAAAATAATAGATTAATAATTATAGAACGGAATTTGCATTCACAAAGGTGCATTCTACAGTGTTGTGAGTCCACAAAGGCAGGGCAATAAGCCTTCTGTCATACATAGGGGCAAACGGAATAGTCAAATGGGTTTACCACCACACGGTTGTGCCCAACCGTAAACACAAGAAGTGATGGAAGTTGTTATGTGAGGACTGTTGATTAGGATTTAATGGTGGATCCAGGAGTCAGTATTTCCCAGTGTTGGATACAAAACGAATGCAGAGCACTCACATGAGTACAGCTCTCTGAGTTTATTTCTTACCAGACTACTCTCTTCACTAATGTGTTACAAGGAGGAGGTGAAGTGTCATAATGACACATGACGGGGTATGAGGGAGGGTTTCTTTCCTTCCTGACAGTCACGTCCGTGGTTCCAGACTGGCTGACAAAGTGTGATTTGGAGCATGAGGTCATTGGGGAGGTGGTGCCACTGTGGGATGATGAGTCATGCTATTTGGAGAACTGTGGTTATTTAAGGAACCCAAAGTTTCTCGAACAGCACAGTAATATTTATTACAAGAAAATAAGAGATAATAGAAGAATTTCTCTTGTACACGTGTCCAATGTTACAACATTATTCTATGATGGTTCAAGTGTTTCACTGAACTTGATAAATGTTGTAAATTCATTTTTTTTTTTGGACCCACTTTTACTCATCTGCTTGGATTTAGCTACTTCTGCTTCAGTTAGGAACTTCCTACATTTCTTATTGTGGAAAATGGATGTGAACAGCAAGAGGTCATCTAGTCAAGGAAAAAATTACACTTGCACTACTGATTAATAAGCCAAATGGTCTTTCTGTGGCGCTGTCAAAAAATGTTGTTGAATCTTCAATAATTTATGTTAAATAATTAATCAGCAATACATAAAAAATAGCAGAACACTTAGCATTTCATCTTAACTAATGTTAATTTAAGTTGTGTATTCATGTTGGCTTGATTTGTTTGCTCTGTTTTCAAATATTTGTTATGTATATTGAGTTATAGCACGGATAAAGATAGGATGGCTAAACTATTTTATATCTTACCCGACAAATGAAAACATTGAAGACACTAGGACTCCCTGTGGAGTTTTGGACCTGTCATAGTGCTATGGGGCTGTTTTCATACTAGTGGGTCCAAGTTTTGTTTATCTCTTGCACACACATGGGTACACACATGCATATACACCCCTTTAAGAATTTATACAGGCTATGTTAAGTTGTGAAGGTTTGAAATGTTCCCATTCAAATTCATGATATTGTGCGTATACAGATGATACGGAAGTCTTCTTTTTCTATAGATTTGCACCTTGATTTTCCACCGTAATATGTTTTACTGCTGAGACATTGCTTTAAAATACCACACACATTTTATTTATAATAATATAATAATTTATAATTCAGAAATTTAACTCTGGATTAATCCATTTTAGGCTAGTCCACATTTTTGTTTATAAGACATCAGTGTGTCAAAATAGATTTTATACAAAATGACAGTTTTAATTGCAACCGCTGTGTTCTCACATCACCAGCGAGTCCTTCTCCAGTTCATTTGAACAATACATTGACCAGCTAAACACAGCCACGTATAGTAACTCAGTTCACCGGCGTGGACACATCTTCATGTGTAATAGCTCTGTGAGTCTCTTCTCATTACCAGTGTGTGCTGCTTGATACAGCAGAAGAAAGCTGTGAACACTTCCCTAATGAGTGCAAAGCATGAGGGTTAATGAGGCTGGCTTGCTTCTGTAATTAGCTTCATCAGCATCAGTGGTAGGATATCATTCTGCGCTGTCCTCTTAAGTCTGTTCACTGGCTCAGGGATACAAGACAAACAGGGAACTTCACTGTCAGTGTGTACGTATACACAAGTATGGACAGCCAAATCCAATAAACCTGTAGATATACATGCCCAGTCGTTTATTCCATTTCCATAGTGTTTAAATGGAAGACAGAATCATCTTTCAGACCACTCACACAAACACATATATACTTCCCCACCTCATCACTAATCCTAATTTGCTGCTGGCAAATACTGCTGGGTCCTATGAGTTTTGTATGTTAAAATGAAATCTGTGTCCAACTGGCCATCCACTAGAATGGCCTCATTGTGTTGCTGCTGACCGAAGGCTGGATAGCTAGGGACAGAGGTGGCTGGCAGACTGCCTGGCTGGGGTTTGCTCACTTGTGACCCATGTGACAATGAGTGGCCAAGTTGAGTCTGTATATGAGTGAGCCAGCATGACCTCATGCCACCTTTGTTGTCGGGACAAGGCACGAGGACACCAGTGCCAAATGTCAACAAGACATTACCATAATTCTATTTTCAGTATCAGAGGATTTCACATACAGTAGATTCAAAAAGAGAAATCATGTTGTGCTGCCAGATGTTCGGTATGAATTTACCAAAAAAGGTTTTTGACAGTCAATTCACCAAACATTTATTTGAGTGTGTTTGGAATGGGGAAGTATGAAGTGAGTATGTAGAGAAGGAAAAGTTCATCTTAAGAATGACTGTGCATTATTCTGCATTGCACTTGGCAGCTTAATCCAAATGCTGCACAGATTTTCCTTGTGTATTTGTTTTTATTTACATCAACAGCTTTGATGAAGTTGCGTTACTTGGGCTGAACTGATATTTTTCAGGTATCTCTAAAAGTAGCTGCACTTTCCACTGAAAGCTGTTTATTTCTATAAGATCATTATGGTTTGGTTCTAAACTATCTTAAAAAAAAAAAAACAAGCATAAAACTATAAAGTTACTAACATACTGTTCAGCATAAGCATGTGGAATAAACTCAGAATGTAATTACCTAATTAATTTGTTGACTATTGGACTTAATTAATGTTCCCATTATAAAGTTGAATCCTTTTCGTTGTCCCATACAATTACACCTGATACTGTGGTCACTTGTGGTCACCCAAACTACTTCAGGCATTAGGATACAATATTACATCATAACAACCTGAGGTAATTATCTGGACTTTGTCTGATGTCCGTCATCTCTGGACAAACGCCCTCGATGCCTCTGTTGCAATACGGTTTTGAATATACGACGCACAGTGTAATTAAGTGATAAATATTTGGGAAGACTGTGGGAACATTGTGGCAAGTGATGAATGCTTGTTAGCAAAGGTTTAGAACAGGACTCACAGTGACAAGACAGTGTCTGTTTTTATGTGGTTAAAATATTCACAATCTAATATGCAAGAGCTAGAGCTTTCATCTACCTGTGTAAAGTCCTGTCCAGATGTCAGTGATGCCAGGTGTGTGGTTTGTTTTCACAAGGCAGCTGTATATTTCATTTACCTAGTTAGTGTTGATTCTTGTTGGTGGCCGTGCAATCTCTGTTTGTGAATGCTCCATATTGGGCTCTTTGATTTTGCTAAATATTTAGGTGTAGCTTGTGGCGGGTATTTGCAATCCCACTCACCGCCTGCTAACAAGGTGGTGAGCGGGACTGGGGGATCTAATCACTAGGCGTGTGTTTGTCAGTGTCTGATTTAAGATGCTTGATTTCTGCTGGACTAAAGTCTGACACAACCTGATTGAGCAATACAGCACCGCATTTGTGAACACCCACACAGTCACACATGCAAATACATTTTGTGGAAATAGATGACTCACTGTTGTATTGACATCAATGATTGTCTGTCTCTGCTTATTTGTAATTTAGGATTTTTCAATGTTTTTCCCTTCAAGTGGGAATGCCAAATTCTCCTTTTGGGGGACAGTGTAGACAGCGATTTGCTTCCTCTGAGATGAATGGTGTTGTCAGTCAGTAAAGTAAGGGGAAGCACTCCCAGTCCCCCTGTGTGCAAATGCTCAGACTAACCAGTGGGATTTGCTGGTGCAGGAACAAGGATGTGCTACCTCACTGGCATTCCCACCAGGGAATGCTACCACCTAAGTTTGTGTGTGCCCTTTTGAATTGCACTTTCTTGGTGGGGTTGGAGATGTTGATTTCGAGAGACTGTGAGCCCTGTGTTGTAGGCTGTTTGTAGTCTGCCACCAAATACTATGAGCAGCAGTAGTTCTCTGTACATTTTCTGTTACAAATCACAAAGAAGACAGATCCACAGCTAGCACAGATGCTTTCACTAATTTAAATGGCAGATTTTATGGTTTCTTTCTAAATATAACAAACAATCCAAGTGATGGATTATCACATGACAAAGTGATTTGATTAGATGACTTCCTTAACCAACTGCCAAAACAGTTTCAGCATTTGGTTGGACTGTCGGTGAAAACTTATCTGAATCTAGGATTATTATTATTACTTGAACCATACCAGCTTTTCGCAGCTTTCAATAGCATCCCATGGTCCAACACTGTAACCAAAACTGTTGTTGGCTAGTTGCCTGTTACTTTCTACCTTCTTATTCAAATGTATAGTACCTCAAAACATTTTTTTCTTTACAATGTGAAATAATATCACAACAGCATTTGTAATAATTTCAACTAATAATGTTCTCCACAGTATGAATAACGTATAGCTTCAGAGTTGTAGGAGACTAGAGTCAGTGTTGCTCCCAGACATCTTCAGACATCTTGTTTTGTCCAAAATCCAGAGATATTCATATCAAATAACATATTGTTTAACATATATTATTTACTTATTTACTTATTTATTTATTTAAAAGGGACCATGTACAGCTTTAAAATGTCTCCATTTGATGCGCTGCACCAGATTATAGCTTCAAGCTAATTTGTATCTGCAAGTATACACAGTACTCTTTACAGAGTAAAGACAACACACAAAGCTATGCAATCACAGTGTTTCCAACTATCACACAATAATTATGAAACAACATAACAACCTCGATGTTGTTTACAACATACTGTAGTTGGCTAGTGTCCCGGGTCCCACACATGCATACGTGCACTGCTGCATCGCTATGTGGCGGTCAAAGTCACCAATGTAGCGGGTCTCCACAAATAAATCAATGCATGGGAAACACTGTATCATATGTGATAAAGAATATAATCTCTTCTCTGTCTTTGCAGACTGTGACTGAGTGGGAGTACTGCAATGACCAGCCGGCATCCTAGCCATGCAGAGAGCGCTCACTCCACAGACAAACAACCACCTGCCGTGGCCCCCAAGCTCCATGTGCAGCGATCGCTGTCAAAGGAGACAGTCACCATCCACTTCTCAGCTTTTGGGAAGGAGGAAGAGGAGGAGGAAGAAGAGCTGCACACTACAACTGTCTCCACTACCTCAGCTGCTCAGGATGACTCAAACATTGTGACAGCCTTAGAAGCAAGCGAGGAGATGTTTGAAGGGGCGCCATTGGACTCTGCAGCCGAGGTTGCTGTCATTCCTGAATCACCCAGACTTTCTCCCATTTCTAGACATCACACTAACAGTTCTTCCACACAAACTCTGTCATCGCGTATTGCTGAGCAGAAGAGCTCAACTTCCAGCTCCTTTCCTACTAAATCTTTGAGCTTTCCCTCCAGCGACAAACCTTTTCTAAGTCTGGTGAAGTCTCTTTCCTCTGACAGCGAGTCTCGTGACGGGGTCTCTTCTGTTCCTGCTCCATCAGTAAGGCACAGGCATCTCATGAAGAATCTCGTCAAATCCTTATCTTCAGATACATCCCAGGACTCATCCTCATCCTCCTCCTCCACACCCTACCGTCTTCCAGAGTCCCGCCTTAACCTTCAACTCTTCAAGCAATTCACACAGTCCCGAATGCCGTCTGCTACTATGTCGTCAGCCGGTGACTCTAAAACGGCCCCTTCCTCTCCATTAACCTCGCCAGATAACCGCAGTTTCTTCAAAGTCTCAGATGTCGAGGCACGAATTGAGGACACCAAGCGTCGTCTCTCTGAAGTCATGTCCGAGCCACTCCAGCTGCTGAGTAAGATCATGGATGAAAAGAGTGGCAGCTTAGTTAGCAGCAGCATTTACCGACCAAAGGCCCTCTCTGTCAGTGCCTCAGAACTCTCCAACATTACTTCCATAAATGGTCACCTGGAGAGCAACAACAATTACTGCATCAAGGAGGAAGAGGGAGGTGACTGGGAGGCTGAGAGCCCCAACAGTGCGGCCTCAGGTCCACCTGAATCGCCAGTTTCCTCTGCTGTTGACACTAAGAGCCCCAACAGATCATCTCTACTTTCCATGTCACTGGACAAGTGCTCTATGTCTGCTCTTGCTAAACAGGAGGATGAGGACTTCTGCATCTTGTACAGTGATGACTTTGACACTTGTACTGACACCGATGGTGGTGGTGATAGAACTGAGGATACAGGAACTGGTAGTCAAACTAAAGTGCCACTAAGTGGTAGTACTGAACCATGCAGTGAAGATGAATCTGAAAGTATTAACCCGGTATCCAGTATTCCACACTATACTCTCATCATCCTCACTGTACTGGTCTATGGCTATTTTGTATTACCTCTGCCCAGTTACATTGGAGGAATGCTGCTTGGGATTGGGCTTGGATTCCTTTTAGCCATCGGTGTTGTGTGGCTGACGGGACCAAAACCTTCTGGTGGCTTTAGACATTCCAGAATCAACGGGAAGCTGTGGAGTCTGACCAAGTTGGACATTAAGGAACCAGAAATTTATAAGGTCCGTGACTCTTTCTTCCTTTTTGGGTTCATTTCAGACTTCCTTGGGCTTATTCTGTCATGTAGACTTTAGCTCCTTAAAAATGTGTCTGTTTGATTACATCTGTTTTTGGACTTCTAAAGCACTGATCATTTAGAGGATTTCATAAGATAATACATAATGGCCTCGTTTATAAAAACTGATTTGAAGTGTTTTAAAAATTCACCATGTCCCCCTGACTCTGATCCACAGAGTGGTTAAATCCTGTCCGAATTTTTCTGACCCTACAGATACACAGTGAAATAACAAGTGTCTTCATCGACAATATTATAGGCCAATGTTGAAAATAATATAGGAAACCAATGAGGGAAATCTGTGATGTAGGCTATATTTTACAGTTTTACTAATTTGAACTAATTTAGGCATTGTGGAATTGTATATAGGAAAAAATCATCAGTTTAAACTAGATGTGCAAAACAGGACCAGGATCAGGGGCCAAACAGACTTGATCAAAACAAAGGGCAATGTGTCACTTCTCCATATTTTTTTACTTTGATCCAAGTTTGGAAATATTAGTTTGGGTTGTATTTTAAAGACGCAACCTGTTGCCCTTGTTCCTGAAGAATCTGTCCATCTGACCCTCAACAGCCACAACACAACAGTGGGCTGGTCTTCCAGCAGTCAGTGGCCACCTTCCTACTGATGCCACTTTTGGTTAATAGCAATTAATCGATTAGTCCAAAATATATAACAACATATAAGTGTAGTATGATTTATAAATGTGTCAAAGGCATTTGTTTTTATTTGGATAAAAGTTAAGCAAATTTGAAAAAAGGAAGCGTCCCCACATGTTGGTGCACACAATTAATACTATGCAGTATATATTGGTATTGTGTGTGCGCAGACTGTAAGGGCTGTAGTGTTTGATGGAAATCGGTTCATGTCCAGAACTATAGGGCCCTATATAAGAATATGTTTTGTCAGAATGTTTTGTTTGTTTTTAAGA
This sequence comes from Seriola aureovittata, assembly GCF_021018895.1. NCBI lineage: Eukaryota > Metazoa > Chordata > Actinopteri > Carangiformes > Carangidae > Seriola > Seriola aureovittata. The sequence continues at coordinate 5,397,192 of NC_079366.1, read as the reverse complement.
TTTTTTTCTTGCATTTTATCTTTATTAGACGGGACAATGTAGAGGTGGACATGAACTGTGGACATTGTGCCTTGACTATTAGGTCATCGAGACTCCCCGTGATGTTGAAATGTTTAATAGAATCACGCAATATTAAATTTATACATCCATCAGTCCATTCGTTATTTACCCAGTTTTCCTCTACAAGGTCATGGTGAGCTGGAGGTGGAGAACACACAGGACAGGTCACCAGTCACAGAGCCAACACATGTAAACGACCATTCACCCTCGCATTTACACCACCGCAACTGTAAATGTTGATATACAGTAGCAACAGTGAAAATATATTACCTGCATTTTATCATAAGAAGTAGGACTTTGTTTTTTTTTATTTAATTTATGGCGCTGTGTACAGCTGCATCTGTGGGATGCTGACTAGAAAGGCGTACATGCAGTTTAAAAGGTGCGTTTCCTTGACAGTTTTCCCATTGAAGTGACAAAGCGGCAGATAAGTTAGATGTGGATCCTCAATATAGCCAGATGCACTTGAAAGCTCACCACAGAAAGCAAATGACAACAAACTGTTTATGACTCGACTTGAAAAAAGACAGTGAATACAAGACACTTTCTTATCCATGTGAAGTTCATAGAAAGAGACAACTAACCTTTTCTGTCACTGCAGAAGCATGTTAACATGGGTGACAACACACTGTGAGCCGATATTTACGGTGTCCTCATTTTCCAGGCACTGTGTCAGATTGTTGTCATCTCTATGTTTGCAGTTGTTCAAACGCGTTTCTCTCTTCATATGCTCAGAAGCAGACACGGTACATAAGAACTGAATTTTTCAAAGAGAGAATCGTCTCTCTAAAGCTTACAGTGATTGTTTAAGACATCAAACCTTGAAATGTAATCTTCATTACGTAAAATGGTTTTTCCATTTTGGTCTTCCTTCCAGGGCTGGATGAATGAGATATCGAACTATGACCCAGAGACGTACCATGCCACGCTGACACACTCTGTGTATGTCCGGTTGGAGGGCGCCATCATTCGTCTGTCTAAGCCCAACCACAACATCGCCCGCCGTGCTGCACACAACGAACCAAAACCTGATGTCAACTACGTCAGTCAGAAGATCTATGACCTGACCAACAGCAAAGTATGTTGTTACATAACTGACCTGTTAACGTAGAATTATATATATCTTTCAAAATTTTATAGAAATGTGTTCCTGAAACTTCTGTAACTTGAGTAAGTGTTGAATGTCGACCAAATTCTGAATATTTATGTATAGACTTCACTATTTCATTAATATACTGTATGCTGTTCACCAAACAGTGGTACATGGCTAAAGGGAAATCATAAAAGACTGTCCACTTCTTCTTGAAAATGATTGTGAAAAAGTTCTGAAATAAATGGAAACCAAACTTTATTCAAAGTGTTTTTCCCAAATCTTCCCTCAGGTGTATCTAATGCCTCAGAGCCTGGCCAGGAAGCGTGTATGGAACAAAAAATACCCAATCTGCATCGAGCTCGGCAAACAGGATGACTTCATGTCGAAGGCCGAAGGTGACAAGTGTGAGGCCGGCGAGGGCATGGGCATAAGGGACAGAGGAGAGGCGAATGGAGGAGTGCAGGAGCGAGGGTCTTCGTCCAGTAGAGACCTGACCCTTTATCTATTCGGAAGGACTGGGAGGGAGAAGGAGGAGTGGTTCCAGCGGTTTCTTTCAGCTTCCAGGCTCAAGGCAGACTTGAAGAAAACCTCCAGCGTTCCTGGGAGTAAGAGCGGTGAGCAAAACTGATGTTTGTGTCCACCTCCTCTGCAAGTTGTAGAAGGCAGGGATTTCTTTTCTTTTTCCTTTGTTGTGTCTTTTGTCCAAGACTGAAATTGTGAAATTACTTTTTTTCTAAGGATAGAAAAGTGGCTCTTCCAAAATAAGATTTGGGTACTTTGGAAACAGTAAAAACTTCTGCATCTAATTCCTCACATCTTTTCTGATGTTTGCTGTGGCCCACAGCTCTGAGCTCTCACAGTCGCAGCAGCAGCCGAAGCAGTCTGGACGAGGCGCTGCTATCTCAGCCCAGGTCAAAGGACTCCTCGGTCTCCTCGACAGCAGCAGGCGGTGCCAAAACCAAGCCGCTACTGGATTACAGTGTCTATATGGCCTCTTTACTGCCAGAGCAGGTGACAGTCAGCCCTACAGCTGCCAGCCCTGTTCTCCAGAGTCCTCAGAGCAGCCCTGGAGCTGACAAGAAGGTAGTGCATGCTCATCTTCCATTTACACTATTATTATTTTAACCTCATGGTGTTACAAGCAGTGGAATTATGAACAACAACAACAACAACAACAACAAAGTAGCTGGTGTTGTGGCTCAACCTTGTAAAGATTTAGTCAGAAGGGTGGAATTAGTTTTATTGTTGTGGGGTTAAATATCTCCTGTACAGATAAATTAGATTTACAGTATTTCCTTCTAATGTTTTGTGACCTTGTCTGTTGTGTCTTTAGCTCCAGAGCGCCACTTCAGCTCAGGTGCAGCCCAGGGGGGAGGAGGAGGCCGTTGCCTGGGTGAATGCGGCTCTTGGTCGGGTCTTCTGGGACTTTCTGAGTGAGCCCTACTGGGCTGAACTGGTCTCTAAGAAGATTCAGATGAAGCTCAGCAAGATACGGGTGAGTGGAGCAAGGCCCATGGCAACCTTTCCCTTTAGAATTGGTTGAAATTTAAAAGTAGAGGAGAAGTAATGTCATGCTCATCTTCTTGCTAAAAACAATGTGTCCACATACACACACACACACACTAACACAAGTAAGCTCTCCAAATATCAGTGTGTATCTGTATGCAGCTCTTTAAAGGCCCCAGCGGCTCCACACTGGGTTTTGAAGCAGAGGGAGAGAGAGAGAAACACCTCATCCTTCATTTCTATCTCTTCATCCCACTGTTTCTGTCTGATCCTGTCTCTCAGGCCAGACTATTTTGCTTCATCTTTTCATAGGTTCTGGTTGCTGTGACTGTTCACATTATACTCTGTTATATAGTCTTAGTACAATGGTGGAAAAAGCACTGTTCAATCCACGAGGGACAGAGACAAAAGCTGTTGATTATAAGTCGTATGACGTATAAGTTTAAGGGCAGAGTGTATCACCAGTGCTCAAGTGTGTACAGTATGTGTGTATTGTAATTGCTTTTGCAATTTGCTTTTATCATATTCTGCAGATTAATTATTCATGTGCGATGTGCTCTGCTCAGTTGTATGCTTGTCTCTTTTTCCAGTTGCCTTACTTCATGAATGAGCTAACCCTGACAGAACTGGACATGGGCTCAGCCACTCCCAGAATCCTTGGGGCATCCAAACCTTCCATTGACTACAGAGGCAAGAGAGAAATCAATTTCAAACAGTAACACACACAAACACAGTGTGATACTGGCATGTCTGGCCAGTAACATTAACTGCTTCATCCACTGAGCTCTATACACTATTTTCTGGGAAGTCTCCATTTGTTGTGCAGTATTTGCTGAGCTTCGTCACCGGTCAGTGTGCCATGTCCCTATGAGAGATAACAAAGATAAACAATGTAAGCCAGTTATCTATCAGGATACGTTTTGCCATTGAGTTTCCTCTTACTAAGTAGATACAGTGTCAGATTTCCCCAAGAAATTAGTTGGTGCAGCTCATAAGGCTGCACCCTGTTTCCTGATTCAGTGCATTAGCTAAAGTGCATATGCATGTATGCCGTCAAATACACACACATACAACCAAAAGAACTAGCTAGAAAAACAAGTATGTAAAATTATTAAAGTTCCATGGTCATTTTCTGAGCCTTTTTGATAATTCAACAGAGACACAGAAATGCAGCAACTTCAGTTTGCCTGTTGCAGCTATAAAATATGAATCAGTCCCTTTAAATATCTTAATATCCTACAAAGGTAAACATATACGAAATAGGTTTACTGTGGAAGCAACATTGTCATGTAAGTTTTTACTAGTTCTCTCTATGTAGGTTGTTGTTGTTAGGCCAATCAACCGCCATCACTTTATGCCACTTGGACTGTCTCATGAACAGAGATGAGTTGCATGTGTTGTACCCTTGCACATGCATGAGGTCTAGTTGTGTTTACATAAACATTCACAGGAGAATGTGGCTAACCACCACTGGAGTATAGATTCATATACTGTAGCTGCAGCGTAAACAAGACTAAGCTCCTCACAAGAGTAATACCACATTTCACAATTAAACCTACTGTCTGTACGGACTGCTTTAATGCCCTGCTTAGAGGCGAGAATATGGGTGAAAAAAAAAAGAATTTGAACTTGTGTAACAGGGCAAATGGTTATTAGCGAGTATCAGTATCAACATTACATCACTTTACAAACACTTTGAAACTAATAAAAATGCATAATGCATTTTTAAATACAGCAATGGGGATGTCAAGATAAATGTTTTTTTCTAGCCTCAATAAGTGGGTAATAGTTGGAACCATAACCAATAACAACAATAAAACAACAATTTAATTCAGTGAGCAGGGGCAAAATGAGGTTTATTGTGCATCACACTGTGGCGTAACGTGCACTTACACCCACTCAGCTTGTCAGGCAGCTGTATTGTTGAGGTTAGAGAGACATGCTTGTTTCTTGTAGGCTCTCATCTGGTTAAATAAAGTACAAACCTTTCCCTTCCTCTACAGCTGCTGCCAAAGTGTCTGACCGATAATAACACTGCTCAGAGTTCAGCACGGTCTTGTTGTTAACTGGACAATTTGAAGTGTTACGAACAGGCACGTGTGCTCAGTTAATATAAAGAAATCATCTTTACCAAAGATGTTGTTTACTATAGATCCTGCAGAGGTCTGATAGAATTAGACTGGTTAGGGAACTCTTAACTGAGTGCAATACAGTCAGGCCCTAAGCACTTTAGCAGGTCTTACGGTTTTCTGTGGATCAGAAAAAAAACGAGGCTTAGCTACAGTATGTGAGGTCTTAGCATTGTGAACGCTGAAGTTTTCAGCTAACTATGCTCCAGTTTTGATCAGGAGGAGCATTGTACATCATTTTTAGAGGAATCCTTCTATGTTCTTTCAGACATGCATCAGCATTGAGCTCTCCATCCCTTTGTACCATGTTGCTTTTCTCATCCTCCCTCAGACTCTGTGACAGGTCTGTCTCTTCATCTGTTTCACATGTACAGTCTCCTGCTCTCTTCCTCGTTTTCTCTTCCCCTCACATTCTCTTTCATATCATCTTTCTCTTTGTGTCCTTACTCACTCTGTAGTTGCAGTATCTCTTTTCCTCCCTCCTGTTCCATGAGTCACAGCCTCATTTTTATCACTGCATCCTCACATAACCCTGTAATGAGAGCAGGAATTGATTGCTTCTTCAACTGAGATGGCAACAGCATCTCTCAGATCAGTTCCAGGCAAAACACACCTCAATAGCCACTCCAAACACAATCAGTGTGCATGGGACACCATTTTGATGAAAGGTCATCTGCTTTAATTGCACTTTAATTTGGAAACTGCAACATGTTTTGACTTCTCTCTAACAGTTTGCAAGTGAATTGATCCACTGTCAATCTAAAACAGCAAAGTGCCTTGTTTTTAATTGTATTTCTTGGAAGTGAGAGACAGTAGGAAGCTGGAAAGAGGTGCATGCTTCAAACAAAAGATTGGACTAACGATAACAGAAGCCTTTTACTGATTATTGTTCATGCTTCCATTTTCTACATCCGATACTTCTGCAGTGAATGTTTCATTCCTCTTTTCTGCTGTGTGTTTCCATGATCAATGCCCTTTTGATTTAAAGTGGTAGTCATAAAACTTGCAGTGGACACACTCAGTTTAGTTTCCCCTTTTGAAATTTCCAGTGATGGTACAATGGCTGTATCCTCCACACATCTCAAGTTCTGCTTTTACCTCGTCTCACCCTGCTCCTTCCTGGAACAAGCATGCTGAGTACAGTGGATCGATGAACCTCTCCAACTGTGTGTGTGTGTGTGTGTGTGTGTGTCATTGTGTGTGTTATTGTGTGTGTGTGTGGTCACGCCACATATGTCCACAAACAATTGCATCTTTTCCCATACATTGATTTATTTGTGGCGGCCGACCACAATATGGACTTTGATCGCCACATATTGATTTTCTATTGACAATGGCCTTGTCAATGCCCCCCCCCCAACCCACTCAGATATAGAATGTAATTCTGTGAGAAGCACTGTATTGTCTCTGTATGCTTGTACATTTGTGTCCATGCATATTAGTTTTTGCACGCACGCTGCCTTATGCTCATGTGTTTCTACACTGTAATGTCAATTTTAGGACGCATACAAGCGGTCACCTTGCATATATGAAGACATTTCTTTGCAGTATGTGCGACACACTGTCCCGACTTTTTGCCGTGTGGCTTCACCCCAATTAAGGAAGCAGTGCCCTGATCCCGCAGCTTGCACGGAGGCTCTTCTCTCCTCTCCCCAAACTAACAAAGCACAGTGCCCTGCATAAATCCCTGACCCAGCCAGACACAGTCCTATTATCCACCACGCCTCTCAGGACAGGCGGGTGAAGCAAGGCCCACTGGGCTCAGCAGACCCAGCATGTTCACTCTGCCTCTGTCTTTCTGATTGCCTAACAGTCTATTTTTACTTGGTGCTTTCTCAAACCTTCTCTGACTTTCTAACCTTCTGTTCTTTCTTCTGCCGAAAGTTTTTTTTTTTTTTTACTGCCTTCATTTTTTCCCGACTTTTTCTTGTTCTCTGAATGTTTTTCTCTCTGGTGCACTAGACTCATTACATTATCACGTCATTTAGCACAGCCAGCTGGTGTTCAGGCAACACAGCAGTGAGGAAAGGGCACCTAGTCTCAGTGCTGTTTATCTCTGCAGTGTTTACCTTCCCACACAACTTCTCTTGATCTTAACTAAAAAAAAAAAAACTTTCTCTTTTTCACTTTACCCACCCATATCCCCATTGTCAGGAATGCTATCTAAATCTAATTATAAGGACTTGCTGCGCTTTAAATGTCACACCGTGTATTTGTACACACTTTATGGACTTAAGCATTGCATACATGCAAATGTGTATTAGTTGCAGCTAAGTGCCATGTGTTTTGGTTTAGAATCTCTTAATGGCTTTCATCATCTGACTGGCTCACTCCTCACATAATTCATCTTTCCTGCATCATCTCTTGTCCTTTGCTGCCTCCCAGTGCTGTACAGAGAAACCACACCCATGGTTATGGTTAGCTGTTGCTCTTTGTACACAGGAACATGTGATCTGTATTGTAAAGGGAGAAAAAAAAAAGAGAACTAAAGAACACATTTGTTTGCCCCATACAAGCCAGCCTTTCGATGGAGGCTTTTGAGGAGTTTGTATAATCCAGATTACAGCAGGTATATCAGAGCAGAGGTAAAGGGAATAGAGGGAGAGCCCTGTTTATGCATCCAGTCCCTCCTGCTGATATCAAACAAGGGCTAGAGGGGGGAGATTGTGTGCTCTCCAACTGTTTGTCCTTTCAAAAGACCTTGTGATCTCTCCTCCTTTCTTTTCCCTCCCCTCATCGGGTGTTTCTCTGTGTCTTTCCCGTCTAAGCAGAGGGATCGAGAAAATAAAATCTGTCGGGGTCCCCATTTGTGTGAGATAGCGAGGGAAGATGTGAGAAGATGGGAAACAAAGGAGAGAGAGAAAGATGGAGACAGGAGTTAGCTTGGGTGACTTCTGTGTTCTCCATGTCTCGTCTAGATTCAATTTATCCTCTCATAAATAGGGGTTTTGACAATAGTTATATTTAAGATGAGATAATAAAGCTGGTACTTTTTGACACCACTGCGTATGTGTTCTCCTTGGTGAAGGATTTATCTCATATCCCCAAATCATACACTCATACACAGTTTCACTTCTTTCATTCTAACCCTAACTGACTTTGCATCCCTCAGGTCTGTGGTTTGACCTGGAGATTTCCTACAGTGGCTCCTTCCTGATGACCCTGGAGACCAAGATGAACCTCATTCGCCTGGGCAAGGAGGGAGAAAACCTCCGCTTAGGGGAATTTGGCAAAGATGGGTAAGACAGTTAAGCTCCATCATACCACATACACATTTTAGAAAAGCCCTAAGATATTTCTTGGTTGGATTATTCGCTGTTTCCCCTTTACTTGACATTAAAAAGTATAGTTGTCTCTGTCATCTGTCTGCCACAATCTGTCTGGCACCTCACCTGTCTCACTCTGCGTTTTATATCTTTTCTGCCTTTTATATCTGCTTCTTTCTTTTCAATGTTGTTCCTTCTCTGCCCTCTGGATTCTACCTTTATGCGGCTGTTAAAATCGGATATATTTCTGCTCCTGGTGAGTGCTGCTTGATTTTCAACAATCGTCTCTTCTGTTCAACTCTCATTTTCTTAGTTTTGTATGTTGACAGTTTTTGGGTCTCATTTCATAATAATACCACCCTTGCTTAATCTAATTAACTATTGATTTCTTAGTGTGTTCGGTGTCTTTTTCAATGTTTTCATCCTCTTTTAATCTCCAAAATCCATTCTCAGCAATGAAGAGGAACACAATATGTTAATATACTGTATGTCCGGGGAAATACAGTAGAGATGCACCAGTCAAACTTTTTCTCTCCTGATGCTGATTCTGATACCTCAAATCAGAGTATGTGCAGATACTCAGTACCAATGCAATACTGAATTAAACATACTTGTACCTCACTGGAATTAATTGGAATCATTTTTATGTAACATGAGGAAATGGATTATTGTGGCATTAAAACTCAACCATTAGTCGACTGTGACAGAATGAGTCTACTGATAATGTATGACACTTACCAAGAAACTGTATAGATGGTTGATACTGCTCCACTTAACGTGGTTAATATTGGTGTCAGTACTTATGTGGCGCATTGATTCGGTGCATTCCTTACATACAGTGTGTGTGTACAGCATCTACCTCTCAGGCCTAGACTGGTTGCCAGAAAATGAGAAGTGGGTGCATTTTTGCCAGTCCTCATAACGAAACAAGTTTAGATCCAGTTTCATATCACATAACATCTGAAAGTTCAAAACACTGAGACAAACATATGGCACTAGTAGAAGCATTTTTTCAGGTTAACTGACAGAATTCTTTTTCACAACATTGACATTTCCAACTGTTTACCAGCTGTGCATGTGAGCACCATTTGTGTCTACAACTCATTTGTGTCTGGTTCTGTTGGTACAGTAGAATCCAGCTACTAAGAGCAATGAAACACAGAATGCACATGGCATGTCTTAGTGCATGGTTGTAGACGTGTGTGTGTGTCTGTGTGTGTGTGTGTGTGTGTGTGTGTGTGTGCGGGTGCGTGCCTGCGTGCGCTCACTCACCATAACCCATTTGTGTTTGTTCATGTGTTTCCAGATACAGGCCACGGACTTACTGCCTGGCTGATAGTGATGAAGAGTCATCCAGTGCAGGCTCATCAGACGAGGAAGACTCCTCAGACGTCTCGAATGACTCTGCTGGAGCAGAAGGGTTAGAATATGTTTATATACATTCCTTGTTTCACTGCTTACCTAATCCATAATCACAACATTTTTTTACTAGGTTTAAACATAGATTTTGATAAACTTATTTTAATGTGAAAGAAATTGCAATAATCTTTTAAGAAAAAGTAGAGACAAAAGGAGTCAATCATTAAACCAGACAAAAAATGTATCGCTGATACTATATATATATATATATACACACACACATACATATAATATGTTTTGTATGTGACTAACCCTCCTTTTACTAAACACAGTTTTGTTGGAGGCCACAAGCCGAGCAAGATCATGCGCTTCGTGGATAAGATTACCAAGTCCAAATATTTCCAAAAGGCCACGGAGACAGAGTTCATCAAAAAGAAGATGGAGGAAGTGTCCAATACACCGCTCCTGCTCACTGTAGAGTTGCAGGAACTCCAAGGAACCTTGGCTGTCAACATACCCCCTCCACCCACTGACAGGATATGGTGCGTGAAGAAAGTGTTGTTGTTTATCTCCTATGTAATGTGTGGAATGCTGTGCATAGTGCGTTTCCATGTTTGTCAGAGTGACAAATAATCACATTTTCCTTAGACATGAAACTTTCCCACAGACTGGAAAACACAGGCGAGTCTGTTCATAACAAAGGTCTTCAGATGACCCTTAATTAGCCAATTTCCTCTCTCATGTCAGCAGTGACTTAGTTAAAAAACATACTGATGGATAATTCATGTGAAACATACACACTAAGACACACGCTCCACTCAGACCACCTGAAACTCACTTTACCTTGAAACTGCATGTTTTATTGAGTAAAGTTGACTGAGCACTTGATATGTCTTTGTTCAGTACATCACTGCCCTCTGCTGGTGCATAACTATAATCTGTGCTGCCACCATTGTTCATTTGTCAGCTGTTAAATGAGTAACACGGTTGATTATCTTCTGTTGCAGGTATGGCTTTAGGACACCACCTCGCCTCGAACTGAAGGCACGACCCAAACTGGGAGAAAGAGAAGTCACTCTGGCTCATGTCACAGACTGGATAGAGAAAAAACTGGACCAGGAATTCCAGGTACGGATAGACACATTTCACTTTTCATGTTCATGAAATCTTAAGAACTTTAGGCTACATCCACACTAATGCTTTTTAGTTTTACCACGCATTATTTTTGCTGTGTTCATGCCATGACCCCTAAAACTGAATGGAAACAATGACGTAAACACCTACGTTCACTCCCTGATTGGAACTGATCACCCTCGACTACCAGTGGTGAATGCAATGTGGATAATAAAGTACAAGTGTTACCGACCTTGTTGTCCTTGCTAGCAACTGCTGAACAGTTAAATTCTGCAATTTATTAAGTTACAACTGCCTTTGCTGTTCCTCATTTGTAGTATTTTCTACAACTTACCAACTGCAAATTAGACAATCTGCTTCCTGTTTACGCTGGCAGACACATGCCCAGTGTACGACAATGGTCATGTGATATGTGTTTTCAGCTGTGAGCTAAAACGCTCGTCTGGACGGTCAACGTTTTAGTTTTAAAACTAAAACATATCAGTGTGGACATAGTCTTAGAGGGATATCAGCAGGTCAGTTACATTCAAAGTCCAAATGCACAAATTTTACAAATAGTTACTTAGAACTGCATAGATTTGAACCATCACGTTTATGAAACTTGTTTAACCCCAGATTCATTGCTGTAGGATCTCTATTATTGGTGCTTACTACTTGTTTTAAAGGGAGTTAGCATTTGTCAGGAAAAGTAAATTCTTTTTCTCCTCTATTAGAAAATCTTTGTAATGCCAAACATGGACGATGTGTGGCTGACTATCATGCATTCTGCCACGGACCCGCGCACAGCCAGCGGATCGTTTGTCGTTCCTGCAGTGGACCCAGAACCTTCCCAGCCAGACAGGGAAAACTCCAGCCAGCCATGAAGAATGTTTACAGTGTTTCCTCGAGCTTATGAATTCTCAAAATGGGAACTGGAGCCAAAGTCGATAGGTTGTAAACACTACTGTAATACAAACACATTCCCGTAGTGAGTGGGTCTCTCACTTACCATAGAGGACAATTTTAAAGAAACAAACAGTGAAAACAAACTGTTGCTTGCTGCTCTGTTCAGTAGTATTTATGGTGCCAGAGGAAAAGGTGATTTCTCTTTGAAGGATTTATATAACAATATGGACCTATTGAATAGGGACTAATATGTGAACAGAGTCATGTTTGGCTCAGAATTGGGGGTGATTTAAGTAAACATATGGGGATATATATACATAAGTTTATAATGTCCTATGAACATTGATGTTGGAGCATTCACCAGATACCTTACAGCCTGCAGATGACAAGTCTCTGCTGAGGCTTGAGAGTGAGATAGAGCACGGTAGCCCCCCTTTTATAGTAGAAATACAGCAAGTGGTGATTCACAGTATGATAGTATGTTGAAATTAGAGGTTTTTCATAGTGAATGGTCAGCATGTGAAGGAGAGTTGTCGTTTCCACTGTTGAGAAATAAAAGTAAGCAGATTTAAAAAAAAAAAAAAAAAAAAAAAGTGTATTGGAAAAGCTCAGATACTTGATGTTATGTTGATTTACCATAAACAATAATCCTTTAAGTGGCTTTATGCGAGCGGTTTTTGATCAGGTGTTAACTAAAAGTATTTATTTGTGCTGTGACCACACCCTGAACACCCCGTTCATTTGCCAAACTCCTCTTTCTATGCCAATGATGCGGTTATCTATGTCTATATGGAAGTAATGCTGAAGAGCAGATATGCGTTATGTAGAAGAAATGTCACACTATGTAAATTCCATACTAATGACAAATACAGAAACACAGTAAGTGCAATGATAGAAACACTACACAGGCTTTAGTATGATTTTGTATAGATATTATATTAAAGTGTATGTCTGATGAGAAGTACAAGGCCTCTAACACGTCTATTGAATGTATGTATGGATCGTTTTGGTTTCTTTTGTTGTTGTATGAAAAATGTTTTTACCCAGCCACGTTTTGACTGGGGTATGCAAGTTATTGCACAAAAACAAGTGAAATTCCTCTTTCTGTTTTCTTTTGACAAACACTATCTCAAATTGCATATGTTTTTCCAGATGTTTCATTCAATCGTTATGTTTATGGAGCACCAGGTGTTGTATTTTGCAGTTCATCATTTATACTTTAATGGTGTAGATGACAATTTGTGACGATATGTGACTGTGCTTTAAAAAGACTCTACTCGCCATACTGTATGAAGAAAGACACACAATGTAGGAAAAAGTTAAGGTACGTACTATGTAGTAGAGCATCTATTGCCAAGAATGTATAGTCTCATTAACAAGTTCCCTTTCTGAGAAAACCTTTTTTAACCATCTTTCTAATCTTAACCAAAGTCCCTCAACTAGGCCTATAGTGCCAGATCTCTCTCTGCTCAAAGGTACACATCCTGTATTGATATAGCATTGTGAGGTAATATTTACATATATGCTACAATCTCTGCATTAACATGTTTACAGGAATTCTTACTTAGTTTTCATTTTTGCTCTTAGCACTATAACATGAATTATTATTATTATTATTATTATTATTATTATTATTTTCGGTATGATCCTCTTTCCTGTTATGCCTTGGTTACTTTATGTTAAGTATGTGTTTTGAATGACTACATGAAGTGGGCTATGGTGGTATTTTTTTTGTCTATGTCTTTGGAATAAACAGAATGAAATAAGATTTTTGAGGATATATGATTATCTTATGATTTGTATCTGTGAATTATTAATGACTTTTTAGAATTAATTAAGGCCAAATTCAGTGAGTGTATCTGCCTTATTTATAGAGCAAAATAAATCCTGTCAGTGAAAGTCTTTTTGATTTCAAATTTTGTATCCTGAATTGTTGAAACAAATCTTGCTTGCTATGTATTTATTTCTCTAGATCTAAATAAAGCTGTTTGTAGTAAAGCCTGTAGGCAAATGCCATGTGTTAAGAATCTTATCACACTATCACACTAAGTATGCGCCAGTGAAAGTCTTAAATTCAAAGCTTTTACTATTTTTTTTTTTTTTAACTACTATTAAAAATAATTTAAGCACTAGCAATGATATGAACTTAAATATAAAAAAATAAAAGTATTTATTAGAAGAAGAATGGCTTATTATGACTATTAATACGTTAATATAGTGTTAACAATGTAGAACAATGCTTTTGACTTTTTTATGTAAAATCTTAATTTATTCACTAACTGTAAAATAAGTGTGGTTTAATTAAATAATTAGATTCAACTGGGAAGGTTAAGATGTGACCTAGAATTAGGCACTAAAGTAAATTGATGTGGCTTTGATGAGCGTAAGGATGAGAGCCATGTCAATGACGACTGGTAATAATTTATATTACATATATACACATGCACACACACATCCATCCATGGGGACGGTGAGAACTGCGCCCTCTCCTCCGACGGAAGTTTACGGTTGCCTAGCAACGTTCGTGTGTATCCGTGCCAGTGCTGGGGTGGTAAGTAACGGATAGCTTTAAGTGGTGTTAGAATTAAAGGAAATTGTTACTGAAAAGTTATTCAGAAATACGCTGTATTTATTTTATTTATTCTATAGCTAAGGATAGCTGTCCACTATTGTAACTATGAGTTAACGTTTTCCTCAAATTTGTGCATATGCTCCTTGACCGCTATACGCTCAGGCTACTAACCTTGGCTAACAAGTTACCACTAAGCTAGCATTGGGAAATGACGTTAATGCTGGCGTCGATGGGTTTGTGTTTTCTCTGTGGAACATAAAACAAAAATAACACAAGCAAAGTACGTCTATTTATTAATTATGCATAAACGTTTAAACAAGAGAATATTCTGTATTAAGATGCAAATATGCTAACGTAACTATCTTCAGACCACTTGTTTGTCATCACAGGTCCAATGCAGAGCGCTGAAGGTGAGAGAGGTGAAGGAGGAGAAGGAGGCTGGGTGGATGGAAGGCCCAACCAAGATGAGGAATTCAACAAGCTACAGGAAGGACTTGATAAAACAGCTGAGGACGAGGGAGCGACTACCCCACCTGTGGTATGCCATTTGAGGAAGAGTCAACCACCTTTTTTTTGCTTTTTTGTTTAATTTCATCTGTTTTTATTCATTAATCAGCTTCTTATGAATGCATATTATTATATATATTTGTTTCTTCTTTTATCCTGATGCTGTGATGTCACACTCGTGGTCTTTACTGTTATATTCACAAAATATAATTTAACAAGGAGCTCAAGCCTATTATACTATTGCGTATGGTGTTACTCCTATGGGACAACAATTGCCAGCTACTGTAAAAGTCTAAAATGTGTGTCCAACAGTATACAATGTCTAAATCATAATCAGTATCAAGGACCTGTATACATGTTTTCTGTCTGTATCCCAATGTTGCTTACAGGATCAGACAGAACCAGAGCCTGCTGACTCAGCCCGTCAGCCTCACCCTGGCCTTAGAGATGCAGATGAAGACTCCCTTGTGGCCACAAATTCAGGTAAGACAGTCACACACTAACCATGGTGGAAATTTACAATTCAGTACAAAGCAGCAGAGTATGACACAGAATTTGAATTGGCAAATGTAACAGAAATCTGTGCAAATTACAATACATAAAACAGTTTAATTTAGGTTGGTTTGCTTAAACTTAAACTTTATTGCCCAAGAGCAAGATACTGTGTCTAAGATTACAGCACCATTGTTAACTTAAACTTTATACTTGCATTGAACGAAGAAAATAACTTGACAGCAAGTGTAGGTCAGTATATAGAGAACATTTTTCACATCTTAATTTGTCAATAAGCTAAAGAATGACTTTCATTTTTTATGTTTTAGTGCAACACAATGTTGCTCAGTTGCCGGTGATTCCTCACTTCTCATACCTTCACACATCAGAAGACATGGAGGATCAGGAGCCACTGCCAGAGGATGAGGAAGAGGAGGAGTTCATTGTTCTTGATCCTGAACATGTCTGTAGCTTCTCATTCAATATTTATGCATTCAGTATTTATTAAATGAATAGATTTTGTGTTACTGCTCCTCAAAGAGAAAAATGTTTATCAATGTGTCATCTGTGTGCCCAGTATATTTGTGTATTAAGTGTATTGGTAACACTTAAAAGTTAGCTTGGGCTTTGCAATAGATATACAGTGTTTTCAACTATCAGCACAGTTCTCCAGAAGCTATGTTGATGCTGAACATGAGATAAAGTTGCCTTCATTCATAGCCATCTGTAGCAGTTAGTTTGTAAACATTATACTAGATATCTTTCATTGACACTGTCATGTCATTGATGTTACATTTGCTCTGTTTGCAGCCCCTGGTCAGAAGGCAACAAACTGCTCTGAACAGCCAGCTCAGCAAGCAGCTGGAGAGGATCAACCTGGGACTGAAGGAAAAGGTTGTCTACTTTTCTGCCAACAACAAATATTTTCCCCATCTTGGCTCTACTAGTTCTGACACACACAGATATACAGATGTGTGCAGAAACAACATATAGTACACATGCACATACAGGTAAAATTTCCCTGATCTGACATCAGTGATGTCCACAAGATGGTGCTGTTGACCTGTATAGAAATTTGATTAGCATTTTTTTTAAATTGGATTATTTTCCTTTGTGCAATGTGGACATTTTAAGACACAGAATAAAAATGATAACAACAATAAGATGATTAAATCACAAATGTATCTTTGACAAAGAATGTGATGTGTGCGGGACAAATGACAACCAGAGTGAAACAGACGCTACTTGAGACTAGATAACTTGTTCTCTGATTTCTGTCTGTGCTCTCTCTCTCCCACTGTTACAGCTGGCAGTAGAGAAGGCAGATGCCAGCCACTTGCAGGATATAGGTTTTGAGATGTTTACAATTCAGGAGCAGCTGGCCAGGCTCTATACCAGGCTGGAGGACCGTCAACACACCAAGGTACAGGCTGAAGCCAAACATCGGCAAGCACAGGATCAACTGGAGGCAACAAAGAACCACTATTCCAGTACTACCAGCCAGTGCAGCAAAGCCAAAACCAATGGTGAGGGTGCTTTGCCATTTGGTGGTCTTGTCATGGTGCTGATTAGGATTATATTTTTGATTCTCACTGTGTTGCACCATTTGTTTTAAACCCATATGAACAAGCCTAAGGTTAATGATTAAATCCATTATGATTCTTATGTTTGGAAATACAAGCAAAACATAACATAGTAAAGTTATAATTTCTGTAAATTGTGAACTATTGTGAATTAAATTGTAGTTATTATCTTGTTTAAAAATCAGAAACCACAATCTGGAGCCTCTCACACAGATAAATTAGTCAACAACATGCTTTTGTCTGTCCAGGCATGTCCAAGCCCAGGCAAAGAAGTACAGATACAACCACGAGAGAATAAAATATTAGGCTTATCAGAGGTTGGAGCAAATTTGATCTAAATGTGGAGTTGGATTCTACTGTAACTAACCTTGTTCTTCTTATGGTAATAACTCAACTCACTCCTCTGAAGTGATACAGCTTCAGATGTTGAATGTCTTTGTTGAAGCCATGTGGATTGAAACACATGGGTTACGTGATTTGATTTTATATCAGTTAAAACTGCAATATATAGCATAATTAAATCCCTTAATTAAATTCAATTTAGACTGATTTGAAACTTCATCCATATCATTGCACAGTAGGCTTTGTATTTAAAGCATCCCATGGTTAGGTCCATTGGACATACAGTACCTTTTCAGCAACAGTAAGACAGAATTAGTGTTAGTCCATGTTTCCAAAATACAAATTAGAGGCATTGTGTTAATGTTTACTCCTCTGTATCTTCTCCATAGTGTCCCAGCTACAGGCGGAGATTGACAACCTGATGCTGCACCTCGTCTTCACACAAGGAGTCAGTGAAGATCTGCGTTCTAATGTCAAAGCCATGAAGAATGCTAGACGCAAAGCGGGAGCTGAGAAGGACCAGGCCGAAGAGCAGAAATTAAAGCAGGTGGACAAGATGAATTCAGACACATTAAAATTTCAGCTCTTCAAAGTTTTGACTGTATTTGGCATTGATTCATTTACTGACTGAAAAAACTCTTGTGTCATCAGGATTTGTATGTGGAGCGTCTAACAAAGGACATGGAGAAGTTGATGCAGCAGATGGCCATGTATGAGGCCCAGACTAGTGCTCAAGCAGAGGAGACACAGACAGCTAAAGAGGCCCACTCTGAGGTAACTACAGTACGACATTAGACAGTATAATATGAAAATGCTTTTAATAATCGAACAAGTACTGTTAACTAGTGCAACTGTTGACAGGAAGTTTTACAGATTGAAGCTTCATTAATATATTTGTCAGCCATTTGGGAGCAGCGGTACTGGCTGTAAAGAACACAATGAATAATTAAGTTGTTACAGTGTTAGAAAACACTATTAAACTATGTATGCATCCAGTGGATAAAAAGGAGCAATGACATTAATTTGGAGTTGTGTTTCTGGCCATATATTGAATGTAAGTCCAGTATTTATCCTTCTTTTGGTCTCCTCCAACTTCTGAGATAAATATCTGGCTCCTTAGCAGCTCAGTGCTGCACATGTTCATTGGCTGTTTGCTAACTATTAGCACATTAGCGTCATGTTTATGTTTTTGCTTACAAATGGGCCAGAAAACCAAAATGGCGTAGATGCTAAAATCCTCTGTAAAGTTGCAGCATCAGGTCATTTTATCTGTCTTTTACATTACACATCATGTAATCAGTTGTTAATATAAAGATATAAGTCACTGTACTTTCAAACTTTAAAATATGAATTAAGTTACTTATTAATGCAATCAACAATTGAAAATTGATCATTGGTATAAAAAGTATTTCTTGCACTAACTAATAACAGACAGTATGTGATTATTGTGACAGAACAGTATTGGCTTGATTTGATGCAGTTTCATCATCAGTCTCACATGGCAAAATTTTAACATACAAAAAGGCAGGGTATGTCATTGACCCCATTCACTGATACCCTTCAGAACAACATATTTCTTTATTTGTTGAACCTTTTAACATACGATACACAGTATATTCTCATATTCTAAGGTTTGGTGAAATATCTATGCAACATTGGTCCAGCTACATGTCCAGTCATGTTTGTGTCTGTGTGCAGGCTGAGATGGAAATGGAGTCTCTGGTGATGGCACGTAAACAGCTGCTACAGCAGTGGAACAGCAGCCTGGTGGGCATGAGGAGACGAGATGAGGCCTTCAATGCGATGCAGGAGGCTGTGCGGTGAGAATTGGGGCAAGGGAGGGCTGAATATTAAAATGCTACTGATCCACTTTAAATGAGCAAATGCATTTCAAATGTACATGGGACTAACAATGTCCCTGCCGGAGACATGCAGGTTCCCATTCTTTTCAACATATGCAGATATATGTAGAAAATACAACTACATATTTGTAGGACACACAATAATATTAATGACCTGAGATTTAAATGGAAAGGTCACAAATGTCAAAACGAAAGCATGCATTCACGCATTCCTTCCTACTGCACATGTTCCCTCAGTGCGGTCGAGCACCAGGCTATCTTACTGGAAAGAGAGATAGAAGGCTACAAGAAATCCACCACTGAGGAGCAGGAGCAAAATGAGACACTGACTTTGCAGCTGAATTGGTCCCAGATGGATGTAGCCACCTCTAAAAAGCTGATCAGTCAAAAGCTGTCCCAGCAAGAGGCTCTGCAGGCCCACTACAGCACCAACCTCCGCACTCTGAGGGAGACAGAGAGCACCCTTGCCAGGCTCACAAAGGTAACAGAGGGCAAAGGCTTCTGTGTTTGTCCAGAGAGTGTTTGTCACACTGTCCTCCTACCCCCTCTATGTCTCTGTAACTATTTCACACACTGATTGTGCTTTCTGTTTTTACTCATTTCCTTTCCGACATCATTCTAGGAAACCAGTGCCCACCAGGTTGAAGTCAACGATCAGAGGAGGCAGTTGGAGAAAGAAAGTGCTGTGCGTCTGGAGTTGGAGGAAAAGATCATGACCCACATGCAGCAGAAGCTAACACACAACAAGGCTGCTAAGTACTCCCAATGGCTCACCAGCAAGATAGCCACACTCAAGAAAGAAAAGGTGAAGATGCGATTTAGAAGAACAGAAAAAGTCAGAAGTTCTGACAGCAGAGTCCTTCCATATACTCATAAGTAATCATGTGGTCAATATCATCATTATATTATTTAATACATGGTATTTTCAGACCTTCCGTTTCTAACTGGGGTGTTTTAGTTAAAAGGGGTATTTGAGCGATTTAGTATTACACTTTTGTTAAGAAACTCACAAGAGACAATAACAAAACAGAAAAAGAATAGTCAGAAGTGAAGCAGTAGAACTAAGATTACAAAAACAACACATGCACGATATGCGGAGGATAAAGATACATGAAGGTATGTCTTACTCATTGTCTCTTTCTCCCCTTTAGATATCTCAGTTGTGGCAGTTGGAGAATGAGGTGGTGACGGTAGGACTGGAGAGTGGCGAGGTCAGCCAACATCTGGACAGCCTGGCCCTCACTCAGGATGCCCTCGATGAGGAGATTGCAAATTACAACAAGTTACTCACATCCAACCAGGCTAAGATTTCTTCCTTCATTACAATCATCGGGCAGAAGCAGGCCATCATCACAAACTACAATAGAAAGATCTGTCATATCGCAGCCAGCACTGGGGTGAGAGATTCTGCGGAAGAGATGACCCTTGGTTGTCTGTTGTTTATGTGGATGAATTAATGAAAAGCTTTTTGAATTTTTTATATAATAGCTAAATAAGTGCATTGTGTATTAGAAACAATCTTTACAATCAGATATATTAGATTAGATTAGATTAGATTAGATTAGATTAGATTAACTTTATTAATCCCACAACTGGGAAATTCATATATAGTAAAAATGACATCCTGTCTGTGTGATTTGTGTGCCTCCTTTCCCAGAATGAAGACCTGAGTCCTCTGCAGATCAAGGTAGAGGGATTGATGGCTCAGATTGAAGAGCTTGCAGCAAATATCAAGAGTGACCAGCAGCTCTGGATGAAACAGCAGGGGATTCTAGTAGGACTGAGCCAGGAGATAGAGGCCAACAGGAAGAACATGCTCAAACTGCAGACAGAGTACACTGGCATGCAGCAAAAGAAAATACGCTTGGAGAGTATGTAATGTTGTTATTAAGAAGCACACACATGCACAAATAGGTAAACAGGGCACTCAATTAATGTCAGTTGTCATTCAGTTATAAACAGGATACTAGTGATCTTGTAACCACTTAAGAACTATAAGAAGTATTTAGTAACTTCAGCATCTGATAAAAACAGTAAAACCAAATATTAAAACCATTCACATGTACTACAGTCAATCTGTCTTCTTCCATCTGCACTCATACTCAAATGCCTTTGACACCAACTCCAACCCCACCAGGTCAGATTGAAGCAGAGAACCAAGAGCAGACAGAGATGGAGAAGAACGTGAAGATGTTGAGGGGAGACTTGCTGAAGCTCAACACCTTGCTCAGCAAGAACGGACAGCTCAGCCAGGCGCTGGAGCAGGAGAATGCACTGATAGAGACAGATTTCCTTCACAGACTGAAGGTACAGTATAATTGTTAAATTCATCTTTACCTTTCTGATATTCTGCAGTTCTGATAGTAAATGATTACAAAATGTGTTTAGGAGGCAGAGTGGGAGTCAGTTGAGATGCAGATGAAACACGAGAAGACCCAGGAGGAAAAAGAGAGACTCCTCAACAGCCTGGTGGAAGCTGAGTCAGTCACATAATCATTTTTTGCTTGTTCAGTATGAGTTAATATTTGTGTGTCTCTATTCCAATCAACAAGATTAATTATTCAATTATGAGATATTAAGAGATATTATAAATGATTGTTGGCTTTATGCAAAAAAAAAAAAAATTCAAAAATATCAAGACATTTTGCTAATAAGTAGTACATACTCACTGGATTGAAATCAGTAATTGACAGCTCATGTCAGCATCCTTTGTTGGGTGCATGTGTTTGCGTGTGTTCTGCAGGCGGCAGATCATGCTGTGGGAGAAGAAAACCCAGCTTATAAAAGAGACGCGTTCAGCTGTGGATTCTGAGGTGGGCCAGGGAGACATCCAGATTATGAAGGCTGAGATCCACCGTATGGAGGTAAACACAGTGCCCACAATAAGATCATACGGAGAGACACTAAACAGTAATACTGAGTTGTCTTCCAGCTTTTTGCCTTTGTATCTACATACATTTATGCACATTGAGGCAGTAATATTTTAAGAGCAGTTTGAGAAATGTGTCTTCAACATCCCTCTGAGCTTTTGTTCCTTGGTTCACCTGTCACCTCTCCTGTAATTTATAAGCTCTGTGATCTGTGATCTCTAATTCAACTATTGAAGCACACTTTGAATAAAAATACATTGCAAATATTTATTTTATTTAATTAATTTATTTAGAAGTACAATAAATCCTGACACCACCGGAGCAAATGGCTGGTACTCACCAGGAGGTGCCTAACACTGAGGACCATTTAAATATCAGCATCAACCAGTCAACAGAGGCAGTATTACAACTAAAATAAAGGCTCTAGGCTCAAGGTCAGATGTTGGGTTGCACACTACATCCCTCATACCTCCTCTGTAAAAAACCCTCATGCTCTCTTAGTCTCTCAATATTTTTATCCTTAATTCATTTTAACTCATTTGTGTCAACAGCAATAGTAACAGAGCACACAGAGATTAAGTAGCGAGGTTACGGATTGATTACCCCAGGAACTGATGACCTAAATTAGATAAAAAATCTCCTCTTGCTAGGGTCAACTAGAGAGTGTAGAGGAAAGATGCAGCAGACCCAGACTGCATCAAGGTCAATGTTAATAACTCAACAAAAAAATCGGTGTAATAGTTATTCAATTTTAAGCTGCAGTGCATATTTTGAATCATGTAATGCTGACTGCAAAATCAAAACTTACATGTAACATATTTCAATATGCTGCTTCTTTGGAGATCTGTCAATGTTCATTTTTTTCAAAAACAGTTATTTTAAACTTCCTCATTACCAGAAGGTCTTTAAGGTAATATGGTAAATTCAGTAGATGAGATCGATAAGTAGTTATTATTGATCTCACCTACTGAATTATTTTATGTTTTGTGCACTTGTGTTGATATTTGTGTACTCTCACTCAATATGTGTGTGTGTCTATGCAGGTGCGACTCAACCAGCTGATGAAGCAGCAGGAACTGCTGCTGCGGGAGAGTGAAGCAACAGTGGCGAGGAGGGAGACCATCGTTCTCCGCAAGGAGGCCATGGTCAACAGCTCCCACAAACAAACTACGAAGGGCGAGTTGAGCCGCTTCATACAGGGCCTGCAGCGCAAGATTCAGGACACACATAAGGTACACACAGAGAAATAGGAGTTTTTGTACGATACTGAAATGGTCCTTAGGGTGATAATTCTGGAAGGCATGTGTGAAGGAACAAAATCATTGCTCACAGCATAATTGTACTTTTAACAAGATTAAGGTACGGGCAGATGATGCTGCAAAGTAGTGATTGCAAAATTATTTTTATATTAAACCAAATTAAAATTTGTCTTGGTTGTCCTTGTGATTAGGGAATTTTTTAAGGACAAATCAGTTCCATCAGAACAATCCATTGAAATGCACTGTAAATGGATTAATTTACATCTAAACTGTTGATTTTGTTAAAAGATGTAAACTAATTGTCAGTTTTTTAAAATAGATTTTAGTCAATAACTGTAAACGACTTTGTCTCTGAATTTAGGGGCATGTTTCTGCCTCACAAGGTACCAATTCTGGGGGCGCCTTGGTGGCTCAGCTGGTAGAGCATGTACCACGTGTTTAGTCCTAACTGCAGTGGTCATGGGTTTGAGTCCGATCTGTGGCCCTTTGCTGCATGTCATCCCCTCTCTCTCTTTCCCTGTCTTTCTCTTTCACTACACCATTCAAAATAAAGGCAAAAATGTAAAAAGAAAACTTTAAAAAAACTCTACCTTTCAAGATATATTCTTGTACCAGGATATAAAAGGTAAATTTTTGTCACTAGAGGTACAGAAATGTTCTTTTAGAGGTACAGACAAGAAGGTATAAAAATATACCGATGTTCAAAGGTACAGTGCTGTACCCTGCTAGGCTGAAGCTGGAGTGACAAAGCCTTTGTACCTTTTTAGGTGTGTGAGGAGACGTGGATTTTCCATATCTGCATATGTACCTGAATCACAGTTATCTTATATGCAGTATTCATGTCTTTAGCATGTGACAGAGTGTGAACAGGTGATCAGGGAGCTACAGGAGAGCCAGGTGAGTCTGAGTGACAGACTTGCACAGCAAAAGCAGCAGCTGATAGAACTGTGCGGCACCAGCTACGCCCTTGACCCTGACTTCATAAGTCTCCAGGATACCAAAGACAGGGTAAGGAGCACATAATGTTCTGTGTTAAAACACATAAATACATGCTATCATGGGAATATACTGTAATGCTTAAAAATCTTGTTCTGCCGGTTTGAATTTGTGTTGGATACTGGTTTGTGCCTACTTTGTGTGTGACTGACTCTTCACTATCTTGAAATCTAATGCACAACCATCTTCATTGTTTAAGTAGCTGGTATGTGTCAATCAAGTCTCCATTCAGAACTGAAATATGCACCCTCAGTCTTCTGCCAGTAACTGTTGAATAACGCTAATGATCTAATGAGGGTGTGGTGACAGTGTTTATTAAAGCATTTTCTGGCTCATGTAGATGTGTGCTTTTCATTTACTGCCTTGAGTGTCACAGTTTCCACTCATGGGAACCACACCCATTAACCAAGAACACGTGATATAGCTACTCAGTGTTTTCAACCTTCTGTGATCAGTTGTACATTTTCTAACAAGTGAAAGCATAAAACATTTACACACCCATTCTTTATTTATCCCTCCCTCTAGAACCTAGTGCACCTGGTGTCTCTACAGAGCCGAACCAAGAAGCTGCAGGGGGTGTGTGAGGGCAACTACCAAGCCTCATCCACCAGCGAGTCAGTAGGAGCCGCTCTGCAAAGCCAGATTGAGCGGGTTCACTCTACCAGCAACATCCTGCACCGTGTGTGTGAGGAGTTTCCCCAGCACCAGGGGGCGCTCCGCAGGTTGTCATTAGCATTGGCAGCACGCACACAGGCCCTGGATCAGCAGGCATCCTGAGAGTGAGGGAAGAATATAGGCATGACAGTGAGTGCAGGAGAAGAAATGCAGAAGATGGAAAGTGAGTACAAATGAGGTTAAGATAAGAGAGAAAGATTACATGTACTAGATAGACTTGTGAAGAACAAGAGGTGATTTATTTTGGTGTTTGTATTGTGTTATGCTTTGAATGAAAAAATGATTGTGAAACAATGAAACAAAATAAACACTTGTGAAACCAGAAGAAAAAACAGCTAAATCTGTAATAGTGTTTGGCTTTTTCAATCCAGCTGCCAGTTTGGAAAGTAACTGAGGTTTGTGGCTCAGTAGTACTGTACCATTTAAATGATGAAGGGGTAAACAAACATTAAGTGCTGGGAGCAACAACTGTTAATCCCTCAGTGACAAAAAAATATTCTAGTGGATAACCTAAACCATTTAGTATAAGCATAATGTTGAGCTCATACACCATTGATTTGTTGAGTTATTGGGAAAAAAAGGCCAGACAGCAGCACACTTGTACTCAGTTTCCTTATTTACTTCCTCATTTGATATTTTAAAACACCATTATCAGTGTTGGTATTTGAAGGCAGCACATGGAGGCTGAGTGATTGTAAAAAGTCCTGATTATTTCTGTTGACTGTGGATGAAACCGCACCTTTTTTTAATACAGTATTCTGTAGCATCAGCCATCATTCATATAAATTACGTATTTCCTTTTATTCAGGTAACTCTCAAATTGATTTTCATGTGCTGTAAACATTTAACAAAACTACAAAATTACTTATTTTGTAAAACCTTAGTTCTGCTTTGCCTATAAATATTCACTGTTGTCCAGAACTTATCTGACATAAATCACTCTGTACTGACTTACACTGACTTTGTACACAGAGTTTTTATACACACACACAAAAAAACATGCAGTTCACCTGTCATTATGGTCAAACAAAAGTACAGTTTGCTATAAAGAAAAAAACATTCAGTTTTGACTGTACTGTTTATATACATCAGTGTCCCACAATGCAATGCACAAAGGAAATGGAATCTGAAAAACATCCAGAGAAATTGTGGATGGTGTTGTGGCAGCTCCTGTAAGATCTTACAAAATAAAAAAGGATTAAACCTTTGGAATAACACTTTGCTTTCTCTCACACACATTCTACAGACTTTGCTGTGAGCACACAAAAAGTTAGTTACTGTAATGTTATCTGTGTGGTAGCACCTGCTATTTACCCTGGGCAGAGATGTATCTTCATAATCTGCTATTGAAGTACTCACACCTGTCCTTAAGTCTGTTCACAATAAGACCAGGATTGTGTGTGTTTCATAAAATGTCTGTAATTTCAAGCATTGAAATGAACATCATGTGCTGCCCAGAGCTAACCAAATTAGCTGCAGGCATTCCTTGTCAGCAGCAGATCTGTATGCGACGCCAAGTGATTTCAACACTTGCAAATTTGACTCCTCTGTGTGGGTGAACACTCATACATTGCTGTGGAACAGGCTCATCAGATTGTGTTATTCCAGTGAACACCATCTTGTACTGTATCTTAAAGACAGGACTTTCCACAGCACCTGGAGGTGCCCTGTAGATCACCAGAACTGGCAGCATGCATGCACATGCACGCAGGGAAAACAAGCAGCTAATATAACACTCGCAATTTCCTCTTACTTATCTGAACCTAAATCTAAACTCACACACTCCAAACACATATGTGGAGGAGATGACTTATACCTGACTTATAGTACTTGTTAGCAGGAGATATCTTTAGTGTAAAGTACAGTGACGCCGCAGCAAAAATAATGCATCAGGTTAACAGCACTTTCAGAATGGATCTCTCATAAATAGTTATTCTTATAGCCATTATTATACATGAATGGCATTTCCTTGTAGTTAGTTTCCTGTTGAGAAGTAAATGTATTACTTTCATTAGTCATTATTATTAATCAAGTCACTTTCATTATTTGAACATTGATTTGTTTGCCAGCATGCCAATCTTTATTCTTATGTAAACTGTTTAGCCACATAATTATGCCAAACCAGCTCCCATTCATCAGGTATAATTAGATAATACTATCATTAGACGGTTGTTTTCCACTTTTCCACTTGTTTTCCACTTTGTCAGACCTACAGTAACCATGGAGCAAGACTTGTTAAAGTTAGATACAAACTTACAAACTTTAGATAGATACTGCTGTACATCAGACATTCCTGAGTCAATTCACTGACTTTACTTGTATTACTGTTAAACTATACTTTTTAACATTATTTTATAATTGCTGCTTTTCCACAGTCTCACTTCAAGATTTTAACCTAATATGAACATACTCCACTTTATGCAGAAAATCTTTGTAACTTTATAAACTGCAAATACTGCTAGTGTGAAATTGTCTTTTATACTTACAAGGAATGTCTCTGCTTGTCTTAAAAACAAGTATCTGATTATAGGTTAGTGTTATCACTCTGTTATATTTCCACCCTCTCAGTCACTCTGAGGTCAAAATCAACCATTCTCTAGAGAGCTTTGGTGTTCATGAAACATGTAGCATGTCAAGAGAATGTATTATTGATTTGTGTTGTGGATAACCTTTGAGTGTAATTTCTAATTTCCTACTTCTTCTGCAGCTGAATATGTGGGATTGTAACATATCATACTTTAGAAGAGAAGAAGAGATAGAAGTTCGGTTGCTACACCACTTCACTTTTATCACCGTTCCCTTTTCCTTGTATATTTCCATGAATGTTCTGTGGGGAAATCCCTAATGCTGTTCAGTTGCCCTCGCTGTATGAAGTGATATGAGGGAGATAAGAAAGCTTTGTGCTGCTAACGGGTGGTGCTCACATTACAGAAAATTGCCACAGCAGCTTCGTTTGAGTGTTGTATATGCGATGGGAGGGCGAGAGGATCATATTTTGTTGTTGATATGAACTTTGCAATTTGTCTTGTCTTGTCAAGGTCCAGTGAGCTTAATGTCGTCCAAAGGAAGACTGCCATATCAGTGCACCTCAGTATACTTTAATCACAAAAACTTCCTATGATTTTAAACCATTTCATTAATTGGACATACGGAGATAGCTCTGTGACTGACACAGCTTCTGTGTCTTTTGATTACCCACGCTCTACACAATTTTTTTTCCATCCTTAAAAGATTTTATTTCAAATAATTTCTTTAAATTTCCATTTTTCCTGTAACTGATGAGTTCCCTAGATTTCCTACACCCTCCAAAGTCTTTATGTCACTATACCATTTACGGTAGGTTGCCTTTACAGCTTCCATTTGTTTGCATAAAACCTTTACAGTACAGTTAACAGTAAAAATTCAAACATGATGGTGATAAGTTAACAAACAGTGTGAGAAATCATTTGACCTTGCAGAGACAGTCCATGCCAGCCACTCCCCAACCTTATTTCCTTCCTAACCGGAGGACTTTGAACTTCACCTTTCAGTGTTTGCTCCCGTCAGTGGTGTGGTATGTATGTTTGCTTTACTGTGTTATCAAGGCAAACGTGCGTGTTTTCTAATGTTTCTGTTATGACAGGCTTTGTTCATTTACGCCATAGGCTGCAGCATGACTCCCTTCAACAAACAAATCTGGCTTCATTCATTAATAAAGCAAGGCAGAGGTTTATGGTGTGATTAGATATTGAATTCACTGCTTAAAGCAAACAAATGTTACAAGACCACCAAGAATATGAATGGAAGAGAAGTGTGGCTCACTAGAACAATGGTTTTTAATGTGTCTTTGTGCACGTGTGCAATATGCGATTGTGTGTGAGAGTTTGTGTTTCAGCTGTGTTTACACCAGTGTGTACCAGCACTCACAGAGTGAGTCCTCTGCTGCATCACAGAGCTCCTGTCTTACAGGTTTTCGTACACGCCCACACATAAACACACTTTTACAAAAACACCCACAGGGCGTGGAAAGCAGCCGGCCCTTTTATACTGCTTTTCTGCTTTTCTGCTTGGTAATGTTTGCTGTTCTGTCTGCTTCCAGGAATGAGTCTGTGACAAGTGTCTCTGCAGCTTAGGGTGTGTTCTACTGTGTGCTCCAGCTGTGTCTATCGTCTCAGCAACAGCAGACAAGCACCACTCTTTCAAGCCTACCCCACACAGTCAGGATGGCAGGGGAGTGTGTTCCCTGTGAGGGTCCAGACCTGAAGAACATGGGCGAGGAGGAACTGTGGGAACTGATTAACGACAACCGCCACCGGATCTCCTTAGGGGTGCGGCCATGCATCGTGATCCCGTACCTGAGGCAGGCCAGGGTGCTCACGGAGATGGATGAAGACGAGATTGTCAGCTGCCACAACCTCACCAACCGTTGCATGAGAACCAGTGAGATTTATGACTTGACTTGTTGCTCTTTGGATTTTAAAGAAAGTTAAAAACCTGTCCATGGGTTTATGGAGTGATGTAGTCCACCTCAGTTTGTAGATGACATGTAGATTCTGTTTACCCTCCATTATTTGTTTACATTCCTGTTGAGAGCATGGCCAAAAGACAGAGGAAATAACAGCAACATCTGCAGCACTAATTACATTTACTAGTAAGACCACAATGTTGTGCCAGCTGACAGATTTTGGCCTGCCTTACCAACAAATTATCACATATTTTGATGTGATTGTTTTAGAGAACTATTGTTAGCTTTATTTCTCTCTGACAATACAGGGCTTTTATTTCTGAAATAAATCAGCAGTAATCAATAACTTCATGACCTTCACTGCTTGAGATTAAATCTGTTGATTCAAAGTTTATGGTTGGAGCTAGAGATAGAATTTCTTTCTCCTCTGCTGTTTACAGGCTACATGTTGGATCTACTGAGGACTCAGGGGAGGAATGGTGCCGTAGCTTTGCTGGAGAGCTTGATGATCCACTACCCCACACTGTACACCCAAGTCACTGGACGCAAACCCAGCACTGAGCCTTCAAGATTCAGTGGTCAGTGATTTGAAGTGTTCGTATGTTTTAGAGGAATCTTTGTCTCTTTGTTTTTATTTGCTGTATGACTGACTTGCACTGCTGTCCTCACAGGCTTGATAAAGTACTCAGAGCTGACAGAGTATCTGGTCAGAGCAGTAACAGGGATGCAGAGGGAGCTCCAGGAGGCGCATCGTGAGGCTAGCAGAATGACTGCACGCTGCGCCTCGCTGGAGTCAGAGATTGGGCAGATAATGGAACAGGAGGAGAAGTCGAGATCCCTTCAGGCTGACAACGAACACATCCGGAGACATTTGTGTTCTTTGCAACGTGAAGTCACCAAGCTGAAGGATGAGAAGTGTGACTTGTATGTGCGCTACACGGCAGCCATTGAGGAGAAATCCGCTGTGAATAAGCGCCTCCATGACCTCAACCTGCAGGTCAGTGATCTCCATTACAGTCTGTGACTTAGCTGAGGAAACTCAAAAATACGTAGCCTGAGTTTCTCCTCCCTGAAACACAAAGCCGTGATCTCAGGGGAAAGTCCTCAGAAGGTCAGTGTTAAAGATCTGAAATCCGAGCATTGTAGTTTGAACACAGCCTGTGAAAACAGTATCATGTCTTTTGTAGCACTGAGGGCACTTTGCCTGAGATATCGCTTGTGTAATCTTGGAGACAGGTTTTGAGCTGAAAGCCTGTGTTACAAACTGGGGGCATGGAGTTTAAAAGGCCAGGCAGATAGGGTTTAACATGAGACGCTCAAGGGAATTTTGGGGTGCTAAAAGTCAGGAAATCCCAGCTTGTGTTGCAACTATTTCGGCCATTCTGTAGTACACTTGTGATTTAGCATTGCACAACTGATAACATTGCAGGACATAGAATGGGCAGTTAAAAAAGGGAATGAAAACTGATGCAGCCGAACCAGAGATATCAGAGATGTCTTTTTCATGCCACCTATTCTTCTTCCATGTCAAAACCTGCCATCTACTGTACATTACCCACAATGTAGGCTGACCGCCAACAATTTGAGCAGAGATGCTGATATGCTAGTAACGACTAATGTAGCTTTGATCTGCTAGCCTCCAGCAGATATGAGGAGCAGTCTACAGAGGTCTGGTAAACCCACTTCTTTCTAACTCCACACCTCCAGATTTATCCATTTTCAAACTTGTAGTGTTCAGGCCCAACTGACGCTGACTCAAGTAATATCACTTGATAACATTTATCTGATTTCTCAGTTTCCTCAGGAGCCAAAAAAGGCTTCATGCAACTTTTTTCACATATGCTGTACTGTTCCTCGAGACCTGTAAACAGACTTTGATGTGTAAAATTGGTGGAGTACTCCTTTCTTTAACTTGTCTTTCACAAGTTCCTCAACTGCTAAACTGAGTACTCTTTCATCATGTGACTAGGTAATGTGATAATAATTATGTTAGTGGATTTTTTTTGTTTTGTTTTGTTTTTTGAGTCATGAGCACTACGAACACTTTGGTTATATACCTCAGATGCATTGTATCTGAATTGTATAGTGTAAAAGCATTAAATACTGGAACAATTAGTTGCCTAAAGGAGCTACTTTTAAGTTTTGATATTGCAACATAGCCAGTAAAGCAATAACAGCTGTTTACCAGTCTAGAAGAAATTTCTAACCAGCCAGCCTCCACATGTCTCATGACTTTCCAAAAGAGTCTCGCTGTAGCCTCCAAAAACAGCCCCTTTAAAGAGTATTTTTCTTAAACAGTAAACACGGATGACTAAAAAAAACAATGATTAATCTAAAAGTCTGGAGTTAAATGAGGGAACTGTGTCAGTGTGGTTTCATCAGATTTGACTCACAACATAAAGTTACAAGCCCACAACTGCAATCAGTTCTGATTGTAAATAGATGACATCACGCTATTAAAAAGGACTCCCTCCCTCTTCAAACCAGTGAGCAGCACTCAGGAAAAACAAGAAAAACATAAATCTGTCATGTGAAATTATCAAAACTGTTTCAACTTTGGCAAAAAATACTGTGTTCATGTAAGATCACATCACTCGTAGTAGGAAGCGGATTGAGAAAATGGGTTTTCAGGACCTTTAACTAATTCAGGGTATAATCATAAGAAAATAACTGTATAAGTCATTTATGGAGCAAAAATGCTTAAACTTTTCAGTTCCATTATTTAGTTGTAAATTTAAAACTTTTTGAGATTGGGGGATTGAAGTTTATAAATTGATTGAGCCAAACAATGCAAACAATTTGAGGCGATCCCCTTGGGCTCTGGTAAAATAGCGATGAGCATTTAAAGCCATTTTTTGGCAATTGACAGACAAAAAGATGAATTTATTAATCAATAAATATCTGCCTTCTGTTGTGACAGGTGTACCAGCTGCAAACTGAGCTGCAGAAAGCCCAAATGGAGAATGAGCTCCAGAGGCAGCGCTCGTTTAGATGTGCATCTCTTGCCGAGACACCGCAGCTGCAAGAAGAAGTCCGGAGACTGCGCTGCCAGCTGGTGAAAGCAGAAAAATTGGACCCAGTGAGAGCAATCACTTAATCATTCTGTCTTATTAGCTTATTTATGTAGAATGGTGACCGTTTTCATTCTCAGTCTTTACACAGTGGAATAGTCAGTAACTTCTTGTGCCTTTTTCTGTGCCTCATCTGTTGTCCGCTGTGTCTTCGTCAGGCTCGTCAGGACATCCTGGCCCAGGACCTGGCTGAGGCTATAGACAGCCAGGTGGAGCTAGCGGAGCAGCTCAGGTGTTACAGAGAAGAGAATGAACAGCTTCTCAGTGAGAAACAAGGGGTGAGTGTGTGTGTGTGTCTTTCTTGTGTCATGCAAATTCAGGAAAACATCTATGATGGAAAGAGCCATATTGACTATTCCATTGCTACATAGTGCACATGATGTACAAGACTCTAAATCTATTTAGGAGAGCAGGAGTTTTCCATGTGTAGCTTAACAAACCATTTACCACAATGGTGCATTTTTTGTATTTGTGTTCAGCTCATGGATCAGAAGGAGTGCCTGAGCCTCCAGGTGCAGCAGCTAACCCTGGACTGTAACATGCACAAGCAGAAGATTACCATGATCCACAATCAGCTGAGAGAGCTGCAGGCAGAGAGAGATAAGGTACTGTAAGAAGCTAAGAACCTTCCTATCACTCAAACTTTCCTGCCTTTGGTAAACATGAAATATAATTTTATCAAATATCAAGCAGCTCTACTGGCTCATACTGTCTGTAACTCCTTGTTGTGTGACTAGGTGTGAGGTAATTTATGTCTCTTTGACAAAGAGAAAAATAATTCTTTGTCTCATGCAGAAGTATGCTTGCCTTGCAATTTACCTTATAAACATCACTGAGGCTTTTCCTCCAAGACAAATGGAATGAGCAATCCATAACAAGTGTCAGGTTGCCACAAGCAAGTCACTTAGCTGCTAGCTGCT
Organism: Seriola aureovittata; assembly: GCF_021018895.1. Taxonomy (NCBI): domain Eukaryota; kingdom Metazoa; phylum Chordata; class Actinopteri; order Carangiformes; family Carangidae; genus Seriola; species Seriola aureovittata. Next base: position 5,364,167 of record NC_079366.1, on the reverse strand, counting down.
CCATTGGAGCTATGCAGTAACTGAAAACACAGCACTGTTACTTGACAGCTCCTGGGTATAATTAGTGGTTCATGCATGATGGATGATGCACTGGATCTGCATTCACACAACCGTGGTGTTTGCATGCTTTGTGTCTCTCGCTCTGTCGTAAACAAGATTAGGAATAAACCTGTGACGTTTAACTTTTCATTCTGGACCTAAAAGCAGTTTGGGGAATTGGGGCTGTGGGGATGGAGCTGGCGAGCTGGCGCATGGGGAGCCAATGGAAGGGTTGAGTAGCCAAGAAGGTCTAGTGACAATGGAATGGGACGATGGAGGGCGTATGGCGTGGCGTGGAGGAGCTGAACCAGGAACTTGAGGTCGGAGAGGGGATCGGGATAGGGAGGGGAACTGGGATCTGAATGCAGATGAAGGCTGATTAATTGGGAGTGGTTGAAGAAGCAGGCAGCTGGGCTGAGATACACAGGAGAATCAGGCATGAGCAAAAGTTCACCAAGGAGAAATAATTCTATAAAATATTTCTGACACAAGAAATAGACCAAGAGCTTGTTACTACTTGGTTGCAGAACAATCTGGCGATGAGTACTACTTGTACTGTGGCTGAAAAAATGGAATGCAGCTGTGGGTACTCTCCAGAGGCAGGAAGAGGGAGCCACGCCCACAGCACCTATACACACTAACAGAGACAAACCCAGGGGGGAGGACAGAAGGCAACACAGGGAGAAAAACTGGCTCATGGAGGAACTTTGACATAACCTAGTATTGGGCTGGATTGTGTATGGGTGTGCATATGGGTGTGTGCATTTCTTTCCCAATTTGACCATGTGCCTTGTCCTTTCCTCATGTGGACACATGGGGGATGAGATCATACACAACAAAACAAAAGGTTAAATCCTAATTTAACATGGCAGAATTAAATCCACCTTTCAGAACCGTTTATAGCACCACTCGACCAGGCGTTTATTTATAAACTTCAATATTTAATAGAAAATAATCTCAGGGTGCAATGACACAATATGCTCTCAATGTAAAAATAACTAGGCTATTAAAGCAGGAGCTGTAACAGTGAAAGTCCATTTCTGATTTTATAGTTTCTTTGCACTATAGACTGTTCCATAGTCTGACTGACCACACATCGGTGTCAAAAAATCATAAAAGCCAGCAACCAGAAGTCAGACAATACGCTCAGTGCAGCTCATCAGCACTGTTATAAAAGCCCTGTTAAGAAAAAAGTTCTGTCGACTGAAACGCAAGAGGGCTTTAAATTTGAAAAGGTTACAGGAAGTGTTGAATTTGTATTCACACGTAATGCTGCAACTTTAACAGGGTAAATGGGGGCAGATCAAAACGAGGCTTTGTATTAAAACACCAGTATGACCAATTGTACCTATCAAACAGAGGGAATTAGAAATCAGTTCCTGAGTTGTTGCGTTCACAAGAATGTGTGAAGAGATAGATAGCTGCCAGACAGAAATCCTACTCACATGCCTTGGTGGCAGCAAAGCTAATTCATACATTTAATACTTCATCATCCAAGCATTCTCTCACTGAGACATAACCACATCCACGTTTTAAATTACAGATGGCACGTGATAAGTATAGACATTGTGGTTGTCATGACGTTGCTGTTTCTACACGTGACATAGACGTGGCGTAACTGTGTTTATATGGCTGAAAAGGAAACATGATGAGTGTGCGTGTGTGTGTGTGTGTGTGTGTGTGTGTGTGTGTGCGCGCAGTTGAGTCTGTGCAAAATATGTTGGGTGTTAATTAAACGTGAATGTTCCCATGCTTGTAGGCGTACCTGTCCAGAGACGAGGCGCAGGCCATGATTGCACAAACCCTGGCTGAGAAGGATGCCCTGAGGTGCCAGCTGATGGAGCTCCAGGAAAGGGTCTTCAGCCTGCGAGCCAAACACAGCTCCACAGCGCAACAGCAGAGCTCTGATGTAATTTCTCACACAAACACATATCAGCGCACTCGTAAATACAACACATACTCAAATAATGATGTTAATACACTGCCTTATGTTTATGTCAAAGGAGACGGAGGTCAGCTGGGAGAGCCCGAGGTCCAGTTGTGAAGAATCTCCATTCTCAAACAGACGCAGACTTTGCCGCATGGATGCACTTAATCCCATGTCACTGAGTACCTTCAATTTAGAGGTGTGTATATGTGTGAGATCAGTTACAATGATTTTATATGGGCAGGTTATCGACCCTCACTAGTTTTGGAATACATGAAAGTATCACCCCATTCTCAAGTACCACAAGTTGGCTCAAATACTAGCAAAACCCATCAAATCAAGTCTTGTATAACTTTTTCTTTGATCAGAAATTTCCTGATCTAAACATTATTTTTTTTTTATGTCGCTTAGGTTTATTTAAGTTCTTGCTGCTGCCTGTCAGCATAACGACTTGAAAACAGAGCACATGGCTCTGTCTAAAGGTCCTCCACAAACAGCTTTAAAGTTCACTAATTAACAGGTTGTATCCTGCATAGTGTGTAAAATTCAAGAAAGTGGCCAAGAAATCATCCAGCACATAAACCCACCATGAGACCACAACTTGTTTTCACTCTTCAGTCCATTTCGTATGGATAAAACAAACTAGAAATAACATTCAAATTTTGAACCTTTGTGGTATTGGTAAGTTGGCTAGCTGTTTACCCCTGTTCCCAGTCTTTGTGCCAAGCTAATCTAACCAGCTGCTCTCAGTACAGATACAAGTGATACCAGTTTTCAGATCTGACTCTTGTCTGAAAAGCTTTTTTGGTGATTTTTTGTTTGTTTGCATGTGTATGTAGAGTGAAGATGGTGCAGCAAGTAGCGTCCGATCCCGGAATGCAGAGCCGCCCAGTTCAGACTCCCTCCGCAGAAGGGAGGAAGCACTACATGCAGACAGCAGGTGTGTGTGTGTGTGTGTGTGTGTGTGTGTGTGTGTAGATGTTTATGTACATTATATATTACTTGTGCTTGTGTTCATGCTAGTAGTAGTAGTACATTATTAGTTGCATTTGACAAGGCTGTTGGCTTTTAATTACCACCCACCACCACCAGTAAGGATGGTTTCAAGGTGTTATTGAGCTCTGCATTCCTTTCTGTTGTTGTAACATCACATAACATCCAGTTTCAGGTGGATTATAAATTTACAGGAATAAGAGGGTCTTAACTACATGTCACATGATTCCAAGAAAAACATGAATGAGTGTGATCATGAGTAAACTGCAGAACACAGAAATCTGCAAGCAGAGTGTGTTGATGAGCTAAATTAACCCTCAGTGGGGGTACATTATGAATAGGTCCTCACATTCCTCAGTTCTTGTGTTACTGTTCAAGGAACTTTTGTGCTTCCATATTCAAAGTGTTGACAAGAGGCTATCATTATTCCAACCCCCCAACCAGTGTCTACATTCCAGCATGGCATGAATTATCTCACACTTAGCACACAGTTCTTTATTGAACTGAAGTCAGTCTACAGTACTAACCTTTGCTCTATTATTTTGTGTGTTCATGTTTGTTTGTTTGTTCGAGGCACAGACAGACAGAGAGGAATCTGACACTGGTTTTCATGTAGCTGTTGTCTTTTTTCTCTTGCAGTTCGGAAACAGCAGAGACTGATTCTTTACATGACGACTTTGTGTTCCTGCCTAATGGTATATATAGAAAACATAACTTTTCTTTTTCGAAGTGAGTGTTTGTCTTCCTGTGTGGAACGGGGTGGTTTGTTGTTTGGCAAGACTTTCATTATCTATTGTTCAATGGTGGACGTTTGCCAGGGCTGTAAAGTCACACATTAACTCTGGCACATTATTTAACACCCTTTCCAAAGTATTCAACAACCTCTCTTTTGTTTAGTGGGGATTGAAGACATGCAGACACCCAGGCTACGCTCTTCTAGTGACTCCAGCTCTAACGGGTGAGGCGGTCTACTGGACCAACATTGTTAAAAATAAAGAGTTTTCAGAATTTAGATGGCAGTGCATTTCCTTAATAGATTTAAGAAGAGGGTAATAAATGTATTTAAGATTAATCATTAGTAATCAGCACTAGTGGCTTAAACACAACATACCCACCTATATACTAAGTTAGATGTACTACATTTTCTGAGATATTTAACTCCAACCAAATGACATTGCCATCCCTGAAGCCCCAACACCAGTGTGGCTAAAAAGGCCACAGTCGCATACACTTCATCTAATGTGTCTAATGTAAGCATCCTCAAATTTAAGTTGAGCTTCAGCAGCTTAAACTCATAGACATTGTTTTTAGAAAATCCAGTGTGTGTGTACTGAGCCATCACTATTAAGAATGTATTACTGCCCGACCTGTTACAGACAGCATTGGACGTTGCTCATTTTGTGTGATAGCTTGAAAGGCATTTCTCTGTGTTGAGTGTGATGTAATATTTTTTTCTTTCCTATGATCCTGACAATAATCAAAATTGTTGTTGAACCGTGTATTTTATTTCCTCATCTTCCCTCACCTCTCACCAGCCTGTCAAGAACCTCAGCCCCTCCTTTCCTGATGCGTTCCCGTCCAAAAGCTATTCGCATCAATGGCCGTGTTCTTAGCATCTCCTTCCAGGGGGGGGCACTTCTCAGCCAGCTGGCAGTGGTGGGGGGAAATAAGACAGGAGTGTTTGTGCACCAGGTGACAGAAGGGAGCACTGCACATACTGTTGGCATTAGCCCAGGGGCACAGATAGTGGAGGTAGGTGCAAGTGTGCGTGAAAACAGTTACTCTTCTGCCTGTTGTGATGGTGTTTCTCATCGTGCTGTTTCTTTGCAGGTAAAGTATGAGCAGAACCAGAAGGCTCTGAGGATGGTGCTGGAGGATTCCACTTTAGAGGAAGCTATGTGGGCTCTGGGCCAGGTTACAGGCCTCTGCCACCTCTCCCTGCGCCCCAGGCAAGATGGTATGTCCCACAGCATGTACATAAAACAGCTTTTGTTCTTTGTAACCAACACAGTAACCAAAACAGAGCAAAAGGGAAAACACAGATATGGTAAAGATAATTCTGTGGTAGGTTGTGTTGGGGATAGGTAGAGCTTTAACCAACCAGGGACATTTGAGTCTGAAGCAATACATCCATGAGCAAGCATTCTAAAGCTATTAGAAACAACTGGCCGACCAGTTAGTCAAGTCACACATTCTAGTTTCCGCAATGGTCAGTTCCATTCATGGCCTGATCTACCAGATTCCTGTGTGCATGCCAGGGAACTAAGTGTGCCAGCAGGAATGTGCTAAAAGAAAATCTGCCTAAAAGATTTCTTGCAAGGTTCCCATTACTAACTTACTAACTGAGTTGAGTTCAAATGTTAATGCAGCAGCTCTGATATATTATTCAGTTTATTATTCATTTTTCAAATGTTAACAAAATTAATCTCAAATATCATGTTACCACTAACAAACTGGGTTGTTAGTGTTAGTGTTGTTTGCTGCCCTTTGAGATTAAACACCCAAAGGTCTCCTGGTGATTAATCACCAATATATGCAGACCTAACATGATGGATGTTCAAATTGCTTCAAATCTGATAAAGATGATAAAAATGTGATTTCTCTTATGTAAATTGAATACATCAATGAAGCACACTGAAGAAAACAAAATAAGAGACGCAGACATGAGCAGTTATTGATGGAGGATGAAGTCATGCAGCTTCTTTACATGCACAAACTTGATGACTTGACTTGGTGATTTGATGACTGACGGTTGGTTATTTAAAGGAATAACCCCCAAGATACAGCGTTTTAAAACTTCGAACAATGGAAAATAACATTAGTGTTTGCCAAGCACTGAGGAGCTTAGAAAACAGATACTGGTGGTGTGCATTACATTTCTTGGCCTTTTTGTTTTATTTGTTGCCATAAGGGGATGGTAATGTTTGTCTGCTGCTTGGTTCAACAACCAACAATTCTGAACAGATTACATCATATGTAGACAATGTACAGTACAAGCTACAAAATTACTTCATAATGTTACTGTGGTGGTTTTAGTTAACGTGTCCTCTGTCTGTTGCTCAGATTATGAGGCACTGCTTCAACAGCTGCAGAGCAGTGAGATATCATCAGGAGATTCTTTCTACGTACGTGTCAACATGTCTCTGCCTGCCGGCCCCAACGGGACCCTGGCTGTGTCCTGCAACGACATCCTGCATGTGACCAACACACGACCCGCTGGCACTGAGGACTCGTGGCACGCCAGCCAAGTTCACCCGTGTCAGCTACTGGACCTCCAGAGTGGAACCTTACCCAACTATTACAGGTCAGTACACTGTTGGGGAAAATACTGTAGACAGGTGGGGATGAGGAAAAGTTCAGGTTAATGTTAGTCAACGTAGGAAAGGAATCAGAATCATTAGAATACTTGAAAGTAAAATTAAGTCACCGCTCACAGTGTTTGAAACTGAAACTTTTCTGACGTCACAGGGCACAGCGACTTCTGATTCGAGCAATTGAGGACATGAGCTTTCAAACAAAGAAGTCTCTCAAGGTAAGAATAATCTAATTGCTCCAAAAACAGTGATCCCATCTAAAATTATGTTAATCTATCTTTGGAATATTCCTCTCCCTCCCCAGGCTGGGCGAGTGGTGGCCCAGAATAAACAGAATGCAGTGAGGATTGTGAGCACCGGGCGTCAGGGCAGGAACCCACTGTGGGTCAGCGTGGAGGATGAAAAGACCAAGAGCACAGACTCAAGTATGAGATCCTGTAGCAGCACGCAGGCATACAAGTACAATATCTGTTCATTTGTGTGATACACACTTTATCGATTTACACTTTGCTTACAGTGTATATCCTTTCTCCTGTAGGTGATACATCTGCACCCAAAAGTTGTGTAACCCTCATGCCCTACACCCTGGTCACCCCCCACTACCCACCCATCTGCAGACCCATCCTGCTGCTGCCCACTGTCCTGGGACGCATTCTGGACAAGAAGCTGGCAGGGTGGCAGGGCTTTCAGCTCTGTGAACCTGGTAAGAAATACTGTGTTGTTATATTGTGTTTTTGTATGTTGACCTGCTGGAGCATATGCCATTGAAAACAAATGATTAGATAGAGAAGGGGGACACAGTTTACTGCGCTGACAGATACGTCTGTTTGACTTGACAGATCACATGTTTTATTGGTGAGACTATTGATGTATTTCCTCCTCTAATTTCATGCTGTAATGGAAGTATATTTTGCTGGCTTAGTAAACAGTAAATCTCATACTGTACAGTGGTAAATATTTTAGGGTTTATCTGTTGCGATAAACCAGGAAGGAAATAATCTTTGTGAATGAATAGTAATAAAAAGCTATAAAGACAATAAATACTTGCCCGTGTTCCCTGCAATGATACGGTAAAATGAAAGTTTAATGACGTTTGTGGGAAAACATGATCATCAAAATAACAAAGGACAATTACAAGGATGTTTAGAAGAAACAGAACACAGGATATTCAAAAGACAATAAAATAATAATACAACAAATAAAATATTGAAGAGAATGCAACAAGGTAAAAGTATTTTATTGTCTTGTAGAGCTCAAAAGAAGATGATGAAGACGTATATGATTCTTCTTTCATTGCCTTATTTTATCAGCTAATATACATTTACTCTCTTCTTCTCGTCCGTGCCTGTTTCTATCTCCACCCCTTCTCTTGTTTTCACTCTCCTGCGCTACAGAGGTCCTGAGCTCCTGTGAACACGCAACCCGGCTACAGAGGTCTGAGATCCTGGAGGAGTGTGAGCAGGGGAGAAACTGCTGCTACACTCTGCAGAGTGTCGAGAAAGTCATGAAAAAGGTCAGAATATGAACACAAAAGCAGAGCTTATATTTGGACACTTTCAGCACTCAAGACTTTCTTGGAAATGTGGAAAGGTGCCCCTAGGCTCACAGTGGGGATGGCAGTGTCAGGTGGTGGGCTGGTCCACCACTTTGGTCCAGATTGTAATATCATAACAAATTGAAATTGAAATTTTATACGGACATTCGTGGTCCCCAGGGGATTCATTTTATTATACTATTACTATGGCGACCCCAGCTTTTTCTTAAGTGCCATGGTTTTATGCGAAATGTGTTAGATTACAATCAAATTTGGTAGAGACATTCATGGTACTAAGAACAGACAACATTCATTTTATACAAACATTCCTTTTGCTAATCCAATAATTTGATATCTGCTGCCATCATCCTGTTAAAAGTTGAATTCTTCCAGTATTTTGTTTTATGACCAAATAACTGAAAAAAAATGACATTCCCATCAGCTTCAGTTGCCCTTTCTGTTTAGTACTAATAAGCAAATGTTCAATTAAATTTTATTAATATAGCATCAAATCATAACATACATTATCTCAAGGCACTTTTTAAGGTGAGGGTCAAAACCTTAGAATTTTATAGCGAGAAACCCAACAGTTCCCACAGTGAGCAAGGACTTGGCGACAGTGGAGAAGAAAAACTCCCTTTTAACAGAACCAGATTCAGGGTGGGCGGCTGTCTGCCTTGACCTGTTGGGTTGTCGCTAACATGTAAAGTACAATCATTATGATATTATGATAAAGCAAAGCTATGCATAAGTACAGATTTACAGGGATGCTGCCATGGCTATACAGTGTACAGAGAAAATGATAGTAACTATCATTTGAAAATGATAGTAACTATCATTTTCTCATCATTTTCACTAACATTCAATAATGTTATGCTAGTATCATCACTTCTTTCTTACCCCAACCTGACAAGCAGCGATTATACTGAAACTATAATTTACAGCCTCATTTTTGTAGATTATTTCTGTTTCCTTTGACATTGTCATTTTGCTGCCATTTTACAACTATGTTCTTCATGAAATTAAAAAGTTAAATGCAGGGGCGTCGTGTGGCGTAGTGGTCTAAGCAGGCGCCCCATGTGTAGAGGCTACAGTCCTCGCTGCAGTTGGCCCCGGTTCGAGTCCCGCATCGGACGGCCTTTACTGCATGTCATTCCCCCTCTCTCTGCCTCCCCATTTCCTGTCTCTCTCCACTATCCTGTCCAATAAAGGCCCAAAAAAATATACTTTAAAAAGTTAAATGCAGATTTTTTTAAATTTCCTAGATGTTGCATTAAAATATGTTTCACTACATAACACTGTCCCACTGTCATGCTGATTTATCCCCATATTTCATCTTCCCCGTCATCCTACAGGGGATTCACTGTGTGCTGCCATTGGGCCTGGACTGTGTGCGACGGCTGCACCGAGCCGCGATCTTTCCCATCATCATCTTTATCAGCCAGACTGCAAGGAGTGCACGTAAACTGAGGTAAACTGTTCTTCCTTCTTCATACAAACACTGACAGATAGCTGCACCCGTCTGACATCACGTACAGGAATGTGTACTGTTGACCTCACTGATATCTGCCACAGTTTCAACAGATAAATTTTGTCCTTAAATTGACATTAGCTTTCCAGTTAGAGGTCCCAAAATAGATACTCTCTTTGGTCACTCGTTTCCTCTATCTTCTCTGTTTTATTTGATGCTGTAATGGAAGTTTGTTTTGCCCTATCACTGCCAACGTGTTGTATATTTTTGGGGTTTGTCTGATAGTGCAAACCAGGAAGTAAATAAACCTCATGAATGAATATTATAAATGAATAACACATTAAAAATGACAGAAGCTCCTTTTTCATTCACTAAAATGATTTCCACTAAACGCCCTACTTCATAGCATTAATGCTCTGTTGTGTGCGCTATTACATGTCATCAGTTTGTGATTAACTAGTTTTTTAATTCTATCCATGCAGTTTTATGGTCATTAAATTGTCCAAAAGACAAGAAAGACACAGATTTTCCACTGAAGGAAAGAACAAAAATCAGTTATGTCCCCTTGTGGCTGTAATGTGTTCTGCTCTATTAATTCTGCTGTCACTGGAAAACTGGTATCACTGCTTCTATGAGGATTTCTCCTCCAATTGTTGATAATTCAAATAATATAATAGAGCGAAACCTGTTTTATCACTCTCTGAGGGACTGACATCCAAACCTGACGACAGTGTTGATGTTTTAGGGAACTGAATAATTTTAGATATGTGAAATTCAGTTATTCAGAAAATAGCAATTTCGATTGAAAATGATCTTGTTTATTTCCTTCATCCCTCCATCACTTCCAGGTCAAAGCTGCAGCGCCACGGCCAGTCAGAGGAGCAACTGCTGGCATGTTCAAAGAGTGAGGAGCCGCTGCTGGACAAGCTGCCGTGTCTGTATCACAGTGTCGCTTCAGACTCCTGGTGTGACCAGACCTCCTTGCTCAACAGCTTGCGCACCATTATCTGGGAGGAGCAGAAGAAGATCGTCTGGGTGGAGCCTGACTTGTGGTGAAAGAGAGAGTAGAAAAGAAAACAGAAAATATAAAAATAATAGGAAGCATTTCTCAAAGGGCTATTTTGTTAAGATGATAAAGAATTGAGAATATGATAGACAAACTTTACAATAGATATTTTTATAAATATGAGTATGTATCTATGATACTTATGAGTAACTGGGTGAGTGAAGGACTTCATGATGATATAAAAATGCATTTTAAAAGTGTATTAAGCTGTATCATTATTTACTTTACCCAAAACATTTTCGATGTAATTAGTTGCCTCCTGTTTTGAGGCTTTTGTTTAAAACAAACCCAGGTTTGAAGTGTTTGCTACAAACACAAACACTAATAAAACATACGTTAATGATCTGTATGTACTGTATCTCTACAATATGTTGTAGATCATTTCCCACTATGAGGGATTTTCTTTTATTGCCAGTGTTTCATTGGGATGCTACAGCTTGTTGTTATTTGACTTTTAATTTTGATTCATTACTATGAGATGGGATTCATGTTAGGAGAAAAAACATCAGTCACCATTTCTGTTCTTCAACAATAGGTTCACAAGATTTTAGAATGATCCTCAAGTGCAAGAGCATGTGATTGAGGGTCTACATCATGAGAGATCTGTATCTTGTTTGTTTGGTTCATGACGGATGTTACTTAAATTCTTCTTTTACTGGGCTCTTCTCCCTCTCCCTCTCTGCTTTTATTCGTCACTCTGTCCTTTTCTTCTTCTTCATGGTGCTGCCATGCATCCATAAACGTTAAGTCTTAGGATTTAACTGTCAGCTTGTACGAAACTTGACAGAACATCCCTATGAATTTCTGTGAATTTTGTTGTCAGATTCTGTAATGGAGTTAGGCTCTGCTGGGTCTCACTGTCAACATAATAAAAATTTAAATATTTGATGGTTTATGTTCAGGTTTGAAGATCATCGTTTTCATATAGCACCATGTTGTATTTACTCCATTGCTATTTTCATTTTGTTTATTTTATTGTCATTGTTTTGATTAAGTATGAAACATCGTACGAGAGCTTAGAGGAATCAACTCATCTTTTGTTGTAATTTTAAATACATGTTTTATTAATTTTAAGTCAAATTACTGTAAAATGTCTAGATTTCCTTTCAGACAGTTTCAGAACAGAACTAATGACTTAAAGTGATTTGACTTGGTTGAAACTATGTGTCTATGTAAACATAAATCATAGTTGTTTCCTTAATAATAATGAAAACCATGATGAAGGTTAGTATGTACTTTAGTCCCCCTTCATATTTTCATCTCTTAGAGGTGCTGGGAGCAGCTTCTTATGTTGTCTTGTTAATGACTTTGGCCCAAAACAGCAGCACCCACAGCTGTAAGGAATTTGTGTCAAATGAACAGTTCAGTTAATTTAAAAGATAACATGTTATTATTTAAACTGCCTAACTACTTATACTGCCCATCTATCTATCTATCTATCTATCTATCTATCTATCTATCTATCTATCTATCTATCTATGGGATGAGGGCAAGAATACGTTGTTTCCTGAACAACTGGGTGCCTACTTGCTACTGGATGTCTTTGAGGCAGAGCAGGAGACCTCCAAATCCCCTTTTCCTACAGAGGAATTAAGAAAACACTGCAGCAGAACCACAGCACTCTGAAACTGAAACACTCCAAGGGAACCACAAAGAGGTCACACAGAAACCAACAGAGGTTCTGCAGATAGTGCAACTGTTGTAATCAAAGCTGCGGAGGACAAGAGGCCGGAGAGAAACAAGCTGCTTCACCATCACAAGCCCCACATCACACCCAAAAAGAGGAGCTTTCAGAGTCCTCCAAGACCCACAACACAACAGTAATATATTAAAACAAGAATCTGTGCCAACATGCATATTTCTCTTTGAAATAAATCAGTAGGCCTATATTTGATATGGGGAGTTTGTATGCTTGTTTTAAAGAGGCATATTCATTTGTTGTAATTATGTAGAAATATGAACTTTGTATGAATTACGTAAATTAATTGGTATAAGACTGTAATCAGGACATGAGAAAATATGTGTGATGTTCACGTTTGTAGAAAAATTATATTTGAAAAAGTGACACCTGGTCTAATAGAGGATGCTAACTGTCTAGAACATGTAGTTACTTTCCTGATGATAGACCTCGGCTTCAAAATCCCGTTTGATAATACGATAAATGCGGTTAGTAAACACAGACTATAGAGGCATTTGAATGTGTTTTTTTCCCTGGAAAAAGTCCTGTCTTCTACTCTCATATTTTAGTGTCGTAAATGTCTCAGGTGAAATCATTTTAGACTTTAATGAATAGAGTCAGCGGCGCGTGCGCAAGTAAGGATCATTTTCCAAACCGTCAGCGGTAAGACCACAAGAGGGAGCAGGACAGAAATGTAGCCGAATATTTGACTTTTCTACAGCAGGCCGCTGATAAAATGTCTAAACCAAAGGATTGGTTTGTTTCAATGACGATATTATTAACTTAATACAAGAACCGTGAGACCCGCGGGGTTTTCGCTTGGCTGGAATTGCCGTAGTAGCTTCACGCGGGAGATACGCTAACAGGTGGGTTTTCTGCTAGCTTAACTGAGTTTGCTCTACAAACTAGCTGAACGTGTTTTAAATCAATTTGTGGAAGGGATTAAGTATTTGAAGTGAAAGTCAGTAATGTGTTTCCCCCCTCTCTTTCGGTTTAACCTGTAGCTCTGCAGGTGAGTGATATTTTGCCCTTGTATTAAGTTGTATATTTGGAACCTCATAATAAAAAACCAGCCATCATAAACATAATATAATTTTACCTTTAATGTCAAATTAACTGAATATTTATGTGTGATACTCTACTCTCATTTACTATGTAATCATGTTCATATTTTCTTCACAAATTTACATATACATACATTTTTTATCAGGTTATTCACTCATTCATAACCCTAACGTTAAAGGAAAAAACCTCTTCAGTCATAAATAAATCATGGATGCATGATAAAAAGATATTTACTCATTCTGTTTTAGTCCTCACAGGAATATTATATCCCTTACAGTAGACTTAAAAGGTAGACTTACACTTCATTACACTTCCCAAGATCAAGATATATACAATTGGGAGAACCACTTGAGAATTTGGCACAGTTAGATTTTATAAATTGTCAGTTCTTTTACTACCATTTATGCTTTACAGGTGCTTTTCAATGAAAAAGAGCACAAAGGTATTTGGTTGCCTGATTATGAGGCACTTAATCGTTTATGTTAGGATCCTTCATTAAACGGTACAATTTGGCAATCCAATGGTTTGTTTAATTTGTACATAGAGATTATTACTATTCTGCACGTGATTAATATTAATTAGAAGTCATAAGATAAATTTATCAACCTTGTAAGTAGGCCTTATTGTGAAGTGGTATCACATGGTGGAAATAATTCGTCATTGGATGTTAAAAAGCCAAAGACTCCTTCTAATCAGTAGTAGTTGATGTTTAGGGATTGAGAATTATTTTGCAGTTAAAAGCCATGACCTGTAGCTGCCACAAGGGGGAGGCAGAGAGAAATTAATGTGGATTGGAGGGAGTGGTTTGGAGAAGAAAACATGGATCCTACTGAGTGAGGGAAGAGCAGGGAGGAATGAGAGGGGACACTTTGATTTCTGAACACAAGCCCCAAGCACCACTGTCTTTCATCAGACTGTCATGCTGTTCCGTTGGCTGGTTCCCAGGTCTTGATTTTACAGCCTGTGTGTACTGGGCAGCAGAAAACATGGGTAATCAATGGCCCCCACCCCCTATACCCATACTCTCTTTTTTTTTATCTAGTGGTGATTATTGACTGGATCTGAAGGATTTTTTAAGACTTCCACTGAATCAATTTCCTCTCCTGGAAGACGTTTTTGGCTCCATCAGGGTCCAAAACCCCAACCCTCCCTCCTGTTGCTGGGAAACCACTCCAGTGATTTGTGTGTTGTCAGAGTGCATTATAGACAGTGACATGGAGGGAGAGAAACAGAGAGAAAGCGAGTGAGAGAGAAACCTTGGCTGTAGAAGGGAAGAAGAAAGGGAAAGGGAAAAAAGAGGAGGGCGTTCAAAAAGAAAAAATATTACATGCACATCTACTCTGGCTCCCTCCCTCTTTCTTTTATCGTTTCTCTCCAAAACACACACACATCTACACATACACTGCATACTGCACTGTAGGGTTCGATTAACATGCTTTGATTCCCTCTTTCCGTCTCTCTCTCGTTCTCCCTCTCTCTCTCTCTCTCTCTCTCTCTCTCTCCCTCCCCCTCCTGTCGCTCGCTCTCCGTTGGCATGTTAACTGGGTTGAGTTTTAGCTTTTGGGATTAAAGGGATGAAGAATGTGTTTGGCAGAAAAACTGTTGGGTAGAATATTTTATGTTTAATTGATAGAGTTTGGATGTCAGAGCAAGGCTTGTTATTTGCAATTATCCTAAATCAGTGTGTGTGTGTGTGTGTGTGTGTGTGTGTGTGTGTGTGTGTGTGCGCGTGTGCGCAGTATGTCTCTGAGTTTACTGCCAGGAGTCCTACTATGGTCAGAAACGCCTTTCACTGCCCATTAAGAATTTGAAAAGAAAGCTGTGATTAACTGAAGGCAATGTGGTTTGCAATACATGTGAATATGAGTTTTTTCAGAAAAAAATACTTATTTCTTATTGTGTTATACTCTAGGTGTTTCTAATATTTTGTCCACCCCATTTATATAAATGAGGGTAGAGTGAATATTAGAAACACCACAAAAACTTCAGCCTCAAAACGACGATAAAGTTGAATTAACACATCCCTGAAACAGATGCAATAAAAACTGAACACTGCAACGTTCATAGTGTGTGTGCTGCAATTATGGGGACAGAACTGCAGGGTAATAAAAAAAACAAAAAAAACACACCCACTCATTATAGGCTATTACTTCAAAATTTGTAACATTTTACAACATTTACACTTCAGGTTTTATTGCATAATAATTAGTTTATAATCATTTTGCCTTCTACCATTGGTAAGCAATAAACACTTTTCTGCTTCTGTCAACCCAGGGCCACGGTCCAGACACACAGGTGTTTTTACTTACTTAGCTTGATTAGACCATGTGGGTGTGTGCAGGCTGTGCATGAGAGACATGTTCATGGCTTTGTCCGAAACTACTTGTCTTAATTGCGAACAGGCCTTTTTTACAGCCAACATTTTGACTTGTCATAGTTGAAAAATCACAAGTTCTACTCAGAACATTAATGATGTCTCCACAGCACGACCCTGACACTGAAGCAGCTAAATGAAATTCATCAATCATTAGTTTTATTATTTACACCTGTGATTTTTCTACTATGAAAAAGGACTATTTAGATGCACTATTTAGTGCCTTCAGAAATTTCTACAATGGAACAAAAAAGGTGTGTCCAAGGAATGTGCACTAGTTTCTGCTCACAGTACAACGCATTTCATCGACACAAATATTACAGTTGTTGCAATACAACACCTGTCAGTGACAAGACAAAATGATGGTGATTCATCGGTGTTCGACATCTGAATATACTGCTCACAGTAGTGCAAACAATTGACTTCAATTTATTTATGGAGAAATAAATGAAGGGAGTGTTTATTCTTTATCATTGGTATCCTGATTACCACTGTCTGACTTGTAAATACAGTTCATGTAAACATTCAAGTTGTAATTAAAGAAACTGGGAAGTGTCTGAAAACAAAACATCAGGCAAAGTACATCATTCAGTTTAATTAAACCCATATTTAGTGGATATAGTGTTATACTGTCTTTCCCACCTCTACCATGCACAGCATGAGCAGTGGCCTGGTCAGTCAGAATGATTAAACATTCCTGTGTGTCAGACCTTTAAGTTCAAGGTCATAAATTGTCCTTATCCTCCAATTTGTTTCACTATAGCTGTAGTATTCTTGTGATTGTAATGGTTTACATGTACCTTACTTACTCAAAAAAGTTTATATAGTGTTAAGTCACTTTTTTAAAAACTGAAATAGCAATGTCTTTCTCTATCATTGCAGAGCGGTGACCCTCTGATGACCTAGCCTGGTGTGAAACATGGCACATAGGAGTGGCTGCAAACTCGGGTGAGTCTCTCCAGGCAGTCATCTGTCTGTCTCCCACACACTCACACTCAGAGCTCACCTTGAGGGCAGCTCTGCCTCGCTGTGTACCAGCATGGATTAAGCCCTCATGGGAACTCTGGTCAGTCAACAGTTTCTCAGTACACAACTGCAGTATCAACAGCTAATCCAGCATCTGTCATCAGTGGTTTCTTCTTGAACCCTGAAAGACATGCACATAACCTCATGGCACATACACAAGGTCTCAGTTTGTAACACGTTAACCGTTGTGTATGATGAGAAAGGCAAATGTCAAATGTGAAATTATAGTGACCAAAAATTAACACCAAATGTGTAATTGTACAATAAAGCACTTGGAATATTGATATGAAGATCAAAGAACTGAGGTAAGAGTATCATTCTACATGATTCTACTATTAGTTGTACTTATCAGAGTAGTACTATACATGGTACTAAAGTGACAAACTCATATTAGAATAACACCAGAAAGAACACTAGTCACAACATGTATACACCTTGGACACATTATGTAGGATGGCTCCTAAGGATATGAGACATGCACTGAAAATCTAAAAGTGCAAACAAGAGTGCAAGCAAATATTCCACTAAAAATTAGATATGTGACAAATATCAAAACATAAACAACAGAAATGTGAGAGGAGAGACAACCGATATGGTGTTTTGATATTTGCAATATTTCCTGATTTATCTCATTTCTGTTGATGTTTGTGCTTTTTCTCTTATGTTTTTTGTCCTTAGGGGCCTCTATAATTAAGCATATTGAAGTTGGTTATGCGCAGCTTCTTATTCAGTCACTTTTTCATCATTATTTCCATTCACCACCCATCGTCTTGTGCCACATGTAAAATGGATTATCAGGGTAGTGCATTATTGTTGTAATTGCCAATAACATGATTATTGTAGTGTACCACTTATATAAAAGTAATAATAGTGTCATTTGAGAATGTGTGCTCCATTTAAAAAAAAAAAAAAAAAAAAAAAAAAAAAAAAGGTGCATGGATCATCACCTAGACATATACAAACAGATAGTAGCTTTGATACAAAGGCTAAAACATTGATTGCAGTTACACTATTTTTTCACCTTTGTAGTATAAAACAAATCTGTGTTCTGGTGTTAAAGCAATTATAGGCATAATTTACCATCAAGAATGCATATTATGGGGGTGTCGTGTGGCGTGGTGGTCTGGGCGGGCGCCCCATGTGTGGAGGCTGCGGTCCTCGCTGCAGTTGGCCCCGGTTCGAGTCCCGCATCGGACGGCCTTTGCTGCGTGTCGTTCCCCCTCTCTGCCTCCCCGTTTCCTGTCTCTCTCCACTGTACTGTCGCATGGAGGCATAAGAGGCCCAAAAAAATATACTTTAAAAAAAAAAAAAAAAAAGAATGCATATTATGTCTTATTAAAACTGAAAGGTGGAACTTTCAGCATGTCACAAAAATTTGTAAAATAGAGATAGCACAGTGTGACACTGGGATTACTGTCCATTTAATATCTGTATGTGTAAGTAGTGTGAAATGTAGCCTCTAGTGCACTGCATTGTTAAGTGGATTTTATTTGAATCTTCACCTTGGACTTGCCATAACAAGCTGCTCAGCTTTCCTTAGTAACGGACAGGTAATAAAGGTCCTGGTTTGTTTGCTATATAATACTCCAGGACACAGGTAAATAATGATGATTAAAACCCCCTGAACATAAATCTCATGAATCCAAATTTTTCTAGTATTCTAAAATGAAAGGTTAATAAAACATGAGAACGGGCAGATGCAGGATGTTTCACCACAGATCATTTGCTACAAACTTGTCTGCCCTCGTTCTTGTTCAGACCCGCAGAACATTATTTTAAATTTTAGTCATGATCCCAACATTTTAGGAAAGCACTCACTCACACTCGCACTAGCAGATATATCGCACTGAATTACAGGGAAATGTTTATAGAATTATGCACAATTTGTAAATGACATTAATAATTTTCCATTTGATGTATAGGAGCTTCCGTAGAAAGTGCTGTCTGGTATTGTAGTGCGCATATACGTGTGTGTGTGTGTGTGTGTGTGTGTGTGTGTGTGTGTGTGTGTGTGTGTGTGTGTGTGTGTGTGTGTATTCAGTGGAGAGCAGAGGGTGGATGGGATCTGATATATATATGATGTTGTCAAACAGTGAGGAAAGTATTTTCTTAAATATTTAGAACATTTTCATGTGATGTGCATTTTACAATAGAAGCAATAGAACTGCTGTCACACACATACTTCCACTCCCCCTCCATCACCCACTCTCTTCTCCCCCTTTCTTCACTGGCTGGCAGTGAGGGTTGAGGCTGGGAGATTGTGAGTGGAGCCATTGTACCAAGAGGTCAGAAGCCTCTTTTAAACAGAGATCCCACTATATTGCCCTTAAGAAGACCCCTCATTATTCCAGCTTTGCTTGTTTACACTGAACCAAACAAAGCTTGGATGACACTCCCCCAGTGTGTGATTTTTAGATATGATGTCGGCATTCCACAGAGCGTTAGCGTCTGTCGTGCCATGCTGGATCTCCCTTTTACACAGACGTCGATCCGGCTCTGTGACTACCTCTGTTGACAGCTTATTGCCACAACAACAATGCCTCCTCATTTTGTGTTCGTACCTTTTATACAGAACAGCGAGGTGGAGTAAGGCAAAACATTCCTGCCAGGCTTTATAAAATGGGCTAGAGATGCACTGTGCCGGGGTTGGAGTCACTATGGTGATGACTGAGCTGGATAAACCACAGTAAGGAAAAGAATGATTAAGGGAAAGAGAGAGGGATGAGGAAAGAGAAGTGGATAAAGAGAGAAAAGGAGAAATAGTTAATAGACACAGAATGATAGCCAAAAATAAAATTTCAGTGTAGCTCTCTTTTGCACAGTGGAGTGATGAGACTAGAACCAAGAAGAAAGAAGAAGGGTTTATAAAAAATGTATGCAGCAGTCGTGGGTTGATGAAATAGAGGGATGATGTGGAGGAAACACGTTAAGGTGAGACTAGCAGATGAAGATTGACAGTCAAATACTCCTGGAAATGACAGGGTCTGTCGGTCATGTAACAAAAAATAATGGAATTTAAAAATGGCTATGTTGTTAGCTTAGAAAATATTTCCAAAGGCTGCTTTTGATGGAGTAAATTTGAGGAACTGTAGTAAGTAACAAAATACATAGGACATTAAAGACATTCATTACATTACATTTTTGGGGTTTTTTTGGTCTTTTTTTTTTAAATGGAAAATGTTTTGCTGTGTCTCAAATCACTTCCACACTCACTCTTGCTGTTTAACTACATAGCTGTCTACTTGTTTACCACAAGAGCAACACAACAGCAGGAACCACAGGGAGGTGAATTGTGTTAAAATATCCTGTTCTATGGCAAAGAAGGTCCATGTCTAAATGTAGAATGTGTGGGTATATACAGTATGTGTGTGTGTATAGACATGTGGTTGAGTACAGGTATGTCTTTATTTGTGTGCACATGCAGGCTCAGGCTTTCTCAGAAATAACTGAATTGCACTGTAATGCAGCCACACACGTCTTAATATCTTCAGAAGGTCTTTATATAAATAAGAGACATTATATCAATGTTATGTTCAATAATCACTCTTTTTGTTTACTGCCCATCTCCACTGAATTGCTAATGTGTTGGTCTTAAACTCTCTCCAGTCCATAAACGTAGCCTTGGCTAGAATAACCACCATCTATTAGCTGACCTGCTGTCACCCAGCCAGAAGACAATCAATACCCCTTGATAATGATGTCATTTACTCACAGTAACCCACAGATAATGACGAGACTGGAGGTCTCCTGTTATTACCTCATTTCATGGGTTTTGTCTCATTGCAGGGATCAAACATTACATGAACCCTCTTTGTAGCGTGTAGAGGAGTCTTACAGAATCAGCTTGAATTGAACCCTTCAGACAAAGATGTTAGTATTGCATGTACAAGCAGCTAATTGATGAGTCTTGTTAAATCTAATTATCTTAATAGCAACTACAGGCTTATTGAGATCCACAGACAAACTGAGGTTGTATATTGGATATTTGGGTTTTATCTTGATAAAATCTTTTGATACTTTTTTTTTTTTCTTGTAATACATTATCTGTGCATTGATATACTCTGACCAAGAGAATATTTTAATGTAGAACAGTTAATATATGACTCCACTTGATCTGCACATCTGTGACATGCAATTAACATGCTGAAGAGTTCTGTAAATAATGGAGCTCTGGATACTTTAAACTAAACTCAAGCATCTTGAGGCAAGTACCAAATTACAGTACATCCCAGCTAACACTGTTCTTCTAGGTTCAGGGATACTGCCTATTTATCTACCCTGTGTGAACGCTTTAGTTTAACTGATTTTTAGATGTATTTTACAACATTGGTTTGGTTTGTGGCTTTTGATTGATGATTTGAGATGTATTTTTGTGTTTTATGAACTGAGCTAAATAGCTTCCTGTTAAATAACGAAGATAAAGGAGCATTAAGTTTACAATCTTGATTATAGCCTTACCAGTATTTCTGTAATCAATAGGCCCCCTGATACATTAACCTAGCTTTACACAAAACAAAGTTTAATCTCCACCTGTTTAGGTCTAAATTGATCTATAATCATTGCAATGATTCACAAAAAACATCCTATTACATTTTTAGTCTGAAGGTAGTTTTTACTTTGAGGACTTGTTTGTAAGTCTGTCCAGACCAAGTCAAGAAGAAATGTAGCAGTGTGTGTAGTGGTGGTGTTTACAGTATATATGTGTGTGTGCAGGTGTGCAGTTGTGTTGTAAATTCATGCTGAGGTGAGGTCTGAGCCTGAGGTTGATCCACGGTCGATCTGACAAGAAGCACAGGGAGTCAGAGTCCGCCTGAAGCCAACTGCCCCCCCAACACACATGCACATTTTCTCTTCCTCACGTACACATCTACCCCTGCTCCTTCGTTTACTACCTACACAGCCTCCCCCTGCGTCCTCCACCCCCATCCCCTCCTCTCTCCTCCCTCCAGGATGCTGGTAAAGACAGCCAGGCTGAAGTGGATGTCGGGGGGAATTAGATGCTAGCAGACAATTTGATTTCTTCGTCTTCAAGGCTTCCTTCTCCTCCACAGACACAGGCAGCAGAGGGTTTGATGCGCGCAGACAGCAGACAAGCAGTTCTGGGAGCAGGAGGAGACACAGATAGAAACAGACAGAGAGAGAAGCAGATGAAGGTAAACAGTGATAAAGACGGAAAGAGAAAGAAGGTGGAAGATAGAGGTAGAATTAAAGAGGGCAGTTTGAAATATAAAATAAATAAAGGCCAGGTAATCAAGAAAAAAAAATGGCAATGAAAAGAAGAAACCAGAGTGGGAAATAACAAAGCAGGTGAAAGGCTGAGTGTGTCAGTGGGAGAGAAACAAAGAAAGACAATAGGAGAGGCCATCAAGGCAGCCACTTAATAGTCCACCCACTCGCTGCTGTCCAAATGGGCAGATTGACGCCTGTTAGCTCTTTTAATAGCTCCTATAATGGACCGCAGTTTAGGTGGGCGGCAGGAAAAGGGAGCCGTCCTGTCCAAAGTAACTCAATTCCTCGGTTCTGTTCTCCAGTTTCAGTCCCTTTCAGCACATCAGCGGCAGCGAGCAGATACTGTGCTCTTACCTCACTGTGATCATGCACACAGATAGATTTACTAACCCACAGAGGACTCTGGGAAGGTGAATTGTGGCGAGAGTGGCCGACCTTGTGGTAACGTAAAATAAATCTGTTGGTACTGTAAATTTTGTGCATTAAGACATAACACATAGTATGTGTGTGTGTGTGTGTGTGTGTGTGTGTGTGTGTGTGTGTGTGTGTGTGTGTGTGTGTGTGTGTGTGTGTGTGTGTGTGTGTGTGTGTGTCTCTCTGTGTGTCTGTGTGTGTGTGTGTGTGTGTGTCTTTTGTGCGTGTCTGTCTTTGTGAAGGTCCATGAGTGTGTATGGTGTACACATGATGCTGTGTTAATTTATGTGTGTGTGTATGTGCTTTACTATGAGGGGATATGGAAGTGAAGAGCTACATTATTATACTATATTTGGAAATCTTGATAATTCTACTGATGTTTTCACTTCAATTTATTGTAACACACATTTTAAAACCCTAAACACTCACTCACCTGCTGGTGGGTCAGTCATTACACATACACATGCTGTGTAGCCAAACATTGTTCTTAATTTTAAATTCCATTTGAACACAGATACTCACAGAAATAGATACAGCACACATCTCTATACATAGTGGTCAACAGGGTGTTTTATGTGTTTTATTCAGTAGCTTTAATGGATCATAGAGGTTTAATGGTGAATTGGAAGAAGCTGAAAAATAAAATACCTAATACTGTCAGACAGTGTGGAATAAGACCGTTTAATCAGTGTTAAATCTAAATGTTAAAAAAGGGATGGGGAAAGGGGGATGACTGGATTTTTTTTCTTAGGCTTAACCGTTTTAAAGTGTTATAAACCTGATAGGTGATAGCCAAACTTTTGAATTTATATTCACGTATTATACGCCTTCTACTGCATTAAGTCTGTATCTTTAAGCTTCCTGAATGTCTTCAAATAAAGACATTTATCAATTCAATAATTATAATAAATAAATAAATAATATACAAGTAATTTTTAAGAATATAGAAAGATACTTGCTGATTGTGTTCCCCAGTTTTGAAATGATTCAGTATTGAAAATTAATAGTTCAGTATTGTCAGTTACAAAATGCACATTTGTCAGACCTTAAGAAAAATACACATTGAATAATTGTATATATTGTGACCTGATAATATTTTGATACTGACAGTGTGTGGAGTTGCAGCAGTCTGGCAATAAAGCACTTGCTGAAAATGAAAAAAACATACACTCAATCTCTTCACCTGTGCACCACTCTCCACCCTTTATGACTTCCCCTCACACACTCTCAGCCTTGGTCCACCTTGTGTTCATAGCGGCACTATGGTTGCATGTTGGCTTCTCCACTGGTTTATAGTCCCTGTTGTTTGGAAAACATCCCCCTCAGCTGCAGGCAGAGCTGCTCTGTCAGCTGTACAGTTACTGTGGCTGTCGGCATCGTAGCAGGGGAGGAAACTGTATATCCGCTCCAGTTGTGGGCTGCCAGACCCTGAACACATCCAGAGTTGCTTGTTAACTGTTCATTGTTGGTGCCCCCCAGCCCAGCGGCTACGCTTTGCATGTCTCCAACACCCCCACCCTCTCCTCTCCCCACCATCCCAACCACCCCCAGCTGCGGGTTGCCAGGTCTCAGTCCCCCCCCCCAGATGCAGGTTGCCAGATCGTAGTAAGCCCATGCAGGGTGGAGGGGGTCTGCGATGCTGGCTGTGGCCCGCTGCCACGCTGGGCCTGGTTATTATCTCCAGATGACATCAGCATGAGCAGCAGATGGCCACAGGGGCCGAACAGAGAGAGAGACGGAGTAAGAGAGGAAAGGAAAGAGTGTGTGCGTGTGTGTGGGTGGATGTCTCCCTGCATGCTGTTCGCGAGGGGATCAGGCTATTTATTACCTCCCCACTTATCAGGCCATCTCCCTCACTCAGCTGGGAAGGAGTGTCTGTTTCATTCCAAAACGACCGTTTCTCCTCACGATGATAATGTAATCATGCAAACACACACACACACACACATACGGAGATGAGCCATTTAATAATAGTAATCGTTATCTATTTGCTGTGGCAGTGATGCTAACGTACACATGAAAAATGACATGATAATTAGCCTCATGAATAATTATGATGATACTAATTGATAGCAACAGTCACAGTAATAGCAATGAGAGAAAAGTACTTGATGTCAAAAAGGAATAAATTTCACAATGCAATCATGTCAGTAACAGTGTGAATACATGAATAGTGTTGTAATTTACACTGAAAGAAAAATACCAGAGGATGCTGGGGCTAATGATGGTGTTCAGGTTTGTTATGTAGGTCAACTGATGTGCATGTGTGGCCACCTGTGTGTGTGTGTGTGTGTGTGTGTGTGTGTGTGTGTGTGTGTGTGTGTGTGTGTGTGTGTGTGTGTGTTGTACTGCTGAGAGCTGCTGTTTTATTTATGCCTGTGTTTTCTTTGAGGGATAGGCCAAAGAGATTAAACTCAGGAAGAAAATCAGAGCACAGGCACACGATTTAGATTAAAGTGCCTGCACCTCACCAAGTGTAGCAAGTGTACAGCTGTGTGTGTGTGTGTGTGTGTGTGTGTGTGTGTGTGTGTGTGTGGGGCAGTGCAGCCGTTCCTGTCTATAACCTCAGTTATTTTACAGTCCTCCTTCCCTGCAAATTATTATATACAGTCTATCCCTGCTCAGCTCTGACCAATTTAATGGAGGGAAAAAGAAGGGCATCAGGAAATGATATTTCTAATCAGACAACGGCAAAGGGCCCCTTTTATTAAAGTGGGGGTGCTCTCTCTTTCTGTCTCTCTGTCTGTGTTCAGAGCAGTCTACAGGGCTGATAATGGCCTCGGCCAGCCTTGTGTCATCATATTAAAGCGGTGAACACACACACACACACACACACACACACACTCTCTCTCGTCTCTCTGTCCAATCCCCCCCATATTCTTCCAGCGTCATTCTTTTCTAGTGAAAATAGACACTTTTGTTGTTCTTTCTTTTATTGCCAGATACCGGTGTGTATTATGGCTTTGAAAAAATATTGAATTCCCCCGAGTTCTCAGGGCCAGGCAATCGCACCTCATAAAAGCAGCCAAGGATTTGTAAAGCGGTAATGTGCTGGTGATCTAATGCACTGTGGCAGGTGGATGATGTGGCAGAGCAAACAGTGTGCACGCCTGCAGAATATACTGTAGTGTTAGTATAGCGATAGAAATGGAATTGAATTAATATTTTAGTATTTTACTTGATGTGCAAAATATTGCACTGTAATTGAGAGCTTATGAGGGAGTGATTGTTGCATCCTTTTATTCATTTAAACAGAATGAGATCAGATAATTGGGTTTATGTCATTTATTTTTTGTCTACTGTGATCAGTGTGTGGCTATGACACCTGAATCGAAGGGTTTTGTCTCTGTCTTTTATATTCAGCGCTTTTTTTCTCACAAAGTTCCCCTCTTTTTGTGGTTAGATAAACTACATTATTGTAGCGTGTGAAGCTGCAACTGGTAACAAAGAGCTGCAGAGATTTCTGCCAAAATGTCTCCATGGACTCCATGGACTGTGATTAAAATCGTAACGTTTGAAGGTCAGTCATTCTCATGGCAAGAAAGTAGATTTGTCAAATGGGAAATGATTCTTCCCAGGCCACGAAAGACACTCTTAGCCTTTTTGCAAAACCTCCTGCTTAAGCTGTTACTGCTTTGGGGAAAGGGATTTAATCTAAGAAGGACACTGTAATTAGCCTGCTAAGACAAAACCTTTAAAATACTTTAAAATATTTCTGCTAGCCAACCAACCTTCATCTATTCCTGGTGCTGCATTAAACCTGCAGCAGTACTGTTTATCTGAGATAAGTGCAACAAACTCAAGGCAGTCGTCAAACCAGTGCACCACAGTTTTGGTGACAGCTGAGTCCAAAGGTTTAACTTTTAGTCACGTTTCACAGCGACAGTGCCTTGTTTGTTTGAAAGTTCATAATAAAACTGGGATTTTCACAGTGGCTCCGTCTGTACTTTGTGCTTTGCAAAGCAATGATGACACACGGGGTAAACTCCTCAGCAGCTGATGGACTGATGGCCTTAAACCGATGTTGTAATCACATAGTAACACCCTGTTGTGAGGAAGCATTTTACAGTGCATTTCTGTTTACATGAACGGTATGTATGAGAAAAACACTTCACGTAAATGGTTATAAAAAGGTAAAAGGAAAATCAATACGAAAACACTTAATGAAATAAGTCATAGTCTGTGAGACTGTTCAAGCAGTGTAGACATTAGTTCAATAGTATGTATCTATAGGCTGTCAAACGCAGGTTATCTTATGTTACTCAGCATGTTACCAGACTAGTGGCTGTGTGTGTGTATGAACATACACACGCGTGGAAGCAAGGCTGGTTTCAGTCATGTAATGTAGACGGTGTCTGAACAGTGAGAGACTAAACAGTTGCTCTGGGTTGCATCAGTTGTGTTTTTCTAACTCTGCGCCATATCATCACAGTGGTGCTAAATCAAACTAAAGTCCTAATTACAGGCCACTGATGGCTACGTGGGAGTTGTCCCAGAGATAGTCAGTGGTTAGTGTTGAAACAGAGGAAACAGAAAGTATCCCAAAGGTAACAAAGCCTGGTTGGTCAACTCTGGATTTTTGTTGATCTTTCCTTACTTTTCCTCTCCTTTTTTATTCTTTAGTTACAAAAAATAAATTGCCACTAATAACACCTCTCTGTCCGTTTCTCTTGCCCTCCAGTCAGTGTGCTTTCATCCAGAGGCCCCTGCACTGTCCTGGAAGTTGACTGGTGACCACAGGTGACGGCTCAGCTCTGGAAAACCACCGGTATGTTGTCACCCAAACTCAGACACCACCTCCAGGCTTCAGCTCAAGGTAAACATGAATGTCGCCAACACACACACACACACACACACACACACACACAGTCCACAAGTATACACGAATACATAGCACACAGTCACGCACAGTCGGTCTGCTGACATGTCCAGTAAGCTCATAAATTAGGGTTTCTGACATGGCTGCTCACATGCACTGACACACACTCACGTGGGCATATGGACACAAAGCAAATATGTCATCCCAACTTTGACACACACACTCATCCCCACTGCGACCCCTGACACTAACACATACATTCATACACAGCATATTTACCAAACAGTTTATAGTGGCTGCTGAATACTTGGCTTGTCTCTTGGTGGTGTGTCACTCCATCTTAATCCCTCTGGTATTTACAGCATGTGACAAGTGCACACAGTGACCAACACGCAGCGATCCACCCAGGATTCACAGGGTGTGGTTTTTGCGTTTTCTTTTTGTTTTCTAAGCCAACAAACATCCTCTTTGCGTGCAGTGTAAGACGTTGTTTTTGTCAGCTGACCCTTTGTTATTATGTGAATACCAAACATATGTGTGCCAACCTGATGGAAACAAATGTCAATAGAACCCTGAACGGCTACAAATTGATGCTTGTGTTGACATGTGAATTATAAGTGGAAGGTTACTGATATCTTTAACAACAGCAGAAACATTTCTACATGCAAAATATATTGTTTTTTCAGTGAATATTCTGCAGAGTAACAGAGTAAAATGAATCTGGTTTAATGTAATGCAGACTAATGCAGGTGTGTGATGTACAGATAAGTCTGTACAGTTTTATGTACATTGTCTGCTTTTTAACTCACCCTGCCCTTCTAGCTATTCATTGAGTTTCATTACAACATTAAGCTGGTTTGAATGCCATAAAATACAATGGCTTTGAGTCAATGGCCTTGCCTGTACAGCCACAGCTGAGGCAGCCATTTTAATAGGTATTGACGCCAGGTTTTAGCCACGTTTTCCCACCACGCTTAAAAGCCCATGTTCCACTGATTAGCTAATTAAAACCTAGAGCAAGGGCTATCGATTCAGGGGAAGGGCAGTTGGGAGTCATCTGTCCCTCAGCTTGTGATGGCCATGGTACTCTCCCACCCAACACACCCACCCACCCACACACACACGCACACACACACACACACTTCCACAGTTAGGGCCTAAAAGCATTATCAAGGCCTTTTACACTTCACTAGATCTATATATTGGCTTTAAGTAGAAGTTATCACTTCTATTTTGTGATTTGTGATTACCAGTCGAGTATGTGATATTCTTGTGTGTGTTTGTGTGTGTGAGGGGGAGAGGAGGGCCACAGCCCCAGCCTGCGTTCGATCGGTCCCCTGCCATGCTCTCAGTAATGGTGGGTATTTATATCCAGAGCTATCAGACACCTGATGGCGGCAGATTACAGGCTTGTAGCTGGACAGGTAGCTATAGAGGTGTCAGCCCTCTCTTTTACAGAATCAAGACTCTTTCCCTTTTCTGCCACCTCACATTACAGCTAATACTTGATATCAGCAGACCAGTTTGAGACAAGCTTCTTTTTCTGGTAAAAGCCAGACATAAATAAATACAGTGTTGCGGGCTCAGAGAGGTTGAAAGTCACAGAAGCGATTGGTGTCACACACTGGGGGAATTTTTGGAAACAGATCACAGCAGCAACACAGAACAGAGATAATGAACAGTGAATTGACATTAAAATTAGATGTGGAACATAGCAACAATGGATATTATGAAGGTTAATTTAATTTAAAGATACTTAGTAAAGTGCTCATTAATTTTCTATAATTTAAATAGCACTGGCTCCATCACAGACTGAAGCTTTACAGATTTATGCATATCATTAGTTATTTTATTACAATTTCTTTTCTTACAGATATGTAATTTTGGCTGTATATGTTGTATATGTTTTGTTCATTTATTTAGTCTTCCAGCATTGAAAATGCATGCAAGCTGTCAAGCTTGTTTTTAGTCAGTATTCAGTGAATTCCACAGCCTTGCGTTCTGTCCCTCTGTCTTGGAAAAACAAAAATAGAAAAGTAAAGATTATAATGTTATGATACAGTGCATGGATTTATGGAATTTATGTTAGAAATGTTTCACTTTTCACTTGATGTAAACAAAACACAAACAAAAAAAAAAGTTTCTTGGTGGGAAAAAATCAGTGTGTTTGAGCCCCTGCCTGCATAACAGCATGAGGTTAGCTGAGGCTGATGAACAGTGAATATTAAATTGGCATGGTTATGCAACTTACACACACATTCTCACCTGTGTGGAAAGTAAGCTGCCATAATCACACTATCTCATAATGAGCAGTTCCCCCGTACATTTAAGCTTCTGACCAAGATGTATGCAGTGATGCAGCACTGTAAATGTGTGGATGTGTCGATGCATCATGAATCTATCCAATCAAAGTGTGTATGTGTGTATAGAAACGGTGTGTGTTTGAAGGTGTGGTGCATGCAGCGTCTTGCAGACTCACATTTCCTCCTCTGTATTCATTAGCCTCCCGCTCATCTCTCCTGGGATGGAGGATTAGACCGAGAAGGGAAATGAATGCTTTCTGGGTAGACAGCGTTCTCCCTGCCTGCAGCAGGAGGTCCATTGTCTGGTTTGATATCCGCGCAGGACACGGGACATCTGATCTGGCAGCCTTGACACACATGACACAGCCGTTAGCACAGGGGAACCGGAGAGGAAGCTGAAACATGTTGACAGGAAGTGCTGCCGATTCCATCTGGGGACTACTGTTTGATCACAGCATTGAAATGCACTTGTTTTTGACTACGTGTTAAAAAAGTGGTTGACACAAATGTTGGCTTTTTGTTGACAATTAGGGACGCAGTTGATTTGCGCTTGTGATGTGAATCATTAAAACATGTTGAGGATTGATTTTACTTTGTAGCTGGAGGAGGAGAGTCAGCAGTTAAGCTTTTATTGGGTTACTTAGTTGGAGAGCAAACAAAAGGAAATAGTTTGACTTATGGAATATGCTGGCATTAGCATTAAAAGCATGTTTGTGAGACGAGGCGGCTCTATGTTGAACCACTCTTAGACAGGAGGGGGAGTTCAAATTTTGATGCAATCAATGGCAGTGTGCAAAAATGCAAAGAGGTTTTCATAATGCATTAGCAGCTTCTTGTATTATTCTGCCTCATTACTGAATAATGCTATATCAGGAAATAGATTTTTTTCCCCAACCAATCTTAAAAAATATATCTAGGACAAAATAAGTTGCTGCAAATGGCAGCATTAAGCTTCAGACGATAGAGCATGTCTTTCACCACACCGCCCCCTTCCCCTCTCTCCTCTGTCCACAAAATCCATCAAGGGAATTTAAGTAGCTGTTAATTACTTCCCCGTCCCTATTGAAAAGAGGACGAGAGTGAGAGAGAAATCAAGAGAGGGAGAGGGACTTTAAAAGAGCTAAAGCTTCACTGCGGTGCAAATCCTCTCTGCCTAACAAAACCAAATCAATCTATACCCCTCTAACATCCACAGACCGCTCTGTGCTCACACACACACACACATGGGAAGATGATCCTGTAAATCTGTGGTCTCGAGGGGCTGTTTGAGTGCTACTCCAGGGGTTTTTGGGAGGGGGTGACCATGGGGGTTCAGGGATTGAAGGAAAAGCGTAAATATCCCCAAATTGCAGATAAAATGTAACATTAGGATTGGTAAGCCCCACTCTCACCCATAATGTTCCAGAGCACTAAACCACAGCGCTAAATGACCTCTATTACAGAGCCTGAACCCATTAAGTCAATACAGGAGAGATTACCTGTGAAATAGAGGTGACCAACTGCCTGCTCTGACAGACGTGGCCCCCAAAAAAGCCTGGGGCAAAATTAGATTTGGGGCCGGGCGTGGTGTGTGCCTGTGGGCTAGAATTAGAGGATGTAGTATCGACCTCCGCTTGCTTGTTGGGAAGGAATGTGTGTACGGGGGCACGAGGGTTGATCACAGTGCAAATGGCAGAAATCTAAACCAGGGCAATGTGGTGTGATTTAAGACCAAGTGAAATCCTGAAAGCTGAACTAGAACAGCTGGGTGGTCAGGCAGTTAGCAAGGAAGTCCTTTACTCTGAATGTCACATGTGGCCGTGATGAAAACCAGTTGTTGGATAAAATCTGCAAAATACCATAATTACAAACTTGGTAAAGGACTATTTTACGACAGTATTAGACAGAAATTATGCCAGAATTCCTTTCTGGGCTGTCACTGCGGTGAGTGTGATTTATTGCTATAAAAAAAAAAGGTCGTCAGCACCGGTTTGTTTTAACCCGTGTCAGTTTTGAATGTTTGCGTACAGTAGGTGTGTTTATTAAATAAACTGATATATAAAGAGTAGGTGGCCCACACTCTCATGAAATCTTCAATCAGCTTCACATGGACACATAATAGATTTCAAGACATTACAGCTGAGATTATGATATTGATACTGATTTACCCCCTTTTGGCATCATGTAGGCTACAATAAAGTCCATAGCAATCCTTTGTGTTTTACAAGGTCACCCAAATTGAAACAAATTAAAAATGTTTTAATTTAACTAATATCTGGTATGTGGCCACGTCTTTTGTTTTGAATGTGTCCTACCACAGGTGTTGAGAAGGTGTTCAGCTTCTTTGTAGTTGTCATGGTTTGCGATGGCAGACACTTTTTGTTAGTTTTGTTTTGGATTTTTTGCACTTCCTGTTTTATTTTGTATTGGTTTCCTTGAGTGTCTGTGTGTTGCTTCTTGTCATGGTCCTGTTTCTGTGTAGTGATTGTCTGCCCCGCCCTAATGTGTTTCACCTGTGTTCAATCATCCTTGCCTCCCTTGTCTATATAGTCCTTGTGCTCCCCTTTGTCTGGGTCGGTTCGTCCCTTTTCAGTTCCGGGTTTGTTCACGTCTGTTCATGTCACGTTCATGCCATGTTCATGTTTGGATTTTGGATTTTGTTTAATAAACCTGCCTGCACCGTCTCCCATGTGTTAGCTGCATTTGGGTCCTACTTACCTCGCAAAAACCCTGACAGAACGAACCGACCCAGACAAAGGGGAGCACAAGGACTATATAGACAAGGGAGGCAAGGATGATTGAACACAGGTGAAACACATTAGGGCGGGGCAGACAATCACTACACAGAAACAGGACCATGACAAGAAGCAACACACAGACACTCAAGGAAACCAATACAAAATAAAACAGGAAGTGCAAAAACTCCAAAACAAAACTAACAAAAAGTGTCTGCCATCGCAAACCATGACAGTAGTATTGACAGCGTCAAAAGATTACAATTTAAAAAATCTTTTTTAAAGAGGAAATGGTCCCATAAAAACTGTCAACACTGTGGATTATCCAGATCAACAGGGACACTTTTTCTGGAAAGATGTGGAATTAATTTAAATATCATTTTCAGTGCAGTGTTACACCATAAATAAAATTCCATTGACCTCCACTGTTTAGAGGCGAAAATCTTGGATAGAGAAATTCAACAAATAGCTACTTGCATGGCTAGATACCACGACAGGTAAATGAATTTGTGTAATTTGGGTGAACAAACCCTTTAAAACACTTGAGTAATTTAATTACCAGTGGATAACATGAGTAGAAATACAGCACTGCCTGCCTCATTTTTCCACCTTGTCTGTTGTCCACATCCTCACCTACTGACTGAAAACCAAAGTCCTGAAACTTCTCTCTTCTTGCCTGAATTTCTTCCTTAAACCTCTCTCTTTTGATCTCTCTCCCTCTCTTGGCCACACTTAATTTTCTACCAAAAA
This sequence comes from Seriola aureovittata, assembly GCF_021018895.1. NCBI lineage: Eukaryota > Metazoa > Chordata > Actinopteri > Carangiformes > Carangidae > Seriola > Seriola aureovittata. The sequence continues at coordinate 5,331,451 of NC_079366.1, read as the reverse complement.
AAACCTGTAATCATTTCAGTGATTACTCCACATGTTCGCTATCATGTATTCAAAGCTGGAAGTGAAGTTGGATCTTCTTTTGTGTGCGTGTGTATTTTCCTGTCAGTTGTTATATGATCAGAACGCAGTGATTTCAGTGCTGTGGTCACGCACGGTGACGCTGTTCTTTGTGTGATGCGTGTTTAGATTCATGCATGCAAGGATTGAAAGTGAGGAGTGTGTGTGTGTGTGTGTGTGTGTGTGTGTGTGTGTGTGTGGTGTTTGTTGCCATGGCAGACATCCCACAGGGAGCGGATAGCGGTCGAGATGGAGGGAGGACGTTTTTAAGCACTTCAAAGTGGCCTCATTCCACACAGCTGAGTGCAGAGGTGTGTGTGTGTGTGTCTTCTCTTTATGTAAACTTGTGTGTTTGTCTGTTAGTATGTGTGCATGTAAATTTGTTTGTATCCATACACATAGCACATGTGTGTTTATACTTTATACTTCTCTTTATCTGAGTGTGTTTTCTAAGTTATGCATGTGTGGATGTGTTATGGACTCCTTTACTTGGCTTTTTTATGCCCTCTTCCAATCTAGGCTCCTGTGGGGAATGAACTACAGAGAGCTCTGCAGTGCTTTGGGTCTCTCTTTGAGGTGTGTGTGTGTGTGTGTGTGTGTGTGTGTGTGTGTGTGTGTGTGTGTGTGTTTGTGTTGGAAGCTGTTTCCTCTGTGTATATAAAAAAAGCTGTTGCTGTGTCTCTATTTGTGTCCCTCCATACTCACACTTGCTATTTTGAGTGCATAAGTGCGTTCACATTGACAAGTACGGCAACATGCGGTGCATTGTAAGTACCCGGCTGGTGCAAGCGGTCAAAATATTGAGTGTGAAACACTGGACACTTCTCACTGTCAACAATCGCCATCTTGGCTACTCAGTAGAGAGGGAGGGGCCACCAGTGAATTTTCAAACCTGTGAAAATGGTGACCAAGGAAGGAGAGCACGTCGTCGGTGGCAGTGTCATTTCCTTGTCACACGATACAGGGGGCACACAGAAAAGTAAAATGTTAATTTTCAAGTCAACTGAGCAAATCAGACAGCAGATGATTTTTTTGGGCGACAATTGCAGTCATGTGTTGTGATCGTCATTTCTGATGAGTGCACAACAGCAGTGTTTGATTTGGGACAATTCACGCGCTGCACCAGTGAGTATACTGTGCCCACAGTGTGCTACATGTGAGCGTACTGACTGAAGTGTACGATTTGAGACACAGCATATCGAGTGGAAGAGCAAGGGAAAATGGAAGAAGTGAAAAGAGAGTGCCACAGTGACTGATGTGTTACTGGTGTCAGCCTTGGCTGTGGTGAAAGTGAAATCCACTTTCTATTGCTTTGTCTCCTCTTTCCCCGCAGGACAAAATGGAAATAGCCAACATTGAACCGATGCAGTCAATACCACTCTCCAGAAAAGGGCTGAGAGGGACACTCTCCGCCAAAGAGCAAGACTGATGTAGGGAGGAGTGGGCGATAGCCGGAGTATGTCAGGTTTCATCTGCCCTGTGTGACACACAGCGCTCTGACAGCTCTGCTACACTCGATCTAGTCTATCTCTGATACACTTTCACATGCTCTTTCTCTTCTCATGTTGTCCTCTGTTTCTCACATGTACACACTCCTCCTCTTTCTTTCAGGTTCTCTCTCACCCCATCTGAGCTGCCATTTTGCAGCATATGGCTCTCCCACACAAGTGCTTATACATGCATTGCCATATGCATTTGCTCATACACCCTCTCATGCACTTTCTTTCTCTCTCATCTCCGGTGTATACACTCTTCTTGCATCTCTGTGTGTCTTTACAAAAATAGCACCTAGCCAAGTCAGATGCATTTAAAGCTAATTATGAGGAAGCAACAAGATAGAGAAGCATGACTCTGAATCTCTCTGGGACTAATAAGAAGTGAAAGTAGGTGAAAAATCGTCTCTACTCTTTAAAACATCAAGATGCCATTGAGGAAGGTTTTTAGCTGAGCGAGGCCAGGCTGGGAAGTTTTCATCTCTGTCTTTTGTTGTTTCCACTGACCTTTTGATTGGCTGAACTGGCTGTCAGTCAGGGATTCCTCAGCTGTCAGTCACTGTAAAATGTCATGTCACTACACATTATTTGATTTGATTTGTCAACCTCTTTCACTTTCTCTGCCCAGTTTTGTCTCAAACAAGTGGAGCATTCAGCTGCTGGTACAGTTCGGTCATTCAGCCTCGAGGTGTTTGAGTTGTTTGATGAAACACTGGTTGCATTGGGCAGGTGTGAATCCATATAACCATGTGTGTGAAAACAGGGCATTGTGTCAGGGCTGAAACATGCTCAAAGTAGCATGTCACATCTTGCAATCACCGAGGAGCTGATCCACACATTTCCACAATCTGAAACACATGGAATCATTATCACACAGATTGGTAAACATTGTACATGGTCATGCAGACTCATGATTTAGGCACCACTGCTGGTTTAAATGAAGTTAAAACTATAGGCGAAGCTTAATTGCAGTGTGTTTTTCTCAACAGAAAAGGATTATTAATGTGTCAATTCTGAAACCAGGGGATTAATATGGTGAGGTCTGGAGGTATATTCGAATAAGGTGCAGTAACTAATGTTTTGACAAACATCCTCATTAAAGAAGACATGCCTCGGAGGTCATGCACCTGTGAGACAGGAAGAAGTGCTAAATACCAGCCAAATCAAATGTGCCCTTAAAGGAAGAATTTAATTTATGTAAAATCACAAATCAGATTTACCTCCATGAGCTTCACAGGCTGGGCAGCGTATGATTCCCACCTGTCTTAAGACAGCTATTCACACCAGGAAACTAGAGTATCCAATAACCTGTCATTAAGTAAAGGAAAATCGTGTATCTCGTGTTCTGGGGTGGGGAAAGCTTCACTTGTTCCTCAGATTAGGTGATATTGGTAAAGATAAAGGAACTGGATATATTGAACAAAATTGAACCATATCGACTACATGAAGAAATCATCTTATATTCTACAATAATTGCCCTGTTTTTATAAAATACAATATATTTAAATGCATATGCTATGGTAACATAGTATTAGATGTAAGCAATGTCCAGTACCTGTGCAACGCTTAGTCAGAAATAGGCCTCTTTAACATGTATACTGTCATTGCCTCCTGTTTCTCTGATTAAGACATGCTTTTTGTCCAAATATTACTTTCTGCACCTTCTTTAAAGCTTCAGTCATGACCATGTGCTCGGGATCGTATCTTATCTCATTGTCCTGTTTGTTTAGACACCAGGTATAATCTACAAGTCAGCTGTTGCATGGAAGTTCCTGTTACAAAAGACTGATGTGGTGTTGGTCCTTAGCAAAAAACTGACTCCATCAGCATAAACGAGTGCAGCTGCATAATTGAAAGTGGCAGACTCAGGAACACAAAGAGCTTTTAACTGACCTGCTATAAAGGAATAAGAACATTTCTATAGGCTATAGAAGCACAAAGACAATGCTCACAAGCTGATCTTAAGTATGTTTTATCATTTTCCATGAGACAGAACTGCACAGTGTTCATACTGCAGAGGAAATGTCACCTGTGTCTCTCCCACACATGTACAGTACATACATAACCATTAGTTCTCCCTCTCTCTCTCTAATCAGTTGAATCTCTGCCTTATTCTTTCCTTCTGTAATTACATCCCACGTACTGCATCAAGCGGCAGATTGAATCCTCATCGTTGCGCTAAACGAGTTTCAAGAAGAAAGTCTTGGGGAGAGAGAGAGAGACTTCACCCTCTGTGATGAAATGAATTCTGTCTGTCTCTCATCCCCTGTCGTCTGTCACTGTGTGTGTGTGTGTGTGTGTGTGTGTGTGTGTGTGTGTGTGTGTGTGTGTGTGTGTGTGTGTGTGTGTGTGTGTGAGGAATAGTGTGAGAGAGTGTGAGACAGTGACAGAATGGGGTTCTTATATGACGGCTTGATCAAACAAACACACACACGCTGACACGTACACTCACACCCTCAACACCAAAATGTACACAGACATTATGTTTGATCGCAGCGTTGTTGTGTCTGTGTTTTTATATCCTTTGACAAAAATGCAGTCTTGGATGTTTTGTTGTGTCCTGAATGGACGCGAGCAGCACTTTAATTAGCAGTAATTGTTGGAGGTATTTGTGGCTCATGTAATATGCTGACTAACGAGATGCTAATGAGCTCTACACAGGCACTGGCACTGCCAGTGGAGGAGAATAGTCCCCATTCATAATCAATAGTGCTGCGGCTTTGCTTCCATGTCTTTGTATTGATCTGCCTGCGCTGCTAAATTAACATGTGTGTCTTTGTTTTTGTCTTTTTTTTTTTTTTTGCTCTTCAGTGCTCCCCTGCTTGTTTCTGCTCTGTGTGTATGCGTGTGTTTTTATGTGTGTGATCATGGGTTTGAATATGGCCACAGGGTGCGAGCGTAGGCGTGTGTTTATTTGCATTCACATGTAAACTTGTGCACAGATGTTTTCTTGTGTTTTCAGCATTAGTGCCAAGAGATGACATATTTGTGTGTGTGTGTGTTTCTTTGTCTGAACATATACAGATCGTCTGGGTTAACCACAATGATTAGTGCAACCTTTTTCTTATGTTCTCTGTGTGTGTGTGTGTGTGTGTGTGTGTGTGTGTGTGTGTGTGTGTGTGTGTGTGTGTGTGTGTGTGTGTGTGTGTGTGTGTGTGCGCGTGTTGGGGGTCTCAGGCGCTCCTACGGTGAGATTGCATTGACCGCTGTGTTATTGCTCTTTAATTATCAATTACGGCAGCCCCCCATCCTGGGCACAGTTGAGGGGGGTGGAGGCGTATGTGGAGGTGATAATGAATACAGAGCTGCCATTAGGACAGTAACCGGGCTCTCCGTCTGGGGCTGGGGAGCCAGCGAGGAGGAGGAGGAGGGGAGCTAGCTGGTGTGCTAATGAAACAGGCTGCAGCTCAAGACAAAAGAAAGCCACCATCCCTCCCTCTTCTTCTCTCTCCTCCCTCGTCTCCAGCCCGTCGTGATCCCCTCATCATTGTTTTTTTATCGCTCATGTATTTTCTTGCTCACTTTGCATCCCACACCTTAAACATGCACATCAGCCTCAACCCAATAGACACAACATTCACACACTGATACACACTCACACTCAAGGGACTGTGGTCTCACAGACAAACAGTGTCTGTATTTACTGAGGGGGTCATCTTTGAAGCTGTCACATAATCCATTTGAAAGTGTGCCCGTTCCTTCACAGCATCTTAGTATTCTGAATATTTCACATCTTCTTTTTTTTTCCTGTGCTCTTCCTTTTATGGCCACTGCAGTGTGTTTAATATAACTGGTGCAAAAATGAAAAATCTAAATCAAATAAAAACAATAATTGATGATTTTCGAGTTAAATTGTGGACAAGAATCCAGTTCTGTGTGCTTGCTTATTGGTTATTCCAGCTGCAGTAGGTAGGTGGGTGTCCCGTTGATTTCGGAGAGAATTGAAGGTGTCTGTTAATGAGTCTGGAGCTGTTAGCCAGCAAGCTCTAATAGCTTCCTGCCAGGATACACCAGTTTTTTCATATCTTATTGCTAAGGTTACCTTAAAGAATAGAAGTGGTGGGAGTTCAGTGTTCTTCTTTCCTCATAAAAAAAGCTTCAAGTCTTTATAAAAGATACGTTTTTGATGATGAAAAAATTCAGTTGCATTTGGATCATTTTTTTGTGAAAATAAAAAAAAAACTTGGTTTGCATTAATGGATGATAAAAACTTAATGTGTTGGGATTACCCTGCATGAAATACAGATTTCAATGCGCTGCCTCTCAAGACATGCAGTCAATAAATCACTGTGCCGTCCTACTGTGCCTATAAAGAGATGCCACATGACATTATGTCAGCAGTGCTCACATGTAAATAGCCTGTTTTATTTGGCTGACATGTAAATGCCATCAGAGTAAAGCACAACGGGACAGACAGTGAGGGGCTTCCCTTTGTCCTTTCACCACATGACAGATGAGAGCTGCTCCTAAAATGCAGCCAGCAATCACATCTTATTTTCCCTTTTTAGGAGATGAGACACATTAAACGTCTCCTGGAGGGGAAATGTGAAAAATAAACAGAAATGCACGTGTCCTCTGCACCGGTATATACAAGTCAATTACTGAATTAGAAAAAGGCTATAACAGCCACGGGGCAATATGATGGCACATTTTCATGTAGGGGTATATTATCAGGGTGACACTATCCAGAAATAATGAGCAGACACAAAGTAGCTCTGATAAAATTTTCACCAACTCGACAAATTGAAACGTGCAGGAAACGTGACTGAGAGGCAGCTGCACCCTGTTTGTCACGTGTCGTCAACCTGACCAGGCACTGTGCCAGGCCGAGACAAGCCGCTCCACCTGTTGTAAATCTGCTCTGCTGCAGTGATACAGTGGCAGATAAAGAGGTGGGTAAACCCTGACCTCCAGTCTGTAGAAATCCTTAGAATAAACCGCTGCCAGGAGAAACAGAAGTGAGTTAGATTTAGATGAGTTCTCATGTGTCTCCACGTCCTAGAGGCCTGAAATAAAGTTGTGTGTTCTTTCTATAGCCTGTATTCAGATTCACTCTCAAAAGGCGTCGTAGCTGCCACATTATAAAGCACTAAATGACAAAGATATTCCCCAACCTCAGACTGAGAATAAATGAGCTCTGTGGGAAAACTGGGTTAAGGTGGTTTTACCCTTCAATTTGTATTAACTGAATTCATTTCCAGCATCTTTGTCAGTGTGATATTCAGGCTGATTTTAGAAGGCGTCCACTCAAGTCTATAGAAGAAGAGAAAGATTATGAAATTATTTATTTATTTATTATACTTTGCTTTGATATTGCAGTTTTCATCTAAACCTTACATTTTTTACTATGTATTTAAACAGGAACAACGCTTATTTATGTTTGGACATTTCCTTAGTTTGCTTTTTTTATTGCAGCTGTAATACAGCTACACACAGGTCAAAATAGAAATCCAATGAAATGATTGTCTTATTATTGTATTTTATTAGAGAATGTGGAGAATCACAATCAGTATCAGATGTTATCCATCTGCACTCTGTATTAAAGTTTAGGTATTCATTAGTGGATTTCGAAAATAATAATTTTGATAATTAATTAATAATAGAAAAATGTTTTTACTTTACAGATTTTTTTTTTTTAAATGTAGTAGTAAGTATTTTAAGGGAATTCCATGCTGTGCAATTACAGGACAAATAAAAGGAAGTGGACTGTGTTAAGCTGTTGTATTATTTTATGAGTTTGTCTGCACTTCTTTTTGTCCAAGCTTTTATAGGCCTGTTGTCTAACAAAGCTGAGTATATTCCCGACACACCGATTTAAATTTCTTGCTGAGTCACCAGGACGTGGCAGCACGTGAGGTGTCAGTTACACTTTATACTTAATCTGATTTATCTCAGTCTCTATCATAGCAGCATTTAACCTCTTCAGCATCAGAATAGTCTATCATCAAGTGCAGGTTTGTTTGGAAGGAGGAGTCTCATTGTGAAATGTCAGGTATGTTGGTGCAGAAACAACATTGCTGCCCTTTGAAATAAAGGACAGATAATTGATGCTCTGTGTCTGTGAACTGTGAGAGCATTTACAGATTCCAAAGGACAAAGAAGAAATTTTATTGTAGGGAAAATAGGACAATAATACAGCCCTTCATGCCATTTTTGGCTTCCTAATTTAGCTTGCAAAAATAGAAGCTCTTCAGGCTATAAAAGTCCACTGGGCTTTCAGTCAGTGTGTTCTCTGAGAGCAGCAGGAGAAGCTGCAGCCATGTTAAAGGTCGTGTTTTCTTCTCTGAAAGTGAACCTTTAGAAACCCCGCAAACAAAGGGCAACACTTGGTGCACCCGAGAGGATTTTCAAATCTTAACCACACTGTAGGATATCACGTCTGAGAGACTCTGATCCAGTCAGTAACATTAAGATTAAGTCTGTAAACCCCTCACACTACAGGGTCATGTGGGCAGATAATTGGTTCAGACAAGCCTCGAATCGGGAATGCAGCCGCGAATCAGACCCAAGATCTGCCCATTCATCATCCAGTCAGCATCATCGGAATGTATCTTTACGGGGTCATACTGTATATATCACATTATAGAGTAAAATTGTTACCGTGGTCCTAGAAGAGAAAAGATGAATGCAGGTGTGTGAGGAGTGTTTACCTGACTGTGGGGAGCACCTGAGCTGCAGTGAGACTTCAATTCTCACAGACCCTCCCCTTCTCTCCTCTGAGACCCCCCCCCCCCCAACCTCACAACACACAGAAACATGACCACATTTACACTCCAGTGGGAGTTCCAATTGCAAAGGAGGACCACTCAGAGGATCTTTGAGCTTATGTCGCTCCCTAAATCCCATGCCAAGGCCCAGACGGACATACAGGCAGGCAGATAGGACGTCCAGGGGGAGAGGGGTGAGGACGGAGTACCAGCCTCAGCCAGCTGTGCAGGGAGAGGAAGAAGAGACCTCCCTGTCCCCATCTGTCTATCTGTGCATCTCCATCTTTACTCTCCTGACTGTATCCCTGTCTCTTTTCTATGTTGATTGATTAGCTGTTTACGTCTCTTTCTCCTACAATCACCCCACCCCATCCCACCCGCCCCGCTCCCACATTACTGCATCGTCTGCTTCTTTTCTCTCTAACCTACCTCCCTCTTTCTCTCTATCCACCCCTCTAATTTCTCCCCTCCTCCTCCTTCCCTCTCACACAGGCAGACAAAAACACCACCCTTGCCACCACCACCACCACCACCTCCTCCTCCTCCTCCACCCCCCCACCCCCCCACCCCCCTCCTTATCTGAGAAAAATAGACTGGATGCTCATGCTTGCCAAAGTGCCTGCGGAAAGCCTGGCCGGGGCTTTCACAGAGCTCTATGAGCAGTAATAGGCAGGCAGAGGAGGAAAAAAACACGGCCCAATTTGGTCCATGTGTCTTGTTTCAGGAAATTGCATTTTAAAGGGCAGCAGGTCTTTTTTGCTCTCAAGTGAAGGGTGAGAAACCTTCACCTACACTTGTTTGTTTGGGAATATCCTGTGTCTGTGTACATGTATGTTATTACAGAACATCCTTGTCTTTTTTTTAAATGCTTATGAAAGACAGAGTTTAGACATTTGAAAAGATAACATCTCCAGACATTTCAAAATACCAAGGGGATGTTACAAGATACTCATTGTGCAGACACACAGTTTAGTATCTGCTCATCTCCCCCCTGAAGTCATTCTGCAACACAGATTTATGTTATTTCACAGAGGCTTTTTGTTTTTCAGATTGCTGCAGACTTCGGTTACAATGTCACGTACTGTTCTTGTTTTTGTGCACTGACGCCCGTGAGGCACGAAGACATAAAGAGAGGAGGAAAAGATGGGAAAAAACAAATTAATGTGCAGCTAATTGTAACGGAAACACCATCTCCCTCACACCATTGTCTCACCCTGTGCCTGTTTGGACGGTGCATAAAGACATAATTCCCCTAATGTGAGGTATTTGTAACGCTGCCTTTGTTGGCAGTGGGTCGGCTGGCATATCGCTCCACTGTGAGGAGCCTCTGCCAGCCTCACACTATGCATCACCAGCATAGGTGCCAGGCAGGCCTCAGCACTCATGATCCTACACTCAGGCACAGGCCTGGTCCTCTTGGACGGCGTCGTGGTGTTGTGTGTGTAGTGTGTGCGTGTGTGAATGTGTGTGTGGAGCTCAGTAACCCTGTTAGTTAGTCATCTCATTGTCACTGTAAACAGCACTCTTTTTGTCCTCCCACAAGCCACGGTTGTGTGTGTTTTCACAGGTCAGCAAGTGCTCATTACTGTTGCAACTTAAACCTTCTCCAATCCAGCTCTTCAGTCTCTTTTAAAATGTCTAGTTTCTTCAATGCTTCAACCAGCCATACCCAAAAACTCAAGTGTATTTTGTTCAGTTTTGTCAGATATTTCAAACACAGCTCGATTAGTATCAACATCCACTGTATCAAAAGCTAAACCAATTAATTTCATATCTAAGAAAACCTCAATCTGTATTATAAAACACTACAAAAGAGTTTATTGTGTCAGATCACATCATGCATACGGCTTCAATCTTTCATTTTAACTGCCTCCGTCCTCTGAATGGCTCATTTAACCCGGCGCTGAGCTCACTGGCATTGTTCACATTTTTTGGCACCGTCCGTCTGCCACTCGGTCCGCAGAGTTCAGGAAGAGACGGAGTTAAGCCTGAAACACTTTTGCCATTCAGCCGCTCCGAAGGCAGTCAAACAATCCCGAGGCTGTTGTTGGCTCTTGGTTTCCGTTAGATCGGCTTTTGTCTTCTGAAATCCTGTCAGAGATAAATAAGACGCAGAGAGAGATGTTGGGACAAGTGAGGGCACTCTGTCACAAAAACACACAATCATTGAGTAACAATCAGCATCAGCCTGAACGTGTCACTGACAAACGACCGTCCGTGTATATGTTGCTTTTATTTACTGTGTCAACATCAGCTTTAGTTTTCCCTCCCTTCCTGCCCTGCCCACTGCTGTCTGCACCATAAATGCCAGCAGTCAGGAATTCATCTAATTCACAGCGCCAGCCGCAGTATTTCCCATCCCCCTGTCAAAACAGAGAGCCATATCCAGCCTCATGCATCTCCTTGTTTACTCTGCTGCTTTATTCTTCCTCCTCAACGTACACATGCGGCCCTGACCACAGCGGAGACAAACACCAATCCATGGAGGAACACAGTGTACTAAATGTTAACACCACCTTTTTAATACTGAGCTGAAACTCATTTAGCATAATGTTTGTCTCAGCTGCCTTGAAGCTTCTGCAGACAGTTGAGGCAAGATTGCATGAGTTCAAATTATCCTCTTTGACTGTCTGAGGAAAGCCTTTATTTTGTTGTCAAGTATAAAGACCCAGTGTTTTATTGTCTTCAGTTGAAGAAGGAGTTTTAATGTAATGAGAGTTTATCGTTAGCTCATTCAGAATATCGCTAACTTGTAAAAAAAGAAATGCACAGTCATTAATTATTTTGACATTTAAAATGGGGATCTAACAGCATTGAAAATTAAATACTTTTGAACCCAAAGGTAAAGATATTACATTTTATTCGATCAAAACAAGACAAACTATCAGCTTTCATATCCAGAGACATCTCGTCTCAGCCTTCAATTCTGCCTCTTCCCCAAAGGAAATTAACCGACAGATTCCTCCTGACAGACAGCTGTTCCTCCCACAGTGGGTCTTCTTCATAACCTGCACCTCCGCATGACACACACACACACACACACACACATACACACTATTCCGAGTTACTCCCTCCCAGGAGAATAAATCTGCAATCAACTGGGCCTATAAATAGCTGTGGCACACTTCACTGCTGCTGAGGCCCCCCTGCCCTTCCCAGAGAGCTCCTAAAACACACACACACACACACACACACACACACACACACACACTCTGAGGCTCTCCACCCCTAATCCAAAGCAGGGCACCCAGCCTTTCCTTGCAACTCTGCGTCTCCTCTTGCTGACGTTATGTGTTAATATTTCTGCGAGCAAACACATTAACACAGGCTAATTAAAGTAATTTGTCCTTCACATATCTGCACATTAGTTCTAATAGCTTTCAGGCAATTAAAAGCCTGAACCACCAGCCATATTAGCCATTCCATCTGAATCACTGTGCTTAAATCCTCGGAGAGAGCCGCTAACGCTACGCTAGGCTAGTGCTAGTTATTGGTAGCAGAGGCTAATCACCTCATTAGTCAGCAGGCTTAATGAGATGTGTTATTTAAGTAGATACTGTACGAGAAGGGGGGACCTGCTCCTCCTGAGTCAATATACAACAGAGAGAGAGCGAGAGAGAGATTTTTATCATCATTACTCTCACACACACTCACACACTCTAATGGTTTCACAGAGCAAAACCGCAGAAATAGATTTTACAATCAACACTTTAAATAACTGTACATCACAGTGTGGAAGAAATTCATGTACATACTACAAGCACTAAAAAGCTCCACAGAGAGATGAGGCTTGTTTATGCCACTGAAATATAGAAACATTATATGGATGCAAAAGGCCAACATGATACTGGTAATCATAGAATATTCAACTTCATTATATTCAATGGATTTTATTACTGGTATGTAAGTCATAAACAGTCAAAACCAATGAACAGCTCCTTCCAAGCTCCTCTCACACTCCAAAGTCATAAGTCTGGAATTGCTTATGGAAAATGGTCATATCCCAGGATATGAGGCACAGGGTTTACAAACCAATTCAGTCCATCCTGATTTGTCCATTTTAAATTACTGCTGTGTTTTCCCCTAGGTATGATCATACAGCACACGGATTTTCACTGTAAAGGGATGGTTTTTCTGGGCTTTTATTGAGAGGTTGAACCCTCATGACTTCAGTAATTGTCTTGGTCGACATCTGCTTAAAGAGATACTGGAGACTTAGTCTCCAGTTACACAGCTAGGGAGCTGAAAAATATATACCTAGCAATTTTGAAAAAGGGGTAAAATACACTGCCACCGACAAGCTTGCGTCACAAAAGCCGCTTATATTCCTTTCTATGTACAACCCTGAAACTGCGGCAGAGGGGTGCGACTGTTCGAACCACTGTCCTGTTTCCAGCTTTGCTGCTCCTGAAAAAACCCACTTGTTTTTCCAGAGAAATGGCTGTCACTGTCTCTCATGTGTCACAATGGATGAGGAGAGTCTGCACTCTTGAGGTCGAGAAATATAAAGAGCTATATGACCCACAATCATGTTATTACAAACACAATGGCAAAAAAGATATTGGTGGTGGTGAGCCACAGCTGTGTTGATGGGTTCCTCAGGTGAGAAATCCTGTAGCGGCTGACTACACATGATTTTAAGTTAACTCCTGCATGTTGTTCCCCCTCTGTGTGTGGTCCTGCTGCTGTTGGTGTCATGCAGCACAACGCTTCCCATTGGTGCTAGAGGAGACACTTGAGGCGTATCATATGACGTGCCGTGGTGCTGCGGTGGTAGTTAGTTTTCAGCTGAACTCTGCTGTTCTGAAGGCATCCTGACCTTCTCTACTACCCATCCGGAAAAATCAGTAGGGAAAAAAAAAAAAAAAGATTTCTCATACTTTTTCAAACTTCAGCTCTGTTTCCTCATGTTTGTTCAAAATAAGATCTTTCTATCTTTCTTGTGTTGTACAAAACGAGCGAGGGGAGAGTCCAACTCTGGACGCCTGGAGAAAGAAAAAATGTTAAAAATGTTTTTTTATTGTGCAGTGGGTGGAATATTTTTTTCGTGCTGACAGTTACAAGAGACTTTGAGGATCTGGAACTACTTTTGGAACGGTTGTTAAATTACCCACTGGACTTCACAAACACTGCAGGGTATTTACACTATTTCTCAGCTAAATAGACGATTAATTCTGTGAGTGGAACGTAATGGTAATTCATGAAGCCTGAGCACTGACCCACTGTTTCTAGTAATGTTAATCAAACTCAGGATTAGACCGGATACAAACACACAGTTACATTATTTAAGGATTTAAGGACTTATTTTTTTCATTCCAAAAAAACTTTAAAATAAACTTAGTGTTTTGTTTTTAAAAGTGGTCGAGGTGAATTGAGTTTTGTTTGGAGACAACATCTTCAACTGTAAAGCAGATAAGGGGAAAAAGTGAAAATTATGTCAATAATGGTGTTTCCATTAGTGAAAGAGTGAGGAAACAAAACCACAGTTTCAGTTAGGGTGTTTTTTTATTGATCATTCAAAAACAACCACCGACGATTGTGTTTGTCTGCAGGTGCTTTGTGTGAGCAAGTGGATCTGTGTGACAGTGTGTGTGTGTGTGTGACAGTGTGTGTGTGTGCGTGTGACAGTGTGTGTGTGTGTGTCGGGGGGGGGGTTACTGCGGTGCTACCAGACCCCTGACCTTTCCATGTCCTGATAGCGTCCCTCGGGATGGAGGGATGGGGGGAGAGGGAGAGGGAGAGTGATGGGGGAGGCCTTTGTTTTCTTTCTGGAAGCCTTAATGTCACTGTGGCCTGAGCTTTGATGAAGCAAACAGGCTGGTTTTTCTAACCCCAGCTTGACAGGGTTCGTTTTTGGCGCCGGGGAGAAAAAACTGCATCATGATACAGTTTAATGAGGCACATGTGGTTTATGTTTTATGCCACTGCACATCACTTTGAGCCTTACAACCCTGTCTTTTGTTCAAGAATGTTCCTCAAAATGGAGGCTGCAAACACAAACAGTTAACAAAGGCAGATTTTCTGTCTTTTTGACAGACACACACGCCTCCACCAGGGGAGGAAGAAGCATCCTGTGCAACAACACAGTGAAAGCAGTCCAGTGAGTTGATGCCAGATTTAATTGTCTGGGGCAAAGGCGAGTGTAAACTGCACGCCTCACAGACAATAAGTGCTAGTGTTACCAGGCTGCAGTGTGTTAATGGAGAAGCAGGGAGGGGAGGTTTGAGGTGGGTTTTTCTTTTTTTTTTTTTTTTTTCTTACTGGTGCTTCCCACCCGCAAATCACATCGCCTCCCCTCATCCCCCATTACGCGCCCACCATTTGCTCATCCATCACTATCGCCTCTCACTCTCTTCTACTTTCCATCTTCCGTCACTCCACCCAGGCAATTTAGTCCTCACTCATTTTTCTCTCCTCCACAGAGCACCATGCTTTTGTCCTCCATCCTGACCGCTCTTTCAGTCCTTTCTCCTCGCCGGCGTCTGATCACAAAATTTGAGCAGTCTGTTGTCGGAGAGGAGAATTGAATGACAGTGCTGAGTTTTGTTTTTGTTGCTTTTAATTTTTGCCCGTTTGTTTTCAGTCTGTCACTGGTGTGTTGTGAATACATGTAAAAAGTGAGTATGTGTGTACTGGCACATGTTTGTGTGGGTTTCTGGATTCTGTCTGTAACAAGAACCAATGACAACCAAACAAAAAACCAAAACTACACCTAGGCTTCGCCATCTGTCTCCTCCTAAACCTGATACTCCTGAACCACCTCTGTCTCTTTCTGTCTCCCTCTCCACATTACACACACCTATCACACACACACTCCCAAACGACGCACCACTAATGCTGCCGTTCGGCCATTTTCCAGGAGTTCCTGTGTGAGCCAGAACATCCTGACTCAGAATTAAAGAGCATAAGTTATGACTGCAGGGCACAGCACCCTGGCCTCAGCCTATCATGTTAACACCCTCCCTACAACAAACACACACAAATATTATACCCACTAACCCTCAAACACACACACTACCTCCCCATCTACACACACACACCCCCTACCCCCCACCCACCCCTCCTTGGTCCCCAGGCTCTCTTTGCCACTCATTAACCCTGTCACGTTTACGGTATGAATTAAACGATTCCAGTGATGCATCCCCACGCACCGAGGGAGCCACAGCCAGACCCCCCACCCCCCAACCCCTCCCAGGCTGGAGGGACAGCCTGAGGCACCACTCTGCACCCTCATTAATATCAGCATGGTGGTCGCTAGCTGCCACACTGTTGTTTTAGCATGTACATGTCATAGTGTGTGTGTGTGTGTGTGTGTGTGTGTGTGTGTGTGTGTGTGTGTGTGTGTGTGTGTGTGTCTCATGCCTCAGAATTTAAAACATCAAACACCCACACCATGAGACAGGTTTGTTTGTGCTCAGAGCTGTAAAAAGTGATTAAGTATATTTGTTTTCACTCAAAGAAGCGGCAACTGCCACTTTGTAAAGGTGCAAAATTCTACTTTTTTTTTATATTATAAGTACTAATCCAAAACCCTTTACATGTCAATGGGTGTATGGGGTTCATGGAAGCTATACATTTGTAGGTTCCAAGTACAGGAGCTTTCCAGGAAAGCTTCTTTGGCATCACAGGAAGTGATGCATTTACTTTACTAGTTTGTACCAGCAGCAGTTAGGTTAAGAATAGATGAGAAAAACTGGGTGAACAGCCAAAGAAGAGCGCGACATCCAGACGTATCAACAAATACAGCAAAGACAACAAATACTAGCTTTTAGAATACTTATCAATCTTGCATCTTTCATAATGATGATATGTGTGAAGAAAACAGCCGCGCTACAGGAGATGCAGAGGAAAGTTCATTGAGTTGAACAGCTGTTTCTCTCTTATAGCTGAGATACACTTCAGAGAGTCACGTCCTGCTGTACGGTACTTTTACTGAGAAGTTGAAAATGTGGTTCCCTGGAGAAATAAAAGTGGCAACATGACATTTAATAATATTTTCATTTTCCTCTGTTCATTAATGTAAATCAAGTGTACTTATAATCTGCATATGTGCTGTGTAATGCCCTGCTTACTGTAAAGTGCATGTGCTTTGATCTTGCTAATATAAGATAAAATACATAAAATGATAGAAATGACAAAAATAAAAATATAATGATAAGCCGTGGCAATGAGATAATAAATAAAACTTGTCGTCAGGTCTCCTTTGCAAAGGAGGTCTTGATCTTTCTGAATAGATCAAACTTAACTAATTATTTACCAAATCAAAATAATGGATGTGTCAGAATGAAGCCTTTCTAACTCATACTAACTTATGATAACAAATCAAGATTATGACGTAAGTAAATACTCTGACTTTTTAAATCTAACTTAGGAGATGACAAAATTTTCATACAGTATTTTTTATTTTCCTTTCCTAGATTTTCATCATTATTTTCTTCTCCTGACAGAAATGAACTTCCATGTGTTATCTGCTTTCCCTGCTCTTTGCTTCTTGTAAGTCTTCATTTAATCCACCTGCCTGGAGTCTGTAGATGAAAATTGGCCTTTCGGCTAAACCTGGTGCATTTCCATCACACTGATGTTAATTAATGTTCACTGTTACTGATAAATATATGACTCTACATTGCCGTAGACCATCTGCGGATCAAAAATAGTGCAGCAAAAAACCTCTTCACATTAAAAATCATACAAAAACCACAAGGATCCACTTGCCACTTTAAAGAGTAGTATGTCAACAGGTCCACTGTTAAATAATGAGGAAGCGTCTTTATATTTTGGACATACAGTATATAATGATGTGGAGCCACAATGCATGAGCATTCCTCACACCGGTGAAACCAGTGTAACCCTGGGCCTGGTTCTTTTACAGTAATTGAGACTTTACAGTACATTCCTCTTGCCTTATGTTCAGTTCAATGTTGCCAAAGTCGGTCTGCCAGCACAAACACAAATATGTGTTAAAAAATATAGAAATAACCTTAATAAGTAGCATATTGTTTGCCTTTTTACAACCGAGCCACCATCGATCCTAATAAAAACGCCATTCCCGCTTTTTTTCATTCTCTCTCCCCAACTGCTGTGGTGTGTGTAGGTGTGCGTTTTCTTGTGTGTCCACGTATATATGTAAGTGCAGTCAAACGCGACCCTCCGCCTCCTTAGTAAAGCAGCGCCTTGACATGTGTTCGGGTAATGGCGCTAATACGCTCGTAAATCGAAATCAGGCGAGCAGTGTCAAATAAAAACGAGAGGGTGTGTGTGTGTGTGTGTGTGTGTGTGTGTGTGTGTGTGTGTGTGTGTGTGTGTGTGTGTGTGTGTGTGTGTGTGTGTGTGTGTGTGTGTGTGTGTGTGTGTGTGTGTGTGTGTAAAGTCTCAAGTTGCCACAGTTCAACCAGACTTATCAGCTGAATCATCCTGTCCTGCTGCCAGTGTTTATGGCTTTAAGCTAACACATACACCTCCTTGATTTCTCTCTGATAACATGCTGCTCTGTGTGTGTGTGTGTGTGTGTGTGTGTGTGTCCGTGTCCGTGTGTGCGCACACATGAAGGACATGTCAACTACACCCATTCAGACAGCTCAGTGCTGTTAACCTGTGTGTCCTCCTCATTACGGCCCATATCCATGTTGCTATGGACGATATGAGAGCAGGCAGATAAAGCAGTAGGAGGGATTTGCATGTTAAAGCCCCCTTCTCACTCCTTCTCATTTTTTTTTTCTCACTGAAAGCAGAGTGGCTCACCGTGCACACACACACACACACACACACACACACTAACAAACACACACTGTATCCCACTCTTTACAGGGCTTGAATGCATAATCGCACTCTTTTGGAGTGAAGCAGACCTGTAGTCCAAGTACATGAAGCACCAGTTTGAAACAAACGGCTGAAAGCCTGCAGGGTGAGGTGGAAATAATAGAGAGAGAGCAGAGGGGAGACACTTCAGAAGGGGAATTTCTGGTGTAGGATGAGAACCATCCATCTTCAATATCCTTTCAGGAATTAAGAAACAGATTTCATTTCAGACTCGAAATTGTATCATTACTCTCACTGAGGCTCCTGCCAAGACCTTGACGCTCGCTTTATTCAGCCAACATGTGAACCCTCAAATAAAATATGCAAATAACCAGAGTTGCAGTTTTTTGTGTTGTGTTCAAAATGATGATCACACCACGTAACTGCTTTGTGTGAGATTTACTTTGAGGTTAAAGTCCCTCAGCATGTCTGTGATATATGGCTGTTTGGTGCGGTGGATTTGATTAAAATGGTTTGCACATTATGATTACCCCAACATTTTTGAGGTTTGTGGTCAAACCGAGGGTCTCTCGAGGAAGTGTTGGCTGATTGTCTGGTGTACATGGTTGAAGTGATTTAACTCTGGAAACCAGGCTGTTTTAGCTATCTCATGTTTTTCCAACAGAGAGCACTGTTTTTTTTATCATACTGCAGATAGTTTCATGATGGAGTTTCCAAGGTGGAAAATGTTAAGACCAAAGATTTCTGAAAAGTCATCTCTCAAAAAAGGGGGAAAATTTTGCAGCAGAACAGCTGCTGCACTGGTGTGAGTGTTTACCATGCTGGCTACAAGACAACCACTCAACTGTGGTTGACAGAGTTTACACCTTCTGTCTGGCAGCTTGGACAGAAAATGTCAAAAATGCCTAAAAGACTGGAAATTATTAAATGTTTTCTTTATTTATCAGGATTGAGTCTTGATGGGACACAGAGGAAAAGGCAGGCAAAGATCTAGAGGTAGAAGAGTTCGGATGTTTATTAACCTAAAAAGGCTGAAGGAGTTTGAGTTAGAACTTTATTAAAATGACTTTAATAAAGTTTTAACAAACACAAATAGTTGAGCTGTTTTACGCTTTACACTAACGACTGATCTGAACTGTCCCAAAGCAGTAAATCACACTCACATGGTACTTACAGTGGGTTAAAACATGAGTGGGGGTGTGTGTGTGTGTGTGTGTGTGTGTGTGTGTGTGTGTGTGTGTGTGTGTGTGTGTGTGTGTGTGTGTGTGTGTGTGTGTGTGTGTGTGTGTGTGTGTGTGTGTGTGTGTGTGTGTGTGTGTGTGTGTGTGTGTGTGTGCGCGTGTGTGTGCGCGTGTGTGTGTGCGCGTGTGTGCGCGTGTGCGTGTGTGTGTTCGTGTGTGTGTGTTCGTGTGTGTTCGTGCGCTGTCTGCATGTGACTGTGTGTCTGCCTGTTTACTTTATCCAACAGCCTTTGGCAGCTCACTCCTCTAAAGCTCTCCTCCCAACTTTAATTAACTACAAACACACACATGCACACACACAGACAGAGCTGCACACAGACACGTACACACATGCACGCACTCACAGACGCACAAAAACATACACAACACCCCAGAGAGTCCAGGGGAGCAAAAGGAACCAGGGAAGGAAAACAAAAATATTTCTCTGACTGAAAAGGGAAACCTGCTTCCAGTAAAAGGCAAAACGGGTGTTAAAGTGTGTGTGTGTGTGTGTGTGTGTGTGTGTGGGGGGGGGGGGGGGGGACCTGGAAGATGCAATGACTCACCGCTCCTGAGTCATCACTAACAACGATGGAGGGAGAAGAGAAAGAAATGTGATTTAGAGAAGGAGTCAAACACAAAAACACAACTCCCCTCACACAACAGTGTTGTCTCAGAAACCAGTGGAGAGTGTGAGAGTGCACATGTGATTCTGCACCGACCGCAGTCTGGAGGGTGTGTTTATGTGTTTGAATATGATTTCCCACTAAGCACGCACTGTGTGTTTGTTTGTGCAGTGCTTCAGTGAGTATGAAGACTGTCCTTCAACCAGATCTCTCAGTCTCAGTGCCACTGAGCTCATTGTGTGTTAACTGTGTGTAAAGTCCAAAAGTTTCTGTATAATGTGCTTTTTCTTTGCTAAGTTCAATCTTTATATGCAGACTTACATGTAATGTGAAAGGTGTTGCTCATAGCGATGACCCACAGAGAATAGGTCTGCAGCACTACAGAGCTTTATGGCCTCTCTTAACCCACACACTCCACTCTAATCAACCTTGTTTCCAGCCACAGCAAACAAGCTGTGATAAACCCACAACTCATGCTAACATGCACGACAGCGAACAGCAGACAGAGCTAGTGGTGAAGAAATTCGAACAAATGAGCAGCTAAAGACCCAGATGTTTTTCTCAGGAGTTGGTGAACACCAAAATAAAACTAAAACAGAAACACTACTCCAAATGATGCTACTGTTGCTAAGTGTATTCTGGATGTGTAAATAAGCCTGCCTACTGTTTGCCATTACAACTTTATAAGGCCAAAAAATGTAGTGAATACGTTAAAAGAAACCATCTTTACTATGCTCAATTCAGTGTGTTGAAATAGTTGTGTAGGATCCACAGCTCAGCGTGTAAACTTTAACCTGACATGTTTCTTATTGTATATCCACACAGATCACTCTGACTCCTCTTTGAAAAGAAAGCTAAACTGATTTTCTTTTTAAGAATCAATTCGACTTCATACAAAAATAAACTTGCTGAAAACAAAAAAAAATATTTCAGCAGAAAAGGCAACCACTCATCTCGTTATACAAAATTATCCTTACCTCCCAACAGTCAGAAAACTGTGGTTCCATGTTGCACCTGCAGCTACTAATCCCTAAACCATAAGTGCTCATTCAGCGTCAGCAGTCAGTTCTGAAGAGACGTGTGTATTCCTGCGCAATACCAGTAACACACAACTAAAAAACTGTTTAATACATCAGAGTGGAAAAGGTTGAAACATAATATATGAAAAATAAAAGCAAATGTGACTAAATGTCAACATGTACTTCTTCTTTTCTTACTTGTTTGTGAAGCACTTTGTAACGGCTGTTTTGAAAAAGTGCTACATAAACATAATATTATTATTATATTCAGCTGTAAAATATGAATTTGGTTGTTTGAAAGTTCAGCACCGTGACATGACACCAGTTTTCCAACATCATCCAGCTTCAAAGCCACATTTTAACAACGTGATCACATGCTAGAATATAATATTTCTCTTTTTATGCTTCTGTGCCGGTGACAGTCGCAGCTGGAGGCATTTTATTTTGGGTTGTCCGCCCGTCGCATTCTTGTGAACATGATATCTCGTGCCTTGAGGGAATTTCTTCAAATTTGGTACAAACATTCACTTGGAGTCAAAGATGAAATGATTAGATTGTGGTGGCAAAAGGTCAAAGGTCACTTAGACCTCACAAAACACGTTTTTGTATGTAACTCAATAATTCATCCAATTCATCCAATATACACGACATTAATAATAATATATATGATAATATGATATTCAAAATGTGAAATGTGCTCATATGTGAATTTACCATACAGGAACTTTATCACATCAGAGATATTCAAAAATGTTTTTTGTGAATTTCTCTCGTGAATAATTTCACGCATTTTTGAAAAAAGGTGAATTTCACAGATGCTATTTTTAATAATAAAAATAAATAAAAAATAATAATAAAAAAAAAATTGTTTTATTTGAAGTTTTATTTTTGGGAAGGATGAAAGCAGACAGACTTCCTGTGGCACTGCCACGCCCTCTGACCTCTGCGTGGCAGGTGCCATGTGAAAACATTTCCTCACCATGATCAATAAAGGATCACATTATGGTTTATTTTGACAAATTCAATCATAAACCCACTGCTGTGTTGCTGTGACCCCCGCTCACCTTTACACCTGCAGCTAACACAAAGTGCCATCAGCAGGTTTGCTCTCAGTATCAGGATGAGGCGTGGTGTGCATAAAAGTCTTATCGAAGCAGATTTATTGAGATAAGAATCCGCTGCACGAGGTTCATTCAACAGTCACTGTTGACTCGCTGTGGACTCAAACCAGCACAGTCATGTGGCTCCAGCTCTGTGGATGATATGTTGGTCCACAGAGAGAAGTAAACAAAGCAGAGAGGAAGGAGGGAGGACACATGTGAATCATGCACACGGATGTCCGTGTGCACACACCAACACACACACACACACACACACACACACACACACACACACACACACACACACACACACACACACACCTGTCCAATATTTTCCCCAGCTGTGAGTACAGTCTGTTTCTCCCAGGGACTCTGACAGAGAGATGTTGAACGCCAATCACACTCCTCTCCACCTCCCCCGTCATCTCCACACACACAAACACACACACACAGTCAGACACACACATGTACACACTTTTCTCTGTGGTTTAGAGATGTCACGTCTTGCTGAGTTTGAAGTGTATCTAAGGGGCAATGATTATTATTCTCCACTACACATGCACACACACACACACATGCAGGCACAAGCACAAACCACACACTCTTCTCTGGAGAGCCTCAGTCGAGCTGGGGACTCATCCAGTATGAAGGCTGCAGTCAATGACTCTTCTCAGTGTGGTTTAACATTGCCTCGGGTCAGTTTGATCCAGACCTGTGCTTACTCTCTGCATGCTCCACTGGTCGTTCTACCTGCTACACACTCACACACACTCACACACACTCACGCCAAAGCTCTGCTCACTTCAAGGACTCATGGGAGAAGGAAAGCTATGTCTTTGATGGTTTTGTGTGTGACAAAGACAAGTTGTGTACTGAACAGTCTGTTTGTTTTGTGGTGGTTGGTTTTCTGTGACATTCAGGTTCTTGTTGTTATTGATTATTCATCCTATAGTTTCTTCTTGATTGTCACTTGCTCAAATTAGCTGTACTTTTGCAGATTTACAGCATGATCTGTCAGTCAGACTCCGGTGTAAAGCTGGTTTTTCACTTGATGATTCTTTGTTGTTGTCAAAACTATAATAATAGTATAGTATCCATATATGTGTATTTTGTCCATGTAAATGGGCAATTTTATTAAATAGAACTCCTACATTTGAGGGCTTGTTTTTGTGTTTCTGAATCAGAATCAGACAAAGTCTCACTCAGATAGATGTAGCCTACTACGTTGCATAAATCATTTGGGTTTTAGTGCCTTTGTCTGCTTGGCAGATGAATGGGTCCCTGGATTCTGCACGAAAGACGTTGAGTGACACTTTCAACTCGTTTCAACTCAACAGGAATTTATTTCCTCCATTACATGGGCCATTAGAAGCTCCCATATGCTAAAGTGGCTTTTCTTAACACTTTGGAGGGCGGACATGAAGCACACTGTGTCGATGTAACAGGTGCACTCTGTAATGCAGAGGCTGATACTCTATCTGTTGAAAGAATTACAAGCACCACTTTTTGAAAAGGATATCCAGACCTCATCTTTAAATATACTGTGCATATACACATTTCTCACATTTGCACATTCATCAATTCATTTCCATCTTTTTTTACGAATGTATTGGCATCAGTTTCATAACAGGAAGCAGCTGAGAGTTCAGCTGTGTGAGAGGTCTTTGTGTCTGTTTTTGTTTTCTTCATCATGGTCAAAGTCACTATTTGTTTCCTCTTCTGAAAAACAGATGATTGCTGAAGCCCTTGTTGAGGTGAAGGATAAAAAGCTTTGTCACAAAGTGTCGCAAGATCAGGGACAGTTTAGTCACATCTTCCCTTAAGTGGTCATTAAATGGGACAAACAGCATAAGCTGTGGAGTACATGTTCTGTGTGTGTGTGTGTGTGTGTGTGTGTGTGTGTGTGTGTGTGTGTGTGTGTGTGTGTGTGTGTGTGTGTGTGTGTGTGTGTGTGTGTGTGTGTGTGTGTGTGTGTGTGTGTGTGTGTGCGCGCGCTGTGTGACACTGGATCAGGAGTGGGAAACAGTGACACACTTTGTCCATGCAGCTTTGTTAACAGAGCAAACATTGTGTGTTTCTGTCTGCCTCTGTGTGTGTGTGTGTGTGTGTGTGTGTGTGTGTGTATGTGTGTGTGTGTGTGCGCGAGAGAGAGAAAGAGAGGGAGATGTGTGTTGTCGTTATTGGCAGAAATGATGCAACACCTGCTGATGGTGACATATATGCTGCACTATTCACTGGAAGACGTAGGAATATATTTTTACAAGCTCTCTGTTATGATTTCCTGCGAACAGGTTCCCAGCGAGTGGCAAACACTGTGGAGAAAATCACACACAGACACTGCAGCGGTAATACCACAGCTGGAAAACAATATGCAAGGATTTCATGCATATATGTGCACCATTTCAGCTGCTGGATGTGAATATGTTGAAGTTTTTACACCTGTCAGGCTGATGTTCAACAGGCAAAGACCTAAAGTTGAGTCAGAGATCCCTGCTTCAAGGAAATGACCATTTATAGCGACACACACATACAAACACACACACGAACATGAAATCAAAATAAAAACAGAAGAGATTAATAAAATAAATAAGACATAGTGCCATGAGAGTAATAGAGACACGTGTCGGGTTACAGTGGCTGTGCCGGTCATGCATGAAGTAAGAATGAAACAGCTGATGCCAGTCTGTGCTTAGCCAGTCCTCAATAAAAAATCCTAAATCCTAAATTATTATCAAAATTGTTGTCAGTTTGCTGTCAAGCAGCTAATCAATTCATCAACTCATTGTTTGTAGAAAAACACATTACTAAAAAAATGTGCGTTCAATTTGTTTACGTAACGAGGACAGGATGGAGGAGGTGGTTGCTCAACATGTGTTAGAATAGTTAACATGTTGGGAAGTACACTACACTACTGCTACAATATTTTTCCCTTTTTGAGAACAAGATGAGAAAACCAATATCAGTCTGGCAAATAGCTTAGCTTAGCATAAAGACTGGAAGCAGGGGGAAACAGCTAGCCTGGCTCTGTCCTGGAACCACCTCTGAATCTAAAGTTGTGTTTTGTTTGTTTGATGACTGGTGACACACAGTCCTGCCAAAGGTTTCACACTAATGTCAAATATTTAACCAACTGGCTTTGCAAATGTTTTATGAGGAGGGAAATGTATTGAACACATTTTTAGAGTAACAGGTCACCTTGTCTGACCTCCGGCTCTGTTCTGCAAATAAGTATATTTACCAAAGTATTTAACACATTTAGCACAGGTTCTAATGAATGATGAACCTGACGGTGTTTTGACGCTGTAGTTTAGACACTTCAGGTGTGCCAGTATGAAAGGGATATGGAACTTGTTGATGTTGAAAAATCAGTCTCACTCTTCCTCAGTGAATTAGCTCAATGAATGAGTCACTTCACTCTGAGTTTTTGCAGGAAACCCGATCAAAAACAACAAAATATTTGATTTACCTGTGTCACAGCAGACATGGGCTTTGGCCTTCAGCCGAGACAGTTACTACAATATGCAGCAACCTTTCAGACAGCTGTTAGGGACATAAAGAATCCTCATGGGCTCTGCGTGTGTGTGTGTGTGTGTGTGTGTGTGTGTGTGTGTGTGTGTGTGTGTGTGTGTGTGTGTGTGTGTGTGTGTGTGTGTGTGTGTGTGTGTGTCTGTGTCTGTGTGTCTGTGTGTGTCTGTGTCTGTGTGTGTCTGTGTGTCTGTGTGTGTCTGTGTGTGTCTCTGTCTGTCTGTCTAGGGGATAAGAGGGATCGAGCAGCAGTGACACCCTGATGTATTGCCAGGCCTTGAGCATGACCGTAAGGAGAGACCTGTGTGTGTGTGTGTGTGTGTGTGTGTGTGTGTGTGTGTGTGTGTGTGTGTGTGTGTGTATTGGCATGGTTTGGGAGGTACAGTTGCAGAAAAGTAGAAAATAATAAAGAAAAGTGAAGGAGATGAGAAGAGCAGAGAGGAGTGGAATGTGTTTAGATTGGCAGTGAACATATGACACTAAATCTTACCTGCAAATGGTAACACCTCTGATGTGTGTGTGTGTGTGTGTGTGTGTGTGTGTGTGTAGACGTGCAGAAGGTTATCAGCTATCCAGAGTTTTACTGCCTGTGTTAAAGCGCTTCCACCAGAAAAATGTTTTGATCCGCTGCCACACATGGTTAAGCATTCACCACCTGACTCTGCTTCGTTTCACACAGCGGCCTGAGGGAAAAAGACAGAGAGAGGCAGCGCAAGAGAAAGTCCAAGTTGTGGAAAAAGAGGTGTTGAACTAGTCAGGCGTGCCCGCCCCTCACCAACCCATCCGCTCTTACCTGCCCCTGCTCAAGGATCACTTTTTTCCCATTCAGTTTGCACAGACATTTGCTTTATTTCCACTTCTCCACTGCCTTTGTCTTTCCCTTTGTTTAACTCGCTTTTTTTCTCTGGCTTAACCTCTCTCCCTCCCTCTCTGTCTCTCTGTACATCCACACTCCTGCAGCAATGGGAAATCCTTCAAAATCCATAATTCACGCTTCATTGCTCCTCTCCCTCTCTCGTCTCCCGCCATTTCTCTCTGTGTGCCTGTGTGTGTGTGTGTGTGTTTGTGTGTGTTTGTGTGTGTGTGTGTGTGTGTGTGTGTGAGAGAGAGAGAGAGAGAGAGCAAGAGACCTGAATACAGATGGAAACCCCTTGTGGAAAAATACTAACAAACATATGGTTGAGCGTACACACACAAACACACACATAATATCACGCAATTTTCTTAACACACATCCTTATTTGCATGCGCACACCGCACGTTACACTCTTATGCAAATAGTTGCTCATTTTAATGATTCTCTATGTAAAGCAGAAAAAATTATTTTAATGATACTGTATGCAAATTAAAGAGAGATTTCCACTGACACTTGCTGCACACGAGAAACACCAGTATATCAAAGAGGAATCCACGGCACACAAATTAAAATGCATGTAAAGCACGTCTGCTCCGTCCAAACCCGCTGGGTGTGCAGGTCATTGGGGATAAATTCAGTACACTGAAAAATTCACACCAGAGCTGGTTCAAAGTGGGAGTGTGTTTTTCTGATATACAAAGTAGAAACTCATTTACTGTTTAAATTCTTTTTATTGTATGCATGACACATGAATCACAAGTTGATAATAGAATATATGACCCTGAAACTGAATCAGCTAATCACAGTTCAGATGTTATTCATTTGATTATTTACCCCTGTGATTTTCCTGCTGTGCCGTGTCTCCGGTGAAAAACTTCAGCCCTTTCTCTGGACGTGAATCATCGTTCTGTAACGAAGCCTCTGTCTCTGAAACGCTACTTTATTACAACTTGTGTCCTGTTTTTGTAGTTTTGGCTTTCGTTCCTCACTGGAACAAGAACATTGGTAATTACGGAGATCTGAGGAAGCGACAGCCAGAGGTGGACAAAGTACACAACTCTGTTACTGGAGTCAGAGTACAGATCCTCCTGGTCAAATATTACTCCAATACAAGTGAAAGTTTGTTCAGTCAAATTTTTTACTTGAGTTAAATTACTGGAATACTTGCTTTTAAAGATATTCAAAAAGTATTCAAAAGCATGGTTGTATTGTTCCACATTTACAGAACCTAATGACTCTGAAACAACCTACTGGATAACTGACTGTCTGTAGAACCTGGAGAATAAAAGCTTGTAGAATAGGATACGAAGCCTGTTCAAATGGCCATAGAAACACAATTAACTCAAGAGGAGCCAGCCACTACAAGATGTCTGTTATCTGGAATCAAACAAACGTTATACCTTGACAAGCTTTCTCGAGTTGGAAGATAAATTTTTTCAGGCAGTGATGAAGTTTGGTCGTGGTAAACACAGCAAACAGTTCAAATAAAATGGATCTTTAATTCTAAACCTTCAAACACAGACTTCAGATCTTCCGTGGTGCTCTAGTGAAGGATCTTCTGCCTCATCTTTATCTAACATATTATTAGGACACTGAATGCAGCAGCACAACATGACTGACAGTGGAGGAGTTGGCTGTGATTGGTTGTTTTCCTGTGGTGAACACAGTATATTGTCTGTCAAAATAAAAGGAAATTCATTTATTAGTACTTCATAGAAATGTAGTGGATTCAAAAGTACTATATATATATAGTGTAGTCAAGTAAAGTCATATGTTTCCAAAATAAATAATACTCAGGCAAAATATACATACGTACAGTACTCAAGTAAATATACTTTGTTACCGTCCACCGCCTGCAACAACATCATTTGAAAGAAGTGAAGACAGGTTTGAAACAAAGTCTCAGGTCAGTCAACCTTGTTTGGAACAAAGGCAAATGTTCACAGTCTATCACAGTTTAGGCACCAACTTTGGTTGTATTCACTGTTCGTTATACCTCAGAATCGTTGCCATGGTAAGAGTAATAAACCAACAGTTACGGTAGTAAAAAGGCCATTTGGTTAGAGATAGGGAAAGATCATGGTTTAGGTTAAAAATAAGTTCTTCCTTAACATTAGAAGACCTTTGTTGTCATGGTCACAATAATAATCAAGCAGTTAAGGTTGTAGAACAGTCATAGATAAATGTAACAATGGTTTTACATGTCTCCTGTGTGAAAGTCTTATTTTGTTGATTCATCAACCCCAAGAGGATAGACTTTCAAAGTAAAAGATGGAAATAATCAACACTTTCACCCTCTATGTAAAGTATATACTCTACTTTTGGATAATATAATACATTCGTCACACACACTTTCCCTCAAACAACCTGAAACACACACACACACACACACACACACACACACACACACACAGTGATCCGTCTCATAAATCAGCAGGCTCTCTGAGAGGGCCGGAAACCCAAGGACAGCTCAGACACGTGGAGCAGACACAGCCAAGACCTCCTGGTCCCACGCCACCCTCTCACTCACTGTGTGTGTGTTTGTGTGTCTGGTGTGGTGTTTGTGGTGTGTGCATGTGTGTGTGTTTGTGTGTGTGCATTAGAGAGTGAGAGAGTGTCTGTCCATATTTATGGCTGCCACTGAATGTTCATTCCCATGTGTGCTCTCACAAGCATGTGCACGTTTCTGTGTGTGTGTGTGTGTTTGTTTGTGTGTGTGTGTGTGTGTGTGTGTGTGTGTGTGTGTGTGTGTGTGTGTGTGTGTGTGTGTGTGTGTGTGTGTGTGTCCGGTGAATGTGTGCTGCTGTCTCTGCTGCCAGTTTGGCCTCTTGTCTTTCTCTCTCTGGGCTGTGTGGACTTGCACAAGGCCTCTAAGTTATGAATCTGCAGACGGCCCTCCCTCTCTGGCCCCTCACCAACTCTCCACTCCCCCACTTGGCTTTTGTACATGCAGAGTGTTCAGTCGTGTGTGTGTGTGTGTGTGTGCGTGTGTGCGTGTGTGTGTGTATAGATGCTTTTGTTTGTGTCCATATTTTGTCGTTCTTACACTTGTGTCTTAACTCAGATGTTTATATCTGCTGTTTTCCCTGCGCTCATCCCGTCTTTATGTTCCACAGCAACACATGCACTAAACTCACACTTAACGAGCTTTTGATCCCCAAATGAGCCTGACCCCCGTTAATGGCCACCTGTTCTGGGCCTATGGGGAACATGTTGTAGCCAAACACTGTGTTGTTTAACATGATTAACACGCAACAATATGAGGGGGGCGGAGGACGGTGGGAACGTCAAAAGGAAGCTATTGGTTTTTAATGATGTTTTTCAGCCTCTAACTGACTCTATACAGCAGCACAGAGCAGAGAGCATTGAAATGAAACAGCAGCAGGAGAGCGTCTTGTTGTCTTTTGTGTGTGTGGATGGGACTGTGAGTTATTTATGGGGTCTTTAACACACTGAGGGGACAGGGAGGAGGGCTGGAGAGGTGAGCAGAGTGCTGGATGGAGAGGACGGCTCATTCAACAGTGTCGCTGCCAAAGCAGAGCAGCTTTTCTCCCTCTCTCTTTACAAAATTCCTTCTCATTCTTAGCTCTCTCCTCCTTTTTTTCATCCCCTTTTCTATTTCTCCAATACTTTCCACAGATCTGAGGGATAATTCCAATTTTTCCTCCCTCAGCCTCTGAATCAAATCTAATTTCTCTCAGGTACATTCCAGCTAATTTGGCATTAATGCTTCAATCCTGGCTCCTTCTCCTCCACCTTCGTCGTCTCTGCAGCTCCTTTACCGGAGTGAAATTCAAGTGTAATTTTAAAATCTCCCACTGAATCAAATCTAATTTTTCTCTCTGTCTCTCACACTAATGTATATTTAAAAAGATCTAATGCTGTATTTTCTCTCTGGTAATCTCTCTCTCTCTGGTTATCCATCCCTTTCTTCACCACGTCTTCATTCTGTTTCAACAGAAAATGCTGAGAGCAAGACTGAAAGAGGAATTTTCAACATGTTGTGAAGAAGAGGGAAATTTGTAGATCATTGCAGAAACATTTTATTCAATTCAACTGATTATTTTTGACATTACATTTTGAGACTAAGATTTTAATAGATTTCTAGACCTGTTTAAATTAATCTCTATTAATAATTTGTCTCAAAACAGATTCATTTTTTTCACCCTGTTAATCTCACTTTCTTCCTCTCTGTTGTTTCCCATCTCACTCTTTCTTTTCTGTCTCTCACTCTTTATCCCCCCCTCTCCCCCCACCATCATCTCCTCCAGTGTGTAACCAAGGGTGCGAGATGTCTGGTCAGAGAAAATGTTCCCACATATCAAAAGGCTCCTGGGTTCTGAGTGGAAGTGGCCAAGAGAAGGAAAAGGTCAAGTTGAATACAGTGGGTGAGGAGAAAGGGATGAGGGCAGAGCTGTGATTAATACCAGCAGCTCTGAAAGGGCACTGAGAGCGGGAACTAATAACACACTGCTCTGTCCTTTATTTCCTCTTGGAAATATCCTTTCATCATACTTGTCTTATCACTTCTCTTTCAATGTTTTGGCTACATATTCATTTTTATTACATCAATCATTTTGATGCTAAATCCCTGACATTAGAAATCAATGCACTGGGTGTAAATGCTTTGAATTAGTGTTTTTAATGAGTACCAAAACAAAGAAAGATTTTGTATTAATTAGCACAGAAAAACAGCTATATTCTGAACAGATAGTAGGATTCATTTTTTGTTTGTTGCAGACTTTTCATGTGATTTTTTTACAGCAAGAAAAATATAGAATCTTCAGACTTCACTATTTATGGAAAAAAAATATAGTCAATTCTTTGAGGAGAGCATAAGAACAATTTCTCCATTTAATGTGGAGGAAATCTATTTATTTATTTTATTTGTGTGTTTATTTTATTTGTGTAAAATTTTCTCCATAAAATGGCTCTCAAAATAAATCCCTCTCAGTGGCAGCCATTTTCATTCTCTTGTTCAAATTCCTTGTCTTGTTCCTCTCCTTCTCTCCTCTCAGTCTCATTTCAGTTCCCCAAACCACGTAGCACCCTCCAAAAAATAATAATAATTAAAATTCAATCACAATAAGCAAATTTGCTCCCCCACAGAACATCAAGTGGTGCAAGGTACTCCAATCAATGGCCTTGTTCCCTCAACACAGGCCTGGAGCTCGTAATTTGCATGACATTGGACGAGTTAGTAGTCTCTCTCTTTCTCTCTCCCTCTCTCTCTCATACACAGCCACAAACACAATTGCATGCATATTATGATCACACACTTATTGCACTCCACAACAGACAAAAGACAAGGATATTCACACTGGCACAATGCAGGCACACACGTGAGAGAGAGAGAAAAAATGCAATAGAAAAAGAGGCATGTTGTTCTTATGACACATAAATGTGAAGTTTCCATTGAACATAAATCCAACTTACTGCAGCCCTCATGTGCTGTGGTTCCTGTCTGCTGCTGATGGTGAGCGGATGTTGGTTTGTTTATGAGTGTTGTGTAATTTATTGTTCGCTAAGCCCCTCCCGCAAACAGCAATTGTCCAATCATAGCTTAATGTCTGTAACCAGGCACTGTAACTAACAGGTCTGTTAAACTGTGGAGTTTTCAGCAGGACAAAGCTGTGTGCATGGTGCTGTAGTGACAGTGATAGTTAATATGCAAAGAGTTTGCTATCTATTTAGCCTTTCCAAAACCCAAATCATAACACCAGAAGTGTAAGGAATGCATTAAACAGTGTGTTTATCATCTCAAGTGTAAGCTAACTGGCAAACTAGCTTACTAGCAACCTGGTGTTACTCCCAATATCAAGGGGTAGAATATCATTATATCATTATTCTACCTCTTGACAAAGGTTGGGCTTGTGAAGCAGAGAGGGGAGCAGCATTTTTTGGACATTTGCACATGTGTATCGAGGATAATCCTGTGATCTTTGACAAACGTGCGCTTGTCAAACTGTCCTTCACTCAGCTTTCATCAGTTATGATTATACACATGCGCAGGTGTGTGTGGAAACTACAGGATGATGAGCCAGGAAAGGTTAATAATACTGAGGCAGGAAAATACAGGATTCTGCCTTGTCACTGGAGTTTGTCATTGTCAGTTAATGGTAAGTATTTTGAAGATTACCATAGAAGTGATTTTAAGATATTTTCCTCTGTACGGCAAATTTGATATTTTTACTGTCTGTTCAAAGGAATAATCTTATTTCTTCTTTAGAAGGAGTGCAGAAAGGTGAAGATGTCCAGTCTGAGAGCAGCGAGATGCAGGAGAGAGACTTTCAGCACAGGAGAGACAGGCAGCACAAAATCATGAGACAGAACAGGCCCTGATCTTAAGAGAGATTTGCTGTGAAGGGTTCTGGTTGTAGTTGTTTGTTAGGCTCTGCTTGCCTCTCTGCAAAAGTCACCGCACGCCACCGCATCAAGGTCCTGTCAGTGTGAGGGATTAATAATGGGTGCAGGTATTTGGACGTGTGTCATATGCCAGCAGTGTGTTTTTGCACTTATTACAGGTTAAATATAAAAAGCCTAATTTGGGACAGGAGTTTAGACTTTAACAACATTAGCAGCTCTGTCCTGCACTTTATTGGATTTGGGGAATTTTCCCAAGACACGTTTGGTAAAACTAATCCGTTATATTATATTGCTTGAAAATACTTGGATATAACAATGAAGCATGCATTGAGGCTGTGTTGCTTCTCCAGGAGTTGCCTCTGTAGCATCAAAATGAAACAGTTTGCTCATGGAGTTAATGATAATTAGCCAAATATGGCTGGTAAAATCTGTCAGCAACAGTTGTAATCAGTCTGCAAAATCAACATTCACTGGCTACAAATGAGTTACAAGTTTGTTTTTGTCTGCCTCCGTCTGAAATGAAGGACCCACTGTCTAAACAAGTTACTATTGAATGATAAATCGACCACTGTTATTACTGTTAGCTGCATAGGAGCAATTCTAGAGAAGAAAGCTTGACAGGCCTAGCAACAGTAACCAAGGAAGGTGGGGCCTAGTAAATATTACAGATACACAATACACACACGCGCGCACGCACACACATTCACACACACACACACACACACACACACACTCCTGTCTTCCTCCTGTTGTCTAGCAGGTGAAGAGCAGAGAAAGGGTTTTGTGCACACGGCAGCTAAGTGGCTCAATGTGCTATCGACTGGCTCACCGTGGCAACCTGCAGAATTCCGCCGCCTCCCCACGAGCCAGACAGACTATCTGTTCACCCTCCTTTCCCTCCTCCTTCCTTTCCTACCTCCCTCCCTCCCTTCCTCCCTCTACCCTCTCTCCCATCCCCCACTCCAGCAGCTCCAGGGAAGCAGTGACGTGGGGGCTCCCTGCTCTGAGAACAGAGAGAAAGAGGCACAGACAGAAAGCCTGGTAGAGAGTGAGGATGAGGTGAGAGAGAAAAGACCGAGCTGCAACGCCACAGAGGGGGGGGGGGGCAGAAAAGAAAGGGAAAAAAAAGATAAAGATCCTCCCTCTCCCAGCACTCGTTGACAATGACACTGGGAGAGTCATTTCGAAGCAATGAGCCAGAAAACGCAGAGCTGCTCTGCCATTCACCCTCCGAAGCACGACACTCAGTCACCACCACGCCACAGTCACATTCATCTCCGAGGGAAGAGCACTGGCTTAATAAAATGTATGGCAGAACACTCGTATTACAAAAACAGCCATTTTGAATGCAGTGACTCATATTCATAAAAAATAATAGAAAAATGGATTGGGATGGTGCAATAAGCCCGGGCAGAGCTCTCCTGCTTGACTTACTCTAAAACTGATTTATGAGGATGATATATTTGTGTTTATACAATTACTTTACAAAAAGATAAGAAATAATATGTCATGTACAATTAAGTGTAAGTGAAATTAGAGTATCCCAAATTTAAACAGAAATGCAATAATGATAAATAGAATAAGTGAATTAGTTGTACTCATAAATCAATCATTCAAGATATTGAATATAAAATTAGACAGAAATGACTACGTTCCCTTCTTCTTCTCCAAGTAGGACATCTTGTAATTGCCTGAAGTGAATATTCATGTCCCAGCTACCAGCCCTACTCCACTTTCTCTCCCTTTACAAATAATCAAAAATACCATTCCATTTCCACCAATCAGCCCCAGGTCATGTGCTGACGCTGAGATGGAAAACACAGCGTGTCGTTAAGCTGCCAGCTAATCAGCGTCGGCTAGTAATCCCCCCCTTTTCCGTCATGTCTTCCAAACAGGCCCCTTCTCTCCCTCCACCTTCACTGCTGCTGCTGCTGCTGCTGCTGTAGTCAGCCTGCGAGATGGATGGCACAGCGCTAATCACCCCCTGCAGTGCACTGTCAGCATGGCTGCAGGCCGCTCTTAACATTTACACCACATGAACACATACGTACTCACAATAAACACAAACCAATAAGTGAGAGAATCTACTCTCACTCCTTCTCCTTCTCTGTCTTCCCGCCCTTCAGCTTCCAGCACCCTCCCTCTGCCCAAGGCCCACCATGCACCACCACTTCTCTCCCTGTCACCTTGGACGGATTCAGTGGGATGCGGCTATGTCCGAGGGGTTGAGGGAGGCAGTCCTCCTCCTCCTCCTTCTCCTCCATCTTCTCCTCTTCCTCCGCCTCCCCACACAGCACCTTCCTGCTGTTATCTCAAGGCTGGAGTCTCATCAGCCTGCACAGTAGCTCTGGCTTCCAGCTGTCTCATAAGCAGCTCCGACAGGGGAGAAGCCTGCCAGAAGGAGGCCGCTCCTATATCAGCATCCTCTCATGTGGTCCGCTTCAAGGTTCCTCTCAGGCAAGCTTTCAGTCAAGTCTACATTGTAGCACACACACACACACACACACACACACACACAATGGTTGGTATTCATTTTAAGAGTCTCAGGTGCAGCTTTTAGCACCATTCACCATTTTAAAGGATGTCGTTGTTTGGTGATATATTTTCCTTCAGGGCAAATGTGGACAGCATGAAGTGATACTAAGATCAATCTTGGGCAACTGCAGTTGAATGTGACTGCATGAAAATCTGAAAACAAACAAACAAACATTAGGTTTGGAGCTTCTTTCTACACCATCGCTTTGACCTTCAGCATTCAGACAGGGCCGCATCAGTCAACAGGAGTCGGATGAATTCATTCACAATGAGTTGCCTCAAGCGACCGTGTCCTGTATTTATCAAATTTCTAAAAGTGAAATGAACATAGGTGAAAGATGAAAGTGAAAAGCCTTCCTGAAGATCTCTGCTGGTGCATGCTGAAGACAGGAGGAAGTGGGACTGGAGAGGTGTAAGACATGAAACATAAAAACTGTAGGGAGCAGTACATCAGTGAAACACCAAGAAACCCGAAGAGACTGAATAAACACCTGAAATACACATCGACCATCTTTGAACACCAGACCAGAACCAGCTGCAAGTGTTTTGCCCCGGGGCCCCTGACAGGTAAAATGGGCCCTGATCTAAGCTTGGGCTTGGAGACTACAAGTAGTTGATAGAAAGCCTGGATGGGTTGTTTGAAAGACAAGGGCATTTACCAGGGAGAGGAAGTCTAATGAAAGATGCTGTAAAGTTGCATTATGGGAATTGTAGGGTCCAGCATTTTGACCTAAGCTAGGGACTAAAGGTTAGGATATCTGGACCTCTGTTGTTTCAGTATTGACAGTTGTAAGTCCTGCAACTTTCAATCACTGGAGGACCCCATTGATTCAAGCAACACTCTCTACCATCTCTTTCACATTAAAACAGTTACAGTGGTTTGATGAGACTCTAATGTTGTGCTAATTAAATACTGTATTTACCGGCTCTGCCTCCCTAAACCTTCAGCTCTTAAACATTAAACTGATTCTGGGTTCGTTGCTTAAGGTTACGGTGATTGTACAATCACAAAACATTCTTAAGCTTATGAAGTGTTTAACTAAAGTGCTCATAGAAATTATTTGATGAAATGTAAATTTATGATTTACATTGTCGCAGGAGGCTCCAGAACCTTCAGAGGAAACCAAAGTTTTTGAGTTTTTCATAGTTTTTGCTGATTTTTATGTCATTTAGATTTATCATCAACACTGATATTCTTCATAAAGAGACGTGTGATTGAAGATGAGTGGTAGTGTTTAAATTATAAAATAAAATGAACATACATTAATTCAACAGCTCTTCTTGCTGAAGTGCCTCTTCACACATGAGATATTTTTTATCTTCTTTTTTTACAGTGAGTGTGTTGTTTGCCACACACTTATATACAGCAGGTCTAATACAGAAATCATGACAGAAACACATGTACAACAGGTGACGTGAATTTTTATTAAACTTATGGCAACGTCACTGTTTTGTTGTAGGTGTAATATGAGTTTAAGAGAAACATCTGCCTCCAGCAGCAGCTACAGCGATCAAAGATCACTCTTTAATCTGACGTCTGCACAGTAGCAGGCATCAGAAAGAGCAGCAAGGTGAAAGCTGTGCACAGTTCACTACGTTTCATTTCATACCCAACAATCCCAAGCATTTAACATTTCTTTGTTTCGCTTACAACACTTACACTTTGTGATGTGTGTTTTTTTTTTTATATAACACAGCTTGTGGACAGTAAATATGTTACTTTAAAGTGTGTATCACCTTCAGCACCACAGATAGTCAATGTGTGTTAACGCGCTCTGAAGCACTGCTTTGGGAAACGCACATAGACACGGGGACCAGGTTTTTCAACACTACAGGTTCAACCAGCAAACCACAAAATACTCAATACTGCAAATCAACCACTCCAGACCATGATATATCCGACCACAAAGCAGCAACGCACATCGAAAAACATCCCCAAACTCTTTTCAGGATGTTTTTCTATAGGAGCCACGTAGGAGGCCTCATGTGAGGGGCAGTGCCTCCATCTATAACCATGCGTGGTTTATTGCGTAGAGCGTGTGTGGAGGATATAAGACTGGATAAGCTTCTCCTGTCCGGGCATCTTGCCGCCACAGTGGTTATTGTTGTTACGACACCTGAGAGCCTCTCTGCTCAGCACTCGGCACGCTTCTCAGCAGCCAGCTCCTGTTTATAGCACTCTTTCTTTTCAGAGCTGCTTTTTTTTCCTCACTCTTTAGGGAGGGAAACTGTTGAAGGCTTCCTCTCTGCAGACAGATCTCTCTGGAAGCTGATGGTGGGCCTTTGCACGGGCCTCCAGTGGTTTTTTCCACCCTGCTGAGGTCCTTCTCTTTCACATGTAGCTGTTCCTCAATTCTTCCTCATCTCCTGTCTTTTCCAACAATGGCCTTCAACCTGCTGACCTTCACGAGGATGAACTGTTCTTCTTTCCTTTTTTTTCCCTTCCTTCTTTTTCTGGCACAGTTTCTGAAACTCTTCAGTCCAAATATTCTTGGTCCAAACTCCCTGAGAGTACAGATTTTCTTGAAGGGTGGAGATCTGTTGGTCTTCCTCCCTCACCTCCTGTCAAGTCTCTCTGCACTCAGCCTCCAGCACTTCAGAGAGTTTTATTTGCTTCAGTGGTTCAGTGGTCATGTCCTCCGTGGTTGTCTGACAGTCCTGCTAAAACAATAAAGAATCCACGTCATGGATAATGATAAGCATGGGCCCTATTTCATTTTATTATTTTTATGACATGCTGTAATCTTTTGCGGATCTTGAGTGAAAATAGCCACACACACACACATACACACACACACACACAAACTGCTTAAAATTCAAGTTCTTGTGTCTGTTTCACTTGGCACTTCCTCACGTGCCTTTATTTATTTTATTTTTTCCAGGAGTTCTGCCAGTGAAATGAATTCCCTTCCTGTTCTGCCTGTGCTCGTGTTTCTTGTGTGTGTGTTTGTCTGTATGATGCATATACATGTCTGCTCCTCTCTTGACCTGTTGACCCGGGCATCAAAAGAAACCATGTGTACCTCTCCACAGCCAGACTCCAGACTGTTGTCTCTGTCTCCCCTCCAGCCTCCCCACCAACAGCACTGATGTCGCCTCCACCGGTCCCTGCCAGATACATAATTACGCTGCTTTCCATTGGCACCTTTGGACAACCAGGAGGTACAATGCCACTGCACAGAACTACATCTCCCAGGATTCAGTTGGTGTGATTAATACAAGCCAGTAAGTACCAGTTTGTGGTTCAACCTGTTTGTTTTCATTTTCTGTGCCGGGAACTGAGCTGGTAATGGAAACTGCGGCTGATTGATGTCATGAACCAAACGCTGAAGTCAATATTCACGTTCATGAGCTCACATTGTCCCACACAGCTGATAGTGAGTGAGTCAGGCAAAGGTGGGAAAGGCACTGTTCACCGCAGACTGAGAACATATCACTGGAAAATTTGGAAAATTCATAGATTTGATAAATAGTTTGAATGTGTGCGTGTTTGCTTGATTTAACCCACGTCACTATCAGCGTAAGATCCATTATGTAGACCTTTTATGCTGTGAGTCAACGAGCACAGCGGTCACTGCTCAGACAGTCGTGACTGCTACCTGCCTCTGACGTACACACACACACACACACATCAATTAAACGTCTAGATGAGAGTCTGTGAGTCACTGTGATGCCAGGGCTCGTCTTTTCTCCTCTCACTCTAAATGCACAGGAGACGCAGGCAGCTTGTGTCATGAGCACGGGCACTGTTGACGTAAGCAGGAGGACTCTTTAGAGAGCTCAAGCGAAACCTCCCATGAGACTTATTTCACCCATGAGTCATGTGCACCCATTAACTTCTACGTCATTACATTCCTGATAAAAATAACTTCAATATCAGGGACTGCGTCTTGAATCTCTAATTGCATGCTGGTGATTTATGAGCAGGGTTTGCTTTGCGCATCCCTAAAACCTTTTGAATTATACTCAGCGGATGAGATAATGAGTGTGACTTCATGAATCCCAAAGAATTGACTCTGTCACGTCGGCAGGTTAAAAACATTTGTCACACGCCAGCACGCAGTGGGAAATGCGTTTTGTTTTATGGCTCACACAAAGATAAATCTCGGAAGTGAGATGTTAGAGAAAAAAATCACATGATTAAGTTTCGTGCCATCAATCATTTTACAAATGTAGATGTCACATCTCCTTGATAAAAATCTGTGTTAAAATGTGATAAATATATGTGTTTAACAATTTAAAGTACCTCATTTCACAGTTTTAAGAGTAAAGTCTCTCTCTCTCCGCTACTTCTACCAGAGCCAATAAAACACGTCATGAGCGCAGGCTGAGCTGCTGTTAAAGGTGCTTTAAAACCTGCTGGTAATGCAGCGGTGACACACGTGTTTGATCTTCATTAAAAGGTAGAAACAGTCGTTGAGAGTCTCAGCTGAGAATAAGAGAGCAGTGAAACAGAGTAATGACAGTTTGGCTTGTTCATCCGTGACCATCGAGGAAACACAACTGTAACCTTTGCTCTGATTACCCAGCTAACCCTGCTCTGCTCAAACTGTTTGATTCTCAGGAAGTGTTTGAGAACGGTCTTGTTCCCAGAAGAAACCTCAGGCGTTTTGAGTTTACTCAACGGGTTTTCAGTCAAATTTTCTTATGACAATAGAAGAGCATGTGAACTGTCAGCTCATGTTAAAATATGGAAATTTGTCAGTCTTTGAATTATTTGATTTATATAACTGACTCCATTATTTTAGGGACTCATTCAGACTGTTTTCCTGCCTTGTTATAGAAATGCCTACTATAAAGAAACCTTTCAATTATAAGCTTTTAGTTGCAGGACAGCATTTTCTTTCCCATTATTTAAAGTGATAGTTGGTTGTGCTTTATGCCCTTTGTTTGCAAGGAAAAAAAGTCCTTTAGGGAATTATAATTGAACTTTAATAACAGAAAGCCTTTTCATTTCAGATTGTTAAATACCAATTTAGTAAATTCAGTTCTTAATGAATCATAAAGGTCAGCAACTTTCCAGAGGGAATTTCTTTAAACAGTCTAGGTAATTTGAAACTACAGATCTACTGTCCACTCCTCATGAGCAAGATGTGCACTGTTACTAATCACATCCTTTCCACTGGACTTTGCTTCATGACACCTCGTCTCCCCTCCATCCTGCTGTTTTCCCTCCGCTGTCATTCGATCTGTAGTCCGGCGCTGTGACGCAGGCAGAGCGTCACTTCTTCCTATGTGGAAATGTCATCTTAATCAGACGTCCCCACTCGCAGAAAGAGCGGTGGCATCATCAGTTTCATGGATCCAAGGATTTAGGTGCATAAACATAAGCTCCGTCCTCACCTGGTGCTCCTCCTCCCCGTTTGTGCAGTAAAAATCCCCTTTAATAGCTCTTCTCTGGGATTTTCAGTTACTCTCTGTGTCTACTATGTACTTGTGTATTTTTCCAGCTCAACACATGGAGCTTGTTGTAAACTATGTGCGTCATGATGAGACTTATTAAAGTTCTCCTGAAAATTTTTAAGACAGCAAAAATTTAGATTTGTGTCTCACTCATCTTCTCAGTCATGTCATCAACAGCTTCTCTGCTCCCCTCATGTCACTGTTGAAAATAATCACTTTTCCCCTTCACACTTCTACTAGCTAACTCATCTGAGGCACATGGTCGCTATGCAGGTCTAAGTCATTCAGGGAGAAGTGAGATAATGCATACCTCATTGACTTATCTGACTTGTACAAGGTGCAGATGTAGAGTAAAGTTTGCTTATTTAAGACTGAACAAATGACTGCAAACTGTTACAGAAGAGCTACATGTGAAACGTCCCTTGTTTAAGCAATGATGGTTTATATTCCAGTTATAACTTCCCAACAATTTCATATTAATGGCAGGATATACAGTGTGAATATATATTTTTTTTTCTCCATTTAAAATAATCTTTAGAATAAGCTCTTCTCTCTGTTATTTACTGTGGATTCCTCATGTGTTGTATTTACTGAGAGAAAGTTCTGTCATATTCTCTAATTGAGTCAGTTTCACCAATGTGGCAGCTTGCAGCTTGTGTAAAAGATAATTTCATGTCCCTAAATTGAAGGGTGAAAATAGGGAAGTTAGAAAAATCGTTATATATATATTTTCAATTTCTGAGAAACCCACAGCGACTTCAACGCACCACTGAATTTCTATTTTTAAAAGAAGACCTAAGGAGGAGTTCAGAGATAAAGAGGAATGCGGTTTTATCAGCTGTGCTCAAGAAACACCAGACCTGTTTGTTCGCTTCTGCTTGTCACATTTTTTGGCATTTGTTTGCTTGTTTATAAATGATTTCCCCTTTACACGATGCTGCATTTTTCATGAGATGAACTGTGCTCGAAACAGCTGGAAACAAAAGGGCAGAGCGTCGGTGCCTGAGCTGCTTTTCGTTTGTTCCTTTCTTAAATGATCATG
The DNA here is from genome assembly GCF_021018895.1 of Seriola aureovittata. NCBI lineage: Eukaryota > Metazoa > Chordata > Actinopteri > Carangiformes > Carangidae > Seriola > Seriola aureovittata. Next base: position 5,289,746 of record NC_079366.1, on the reverse strand, counting down.
TATGATGATGCACTTAGTGGACTGTGAGCGGGACTGTGTGTTTGTGTGTGTGTGTGTGTGTGTGTGTGTGTGTGTGTGTGTGTGTGTGTGTGCCGCTGTTCAGGTGAAGTTTCTTTGCGCAGGCTAGCATTAATGACACGCACGTGCGGCATCACATTCCACCACCCCAGCAGCACGTGCCATGTTCCAAAGCTGTAGACAAATCTGTCGCATGGGCGCTGTGCGTATCAGCCTTTGGCATCATCGGCCATTGTTCTACTGTTGAAATATAATATCTAATCAACATAATATATCATATATCACGACTGATCGGTGCTGTGTGTGTGTGTGTGTGTGTGTGTGTGTGTGTGTGTTGGGTGAAGGTGCAGACAGGTGACATTAGGACGATCTAGTGGTCGCCCTGATAAAAGCTTCCTGACCAGTTTCCTTGGGAGTAACACTTTCAACCAAACCATTTAGCTTCTAATTGACGACCGTGTTTCTTCAGCTCGTCGTTCATTTAGGAATGACGCAGCTGAATTGTATGAAGTGTATGCATGGCGCTGTGCCCCTGTGCGCGCGCCGAGGCTGCTGCACGCACAAGCCCCGCGGTGCCGTAGGGAACGAGCCGGTGAAGAATAACGGATGTTCAGACTTTCACTGCGCTCGTGAGAGGCTGCTTGAAGCAAATAGACAAGTGTGAATAGTGCCATGGTCGTTCATTTCATGTGATATTTCACCGCCGATTTGCACTCATTGCCTTATAAGGACAGGCAGTCGTGCCTTTCTGTAATAGGCCGAGCGCTGCAGCCTGGGAACACTGCACTTTAACCCCTTCACTGCTGAATTTTATTTGGTCCAAGCGCCTGATACAATGCAAGGATGGCTGCCTGGGCACTTGGACGTTTTTTTATTTTAAAATAAATGCTTCAGAAATGGACTCCTACTAATAATTAACAATAAACAGCTGGATGCATGAGCCAGTGGCAGTTAACAGCTGGATGTGTGATTTACAGCCCTCTCTCTGTCCAGTTACATTAAAATTAATTCTCAGTGTTCACTTAGGTGTAACCTTGGGCACGGCCATTTTCCAGTAAAACCCCAGCTTAGGTGCCAGAGGTCGGCGTGTCCCTTCAGGCCTGAGCTGCTACAGAACGTATAGACCGCGAGCCAAGTGATAACGGGACCGGCTGGTGCCGCTCCTGTCGGGGCTCCGCAGTCAGAAATAACCCCGCTGGAGTTAAACCCGGCAGGGCTGAGGATGCTGACCTAAATCGGCTGCCACTCAACCGGGGGGGGTATCTTTTGACACCGTAAAAATCCACCAGAAAATCCCCACGACGCGGTGCCGTCTGAAATGTCATCTCGACGTGTGACCTTGACTCAGAGAGGATATGGAAATCTATTCAATGTGATGCGCACAACAGCGACCGGGCTCTGGCCGCAATTTAACTTCACACAGGCAATGACACGTACCGCATTATCCCTCTCACAGACGGCTTTATCCTACACCACAAGAGCATCGCGGTGAATTTGTTTTTCTATTTCACCAGGATTCCCGTATAGAAGAGGCCTTGTTATGGTGGCGGTGATAAATCAATGTCAAACACACTGTGGCCTTGACGGTGGTCGGGCCTAGGTGGAGGAATTCGTTTACGAAATCGGTTGCCTTGTAACTGCACGTCAACCCAACTGTATCATGCGCCTCAGTTCATACTGTAGATGTTGGTAAAGGACTGAGGACGCACAGATGGAACAATAGCCACACATAACGACCCAGGCTGTGATGTGTTGTAATTGAAAACACAACAAGAAGCGACAGGCCTCTCCCAGCTGCTAAATTCATGTCGGTGAGCAGCCATTCAGGCCATCACGGCTGTGGATAACAACGCTATCCTCTTTCACAGCACCCTCTTGCAGTTAGATCTCACTTCACATCCAGTGAAGGAGAGATGTTGCCTTCCGGGTCTCGTCTCAGCTCGTACTTTTGACAATTCCTGTCACGCCTTCATTTTGTCACAAATGTACTTGCTTTTGGTTGACATTATTAAGGATATTATGTATGATAATTATCTGTGTAGTAATGAGTGGCGCTGATTCCTGTACCACATGCTGGTTTACTTCTAATTGTATGGTTCAAGTCTGGGCACACTGTAGTCAAGGGCAAATTATTTTAACAAACGTAGGCTATTCTCTTATGGCCAGTGGTTCTGTGTGGGGACCCCCAGGGGTTCTTTAGGAGGTTTCTGGGGGTCCCCGGCAAAAAGGGGAATAATCTACTTTCACTATGATTCCATCCATAAGTAACATAATGACAGAATATGTGACTATTTTGGTCCTGGGTTCCAAACACTTTCTGTAATAAAACATCTAAAAACAAAAATCTTATCAGTTAGGGTCCTTGATGTGAAAAAGTTTGAGAACTACTGTTGTGGGCTACTGCAGCAGTTCAGTAAGTGCTGATACCTTTTTTTAGACATAGTATGTATCAACGTGAATGTTTAATTTATGTGGAGAAACTGACTAAAGTGCAAAAGGCTACAAATATCCTACAAAAATGTCAAACTATAAATTAGGCCACAATAAAAAAAAAATTCGGATTTCATTCGCCAGGTGTTGCCATGGTTTCCATACTTTTCACTAAATGTTACACTCAATCACTTTTTCCACCTCTACTTATTTATTATATGTTCTTAATGGGCCGAGGAGAACACTTTTTTCCGACAGCACCTGAAATCAGCACGGGAACAACCCCCTCCCCTATTACCTCCCCCTCGTCTGACGTCACGTCAACGGCTATTTGCATGAAGTGTTTTGTTGCTGCAGCTTCAACTCGCCTGCAGAGCGAGTCTCTCCGAGGGGAAAGCGAGGGAAGAGGCGCAGTGAAAATACGGGGAGCGCGGCTCTTGTGTTTCACATAAGGGGAGCAGAGGGGGGAAACGGCCTGAACGCGAGGATAAAGGTGTGAGATACCAAAAGAAGAGAGGGAAAAAAACAACAACAGAGGAGCTGCTTCTCTTGTATTGGAAAATGGAACTACCCGCCGCGGGAGAGCACGTCTTTGCGGTGGAGAGCATCGAGAAGAAGCGCAGCAGAAAGGTTTGTCACCACATCGCTGAAGGACATGTTTTACACACATGCACATGGGAATGAGTGTGATTTTTCGTTTGATTTTCTCCTCTCTGGTGGAATACATGTTTCGTTTTTCCACTAGATAATTTCTTAGATGACGGTGCAATGCAGAGTGCATTTTACTGCGTAAAGTAACGTTAAGCTGATTACCCCGTTTCTCTCCATTCACAGGGGAGGGTTGAGTATCTGGTCAAGTGGCGAGGATGGTCTCCAAAGTAAGTATCCCCGTACAGCATTGCAGAAAGGCTCACTTACGAAAATACAACATTGAAAATAGAAGTGTGTGTGTGTGTGTTGATGTGTGCATCCGTACGAGCGTGGACGCGCATATGGGCGGTCGCGCGTTCTTGCTTTAGGCGCTCGATGCGTTGGCCTCTATGATGGATGTGGTTTTACCATGTATGCAATCCCCAGTGTTCCAATTAAAGGGGGACATGTCTCTAATTGAACCGATGTTTAAGAAATGCCCATATATCCACAGTTGAGCGGAGGCTGGGCCATTGTATCGACTCCCCCCTACACCCGTGCGTAAAAGTTACTCATGATTTATTACACGTGCATCCACGGGGAGTGCAAGTGTTTCAGTTTGTTATTCACACAAGTCACACTACTAATATGAGGTGTGGTAGGATTAACAAGTTAAAGACAGTAGAGGGTCGTTTTGGAGCAGAAATCATCAGCTGTCCTAAGCCATTGCTTATTAATGTCACCCACTTTTGAAAGGCAAGTGTGTCCTCACTGATCACATTCTTCCCTCTGAACAGATACAACACGTGGGAACCAGAGGAAAACATCTTGGACCCGAGACTGCTCGATGCTTTCCAAGACAGGTGAGTGTAGAACTGGACAAACCAGCCTCACATGTGATGACGTCCACTAAATGAATCCCAGAATAACAAAACCACACAGGTTTAAATTAAATATTTCTTCATTTCTTTTTTGTCCCAAGTAGGAACTCTCTGTATGTTTATAGTCAGGAAATATGCAGCCTGGTCACACTATGTGGATAATCCCATGTTGATAAACTGTCCACACAATGTGACAGTCAGAAATTCAGTGCCTGGGGGGGTTGGATTAGGATTAACACTGGTGACATCAGTGGGTCAAGTAAGGGTTAAACTCAGGGCAGGGTTACCAGAGCAAACCGTGACACTTTGTCGAGCATCTCCTTTTTGTCACCTGATAGTTATTTGAGTGTCAGCATCAGGTTATCATGCTGCGGTGCTGCCTGCTGTCCCACCATGTGTCATCTTCCACAGGACACGGCAGCCAGTCATATTAGCCAATAACCCAAGTACTATTGATTGTGTAGTTTTGTGTGGCTAATTTCTGATTTTTCTTCTTTTTTTTTTTTATTTACTTATGTGCACTATTATTTTAGTAGATACAAACTTTAAGACCTCCTTCAGATAAAAACTTAATTTACTTTGTTGAAAATTAAAACTCCATTTACTCATCTCTAATTAAAAAAAATCCAGAGTCTATGAATATGAAAAAGTTTAACTGCTGGACACAAGATGTTTCCTACTGAAAAGTCCATTCTCAGTATTTGTGTGTTGGAGGCTCCAAGTTTCCACATCACCCTTGTGTAAATTGCACACTGCTGTGTTTGGCTTCTAACTCATGTGTGATATCATACATTTTTGGTTGCACCTGTGCATTTTAAACTGAGATTTAAGCACAAAGAAGTTTTCTTCCTTCAGCTGATGAATGTGAAAAGAGTCGTTTGCACATACATCATTCTGCACAGTGAAGGTCAAACATCCAAGTGAAGGGATTTAGATTATGGTGCTCATCTTTTATTAATCTGCTTATGATTCAGTGGAAAGACATGAGGAAATGATGATTAAAGTAAGCAGGGAACTAAACAGTAGCTTAGTAATTGCCATAAATCAGAGGTGCATGCACCGTCTCAAACTTTAAACCAGAGAAACTTCCTCGTGGTCTTTATTAGTGAAGGGCCCTGTGTCCATGGTTTTCCAAGTGGCTACCATGGTCAAATTAGCTGCTTGGCTAATTGTTAAATAGTCTGTTGAGTGACTGACCAGACAGCTCCACATGAAGGACAGTGTAATTGAATTTCTTAAAAGCATGGCGTGTTAAACTGTCACTGGCTTTTCTCTGAGCCTCCCTCAGCTTTTGCTTACAGCAGCCTTTCAGGCGCAGGTCACACGTTAAAGCAAAACATCGACATCACTCCGCGTCTGTTTTTGCAATTACCTCTTTCTCGAAAGGGGAGAGATTTTATTGAAACTAATTGCGTGTCTCTCCGGGGAGCCAAAACGTCTGAATGCCAGGCTATGAAAATACACTGAGTCGTCATTGTAATTAGATGTGAGGGAGGAGGGTGGGGGAGGGGACTGACATCACTCCTGTCTGCGGTATTGAGTTACTGCCTCAGAGAGACTTGCGTGGAGACTGAGGAAAGTCAGACAGGAGAGAGGCCTTTATCTTCTGCTGGACATGCAGACATTATATGTCTGTCCTGGTGTTATTTAGGGAGCAGGAAACCTCAGTTGTAGCCAGTGTTTAGCCTTTTGTAGCGGTGACGAAGAAATGTAATGTGCTGTAAAACATTTGATGCCCCGCAAAAAAAGGTTAGGATACTTGTGAGAAGATAAATACTTAATATTAATAATATAAAATTAATGCTTCTTTAATCTGTGTTGAATGAACGTCACTTTGCTTCAGGAAGTGTAACTCCAACCTGTAACATGGGCTCAGTGTTTTCTAACTGAGCCTGAGGAGGACACCCGTGACGTTGTGTTGCCATGCAACGGCGACTCATCTCTGCCAGATGGTTTCACTGATTGGCTGCTGTTTTCTTCTTCCACAGAGAACGTCAAGAGCAGCTGATGGGATATCGTAAAAGAGGACCCAAGCCCAAGCACCTTCTGGTTCAGGTAAGAAAACAAGGACACTGTATATTTCCCTGTCATTCCCTGCATAATTCCCTCTGAAATCCCAGGAAATCCAAGGAAGCAAAAGAAAAAACTTAATTTGGGAGTCAAATGGGAGCTCCGGGGATTTAATATTGCACGTCCATGAAGCTCAGGGCCTCAGAAGAGAGATTTAAAAAATGATTGTCAAAATTAACTCAGCAAAAGTCCAATAATATCCTGACTCTGGAAATGCAGAGCCCTACATTTCCCATAATGCAACTCAAAATCATCTTTTGTTAGACCTTGGTAAGCACACGCACCATCTAAACTTAGCACCTCCAGTTCGTAAAGCTTTATGTTATAACTTAAACCCGAGCTGAGATCTTTAGGGGTTATTTTGTCAGACTGTAAACAGCTCCTTCCAAAATCCACAGAAGACATAATGTGACTGTTTTTACAGGCTAAGTAGGAAACACCACCCACCCCCGACCCCACGATGAGATAACTGATCTACATGTTTAAAATCCTCACAGTTCCCCTTTAATTTAGGTGTTGGAAGTGCTTGCACATTTACAATTAAAATATTTATTACAAACAATAAATTTTATTATCTGCATTAAATTTTATAGGGACCAGTTCCCTGACCTAACAGCTGTAGCTAAATGAGTGTGAATCGTACATTTAGCGCATCAATCAGCGGTCCAAAAGGCCAGGGGAATCCCTCAGAGGAGTGTTTTTGTTCCTCTCAGGAGGGTGTTGGTGCTAACACATGGGACAAAGTCAATGACGGGACACAAAGCAGCCAGTGACATTCCTCCGAGCTGAGGTCACAGCCACAGGAGACACTTGGAAATATCACCCTGATGCCCGGGCCTGTGACTGAAAGAGCTGCTCAGGAACTGTAGGAGGGCTGTGTGAACACGGGCCAAGGCCCCTGAAATAAACTGTGCTTGTTCAGGCCTCATAAGGGCCCCTTCACACATTCCAAGCACAGCTCACAGCTCAGCTCATGGGCCCCAATGAGCCGTGGCTTTTTGTTGTGGCTTGACACAGACACATGTATAGGTACTGTAGGCAGTTGCACCATTAATCAAATTCCCCACCCAGAGGGATGTCTTTATTTTAAATACTGGTGTAAACAGCAGAAATCCCCTAATTCTTCATGTTATATTCATTGAGCTGTATTTTCATGCTTTTTCGAATCACTGTCTTGTTTCACAGGTTCCCTCATTTGCCCGGAGATCCAGTATCCTGGCCGACCTTCATGAAGCGTCCCTGGAAGAGGACGGCTGTCAGAAGTCCAGCGCAATCCAGATGCTCCGTCCCCAGGGCCAGCAGTACCAGCTGAACAGCAAGAAGCACCACCAGTACCAGCCACTGTGCAGGGAGCGCGAGGCCGAGCAGCAGACCAACGGCAAGAAGTTCTACTATCAACTCAACAGCAAGAAGCACCACCACTACCAGCCGGACCTCAAGGTGCACGAGCCCATATTTGTTAAACCCCGAGACATCAGGGCCCCGGAGCTGCCCAACAAAGGGTACAATGTGCCCCCCATGTTGCAGCAAAAGTGGGTTCGGGACAAAGACTCCGGCTGCCTGACCAAAGTGAAGGATATCACTATGGAGCTGAAGAAACTTCCAGCTGACCTCAATGGGCACAAAGAGCCAGACAAGGTAAAACCTAAAGAGGATGCTTTGCCACAGTCTAACGGAGTCAGCAGCAGCAAGCTAAAGATAGTGAAGAACAAAAACAAGAACGGGCGGATTGTTATTGTCATGAGCAAGTACATGGAAAACGGAATGCAAGCAGCTAAAATTAAAAACGGTGACTCTGAAACTCCTGAAAAGTCGCCAAAAGGAACTGATAACAGCGCAGAGAATGACCTGGAGAAGATGAAGCTTGTCAAGAAGCTCGGCCTCATGAATGGATTTGCAAAAAACCCCAAAGAAAAACCAACCATTCCAAGTTCTGGTTTTAACGTAGTTTGCCCCAAAGAAAAGGAACAGTCCCCCAAAATGGAGCCAACTGTGACGGAACAGGATAAACATGTCGAGGTCAGGGGTCAGGGGCAGCTTCCAGCGGATCAGCCTTTACAATTGACAACCAAGCCTAATCTGCTCTCCCTGCCTTTGGATAGGGGAGTTTCCTCCCCACTGGACAAAAGAGGAGCCCAAGGTGGATTTCAAGGACTAAAGCGACACCTCTCTGACACAGACTGTGACGAGCATGGGAGTAATAAGAGGTTTTTAAGCTCCAGGAGTATCAGTGTTCCTAATACGGTGTCTTCACCCAGCCAAAGCATCAGCATCGACCAAAACGGCCACCAGAGTCACACTGGACTGCAGCTCTGTGGGTACGCAGACCAAGAGGAACCCATTGACTTGAGTATTGTCAAGACCAGGCCTAAAGCTGCAGGTTCCACAGCAACCCAACCTGAAAGACACACACAAGCTGAAACTCTAACACAAACACAGGATGAAACGCACACACAAGCCGAAACACACACACAAATGGACACACAAACGGAAGCACAGCCCCAGACTGAAACACAGAAATCTGCAGAGAAGGTGAAAGTTGACTCGTTGTCTGTTTCTAACAATGAAAAGAGAAAAGAGGAGACATTTCCCTCCTTCCAGCCTTTCCTTGGGAATATAGTGATCACAGACATTACCACGAACTGCCTCACCGTTACGTTCAAGGAATACGTGACGGTGTAACAGAGCTGGATATCAACCATGTAACTGTATAGATGTACATTAGATATATTTGATTTTCAGATGCTTGAATGTACAAATAAACCGTTGATGTTGCTTTCATTTTGTATAGTTGAGACAAAAGAGTTGATCTTTTATCGCATTATTTGCATATCTCTTCTTATAAGCTCTATCTGTTGTTACTTCTGGAGATTTTATCACATGCAGTATCTAATTTCAGCGATTTCAAACTTAGTTTAAAAAGCAAAATTAGATCAAATAGATGTCGGAACTTTAATTGAAGATGCACTTAACTCTTGTAAATACTCTTCACTTTTCTATGGATATAATTTGATTTATACACTCGACTGTCTACATCTCAGATAACGTTAAAAATGTAGGCTATATGGGAAATTTTGTAAGGAAGAAAAATTATATTGAATCATGGTAAATTACACTGTGTCTGTGTGTGTGAGTGTGTGTGTGTGTGTGTGTGTGTGTGCGTGAACAGATGGACAGGTTTAAACAAGGATGCATGCTGCTTGGACACATTATGCCGTTAGGCATGCTTGAACAAGCAGATAAAGAAAAATGAAGCGTCTCTCTGTCAATAAATGTGATTTGCGGAGAAAGGGAAAAGGTGTTTTTTAAAGACTGCTAATGGTTAATGTTTGTTATATGCTCCTATTATTCAAAGTTCCGAGTGTTTTTGAGTCATGCATCTCAAGATCTAATACCGAGCACAAATCACTTCCATCGAGACAGCTGATTCTCAACCATATGACCTTATTTATTTTAATGTTTTGCAGCAGTGCAGTGACTAAAATGGCTTTTTTTCATTATATTGAATTATATCAGTCACAGATCTGTGTTAACACTGCCAGTTGAGCTGCGTAATCCGACAGATCATTACCGGCAGCTGGGTGCTCCATGATTCAGCTTTTTTCCATTTTCTGACATGTGTAAGACACACAGTTATGTGAGGAGAGTAAATGCGATTTTCATAAGAAAATATAAAATATTTGTGTCATATTTTGTGTAAGTTTTGCAACAAATTAGTAATTAAAAGTCTGTAAAAGCACACCTTCTTGTCATAATCAGATCTGTTCCCTTGTCATACATAACTCCTCCTTTCTGAAGAAATCCCTTTGCAGCACCATGTGACCTGAGCTGCACTGACCTGCTCTATGAGAAGAACATTGATGAGATGCACTTTTCATGTTTTATCTGAAGGCAAAAAAAAAATGAAGGCTTCCTATGATGTGTTTTGCAATAATAAAATTGTTTGCAAGTGATATATGGAATGTGTCTCTTTTTATACTTATACTTTTACACTTACATTGAGGAGGAACCACATTGCTGGTGTCCTACGTCACACGTGACCCTGGCTTCCCGCGGGGAGCTGAAGATTTTAGCAGGAAAAGGCGGCTGCTATAATGCTCTTAAATGGCTAACCTTACCACAGAAGATGCTAAATCTGTACACGGCTCTATTTGTGGCTGTGCGTGTGTGTGTGTGTGTGTGTGTGTGTGTGTGTGTGTGTGTGTGTGTGTGTGTGTGTGTGTGTGTGTGTGTGTGTAGGCTGCGGACCATGAGGATTATTACAGAGCCTGTCAGTTTATTTTCAGATAGGCATCACCAGGCTTTGCCCTGTGTGCACACTGCAGCTACGTGTCAGGCCTGGTCCACTGTAACATATTGAAAGCCGTGCGTTTCCATTCATTCATAGCATTTAATTCAAAAGGCCACGGACAAACGTCTATCTACTGTGACCTGGGATTTGCTTTATGGTTTAACCAACACTTACATGTGTCTTTGACGAGGATATTATTAGTTTAAGGCTCATGATTTTGACCTGAGCAGCTGTTCACGTCAGATGTTTCATGAATAAATCCTCCTGACACGCAGAGAGAGGCGCAGCATGAGGCGGCTGGTTCCTCTGTCTGACCAACAGGTTGAGTTTAAAATGACAGAACACCAGTCTGTGTTGTGTGGTGTGCCGCTGACACACTGAGACAGCCGGTTGCTGTTCCTGTGAGTAACTGATGGGCGCTTTGAATTAAAGATGTGCAGAGGAGCTCTGTCCTCACCTGTTTCAGAAACCCCCGTCTGTGAATGTAACCTGTGCCGGTTGCCTGTCGTGGTGACAAGTGGTTGATATTCGCCTGTTCCGACAGTGTAGACACACGACTGGTCTGCAGACGCGGTGTGACGCGACGGCTGAGATGAGAGCAGCTCTCGACCCTTCCCGCCAACGCACGGCGTTAATGTGAGCAACGACAGAGAAAATGGCTGTCCCCTCTTTGCTCCATCCACCCGCTCTCCTGTCGCCTCGCAGCTGCTGCAGCAGACAAATAAATGCAACATTATGCTTCAGTTATGGCGGGAAATTCCTATCAGGACTGAAGCCGACATTGTCATATCATATGGCTTGTTTCCTTGTATCTAAGCAAAAACAAAAACAAACAAACAAAAAAAACCCCCGCCAAACTCTGAACAAGCCGGTTACATAATCACTTTAATAAAACAAGAACTGTGTGAAATAGTGTGCTAACACGTCTTCTTGATGATCCTCCGTCTTTTCCTCTTCCTCTTCTCTGCCTGCTCATGTTGAATTCGTGCATGTGACTGAGTCAGGCCTGTAAACGCTCTCTTGACACAAGATAAACTCAAAATCACAGTTAGTTTCGGAGAATATTCAGACTGCAGCTTTTACATGGGCATTATGTAAATTTTGTGTACAGTAGGCCTGCAGGTGTTTCCCACAAACAGCCTGCATGCACAGAAATATAATGTGCACGCTCTGCAGATTTTAAACTGCATCAAAGATTGCTGTATAAGGACAAAGACTGAAACAATTTGCAACAGCTGCAATCTGCAGTACCTTATTTAATTATGGTTACACTCATTTTAACTGTCAAGAGCTGATCACAACAACAGCCTTTACCTCTGTGAAATGGTGACAACGCACAAGTGCAAAACAGCCTAAATTGTGAAGTTAGCTGTTTAAACCTCTTTTATTTTGTGAAAATTAATTCATTCTGTAAAAGAAAAAAAAAACAGGATCGCTGCCACAAAAGAGCCATATAGGTTCACAGTGAGAAAATGACACATAATGATCCCTTCAGATCCGTTAATAAGCGGCCCATTTACTACAAAACATGTAAAAAGCGCACACACGGTTCCGTCTGTATTTTCAGCCTTGTCAGGAGGTGGACGGAGAAACACCTGGACATAACAAAAAGGTCTGTGCTCAAAGCTTCATTTACAGTTACTAACCTGCTGAGATCACTCAGATCTATCCAGTATAGTGACAAACAAACTATTCCAGCGGTGACTGACGCATCAGTGCTCAACATGATCCAGATGCAGTAAAGACACAGGTGAGGTCCCGGTTTAACACGGGCCTGTATGTGTCTCTCTGTGGGGACACGACCAGCCACAGTGCGTAGTTCACTGGAGACATGTGTCCTCACTGCTCATTCATTCACAGAACAGCCAGTTGTCTGGTGCGATTGGATTTGGTTAATACTGAGGAATGGGAGCCTAAATTTGATAGAAGCAATGGAGGGATTCTGGGAAAGAAATCCCTGCGTAAAACCAGTTGCAAACAGCCCGTGAAGCACATTGATTACCTGTGTTTATGATATGACACCCTGACAGGTAAAAGCGCCCTGTCTCACCTTTCCATTAGCCTAGTGTTTATTTCCTATAAATAAGGAAAATAAATGAAAGTCCCGAAGACAGAAAAAAAGAGGAATACCCTTTAATTTAGTCAGTAACTGTTAATTATCCATCTGTAACTACAACAATCGAATCAAACTGGCTTAATGTGGATGAAGAATGCTCCAGCCTCTCTCTATCTTTGTCTTTGCATAATACTGTTTGTGCTACGGCCGGGTTTTCCCGTTTTTTGCGCACACCGGGAAACCGCGTCTTGCCCGGATACAAGCCAACCAATAGTGTTTTAAGGGCGGCAGCACTGCTGCACTGCAGGCGCGCCGAGACCAATCGCATCCAGAGCGTGAGGTGCGCCCATCTTCCCTTTCTGTCTGTGCTGACTGCTTGTTCCGGCTGTGCACTGGAATACGCGGGAGGAAAAACAGAAGCATTGAAAGGTGGACAACCCTTAACTACACTATTATAAAACCATGTCGCACACGTCTTCTTTCATTAGGAAATAAACACCGCAGGCTTCTAAAAGCAATGATGTAGCTTGAGCTTGGCTCCTCTTAACAGATATCTGGCATCTGTTCTGACAGTCTGTAGCTACCTTTATTATTTCACTGTGAAACATTATAAAAATGTGAATCTTCCAAAAATTATGAGTTTACTCTCCTGTTCTGTGATATTTCATGTTACAGACTAAAGTGACAGTCTGGATTATTTGGATTAATAGTCCAGTTTTCATGTAGGCTAAATCAGCAGGACTGTGATGACTGCAGGTACAGAGCAGGAGTTTTACCGGATCCGTCTTTATTAGAAACGGATGTTAAGACAAAAACACTAATATGGGATCAATAGTCGCGTCTAATTGAAGATTTCTGAGACCATTCAATTCACCATGCTACATTTTGCAATCTTCTCGCACAGCAATTCATTAAAACATAAACCCGCAAATGGCAAAGTCCCTGATGTCGTTTGCACTGCACCACCTTGATTTTATGATTAGGCCTATACAAGTGGATTAAAGATGAAAAGAGTTGTGAGTCTAATAAATCACTGACCCTCAGTTACCCCACCGTGTCAAATGGCATGGCCTCTTAATAGATTTTTTTTCTCAGTTGAATAAAAATAGAGGAGGCTGAGTCTGTCCGGGTGACAGGTTGTTCAAATTGGGCCAGTGTTGTCGGCCCGGATCAGCGCCAGTTGTTCTCTTGAATTTAATGTGAAATGAATTTCATTATCTTTAGCTTCATCAGGCCAAAGACTTTATCATTCAATGACGGGAGACATGTCATTGGTTCTCATAAAATGCTGTTAACATCCTCTTGACAAACGTCAGCAAAGACGAGTTGTAATTATTAAGATGTTTAGTCCATAAATCTGGAGGTGCTGCACTCTGGTCCTCGGTGACTGACTAGCAGAGTCACCCTCGCCACTCAGAGGGGAAAGGAATCAGACCATTTAAATAGACAGGTTTCAACTACCGGTGTCTTATTCTGAATTATATGCTTCATGCATTCTTTCGTTGACACTCATTAGGCTCAGCAAGAGTCTAAAGAGTCATCTATATGCATTTCAATGCATTTCTGAATAAACCGTCATATGACCTAAATACAATACTAACCTGACTACCGCTTTTAATCTATAGGAAAATGGTAATAATAATGATAATGATGATATAATAATAATAATAATAACAATAATAAAATGAATAACAATAATAATAATGATAATAATCTTGTGAGCAATGAGGCTGGAAAAAATATTGCAAGTGGTCACTGCAAGTGACTGTAGTACAGGAAATAGGCTAGTATAAAATAACAGGCGTATTTGCATCTAAAACTGAGGCCAGATTTCATGAAGAAGGCGTTTAATTAAACTTGTTTTTTTTTGTTTTTTTTTGTCATCTGTTGTTTATTGAAATTAAGTTAACAAATAGTTTAATGATTTAACAAAGAGAAACGTTTTTTTTTATCACCCACCCCCAATATGAACGAGTTGTATTGCCAGTCATTTGTTTTCTTCTTTGAGGAGCCTGATTATTTTTAAAAATGGCTTAAATAAATGAAAACTGCCAGTTTTAATAAAATGAATTTTAGTGACATTGAATAATAATAATAACAACAATAATAATAATTATTATTATTGTTATAATATTATTATTATTGTTGTGGTTGTTGTTGTTATTATCGTATTAATAATGATTATTATAATAATTTATTATCATCCTATAGGCCTATAACAGATTTATCTGGACTACTTAAAGGTGTTTTTTATTCTTATCTTTTTTTAATCCTTATTCCTAAACAGTTTAAAATTGACCTGTCGGCCTGTGAATTGCAGTCTGATCAAAGCAGTGAAGTGACGGCGGCGGTCTTTGCTTTTTTTTTTTTTTTTTTAAAGAGCCCCAAATAGAAAAAAAAATAAAGATGTAGGATTTTCATGTGCTTTTTTTGTTGTTGTATTCAATCTGCCTAGAAAGGTTGAAGATGCTAATATAATATTTTCCTTTCTCTGGTGTTTAGTTGTATTCTTCTCATCTAAATGTTTTGGTTGGTGCATTAACACATTAGGCCCAATGAAAGCCTATGCACGTACGCAGGTCACTTTGGTCGAATGGGCCTGATGCCGCTGCTTTGGAAAAAAAACATACCGTTCTGTTTCCGGTGTGAATAGCTCAGATATGACATCAGCAAAGTAAAGTGGTCTTTCAGAGTGGCTGCAAAGGTGACAGGTCTTTGCCATAATGTCAAAAATATGAAAAGCTTTCCTCGGCGTTGCCAGATATCTACATGCATCAGCTGATCTTTTGCTCATTGAGGGTCATAACAACAGCTTCGTTTCCCTAACATTTTAAAAATCACATTCACTACACTGAACGTCTTGCATAATGGGCAGTGACAGTAATCCCCCGGACTGTCCTTCCACCTGACTAAAGATGTTTTTTTAAGTGAACACTGAGTTCACCTACATCTCTGTGGATAACAGGTCTTGGCCCAGTGCGAAGATATTTTAAACAACAAACCAGTAGTATTGGCAAAAAATAGATAGCTACATATGACTTAAAACTTTGCCTTCAAGGATAACACACACAGCTGTTTAAACGAAATAATATGAAAATAAATAGCTTATAAATTTGACTGACAGAAATAGTACATTGATCATCTGTCTTTGGCCTGACACAGCAAGGACAAATGATGGATGCAGGCAGAAGATAAATTTGTAACGACATTGCATAGACCGTCACAGGCTGTGTGCTTATGGACCATAACAATAAACTCTGCATCAGCTGATTAATACAGTGCTGGATAGACTAAACGAAAATGAGGAATGTCTCATGTGTCTCGACTGTTTCCCGAGTGGTCAAAATAAACTAAAGAAACATTGTTATGTCCTAGTTCTATACTTGTGTGGCGACACTGTCGCATGTATATAGCCAGACAACTTTTGATACCACGTGCATGTTTGAATGACTCACATAACTTGCGCGAAATGATTCACTCGCCGCGCGGGGAAAAAAGCCACCATTTTCCCCCCCGAAAGAATTCACACAGGCTCACGCTCCTCCCCTCACTTAGCAACCCGAGCACGTAGCAACGGCTGGACCAATGGGCGTTCTTCTAGAGGTTCCACCGACTGCGGTTCCTTAGCAACGCTGTAAAAAATTGCGCTGACGTCCATTCTGTACGGGAGTATTATGGTCTGTCGGGAATTCAGAGTGGCTGGGACTGGAGAAAAATATCTGCTCTGCTAACGTTAGCGTCCACCGAGCTAACGGTAGGTAGCACTGGAGTAAACATGGAGCTGTCTGCCGTCGGAGAGAGGGTGTTCGCTGCCGAGTCTATTATCAAACGGAGGATAAGGAAGGTAGGCGTGGGATGTAACGTGCCCCTTTTCTCCCAGAGCGTTGAATATAATGCACCACTACCGCACTCAAATACTACTGTTGCCCTGCAAGCTAACGAAGTAATTTCTGTTTGTTTCTGATGGCATGCAGGGTCGGATTGAATACCTTGTGAAATGGAAGGGCTGGTCTCCCAAGTAAGTGCTGCTTCATTGTGTCTCTTGCATGTTTTCAACCCGCGGCTGTGGTGTCTGTACTGTGTCGGCTGTGGCTGTCGTTAGCTCACCAAAGCTAGCGAGACAGCCGGATTAAAACTGAGGTGCACAGCACGATGGAGATTGTAGCTGGCAGGCTAACGCTATGGCCATCCACATACTGTGTGTCAGCGCTCGCTTCCTCAATCTGACTTAATGTTTTAATTGTCAGATACAGCACTTGGGAGCCAGAGGAGAATATTTTGGACTCCCGCCTGTTTGCCGCTTTTGAACAGAGGTAAGATGTCTGGGCTGGCCTGTATGGGCAGAGGCAGTGAATGTTAACATGTCCAATAAATATATGGTGTCCTCGTTGCACTTTGCTCCGTGACACTCAAAATGGGAGTCTGCTACTATATTTTTTCACAGGGAGCGTGAAAGGGAGCTCTATGGACCCAAAAAGAGAGGACCAAAACCCAAGACATTTCTGCTTAAGGTAAATTTAGCAGCTTTGTTTAGTGTTTTCGTAATGAATTACATGGTCACGGCTAATTATCACGTCAAATTCTTAAGCCTTTTTTGTGTATATAATGTGTGTTGTTGTTTGTTAACTGTCTTACTTAAAGCCTTTACAAATGAACTTCGGCCTCATTGTATTTCACAGATATGCGCAAGGCACCTTAATTATGCTAATTATGCATATTCAAAGTAGCGTGTATTCAGCTTGTGTTTAAGCTAATGGGAACTGTTGACATATTTAAAATAGCTTAACAAACAAACAGCCAGTCTTGTGCAGACGCTGCTGTTGAAGCGACTTGCTCAAAGTCCTTAATCCTTGTTTAAAATCCGTTTTTGTTACTAAATCCTTTCATTAAATTCAGATGCCGAAATTTTAATGCCGTATGTGAATGAAATCGGTTGAGTAAAGTGTCATAGCCTGATGCAGTCAGAAATAGGGTTCAGCTTTTCAGGACAATGGACCGTGAAAATTGCTAAATGACCGGCAGTTCATCTTGAACTAAATACCAGAATCTCCGTTGACAGGGCTGTTGTTTGGAGTGAGGTAGAGGAATTTCACTAATAGATACTGTGACCTGACAGGAACTGTTTTCTGTTGTAGTTGTTAAAACTTATTAGTATATGTTTGCAACTCCATTTCACTCATTTCATGTGTAGATGTGTAGATAAACCTGTGTGTCAGGCATGGGCAGTGATTGAAACAATCAGTAAGCCTGTTTCATGGAGTTGGATAAGTGAGTAGGAAAAGCAGAGGTGTAAATGATGGATGAACTGCATTTAGCTGCCTCAGGTATTGGTATTGTGAATGGTGGCTCACTGTCACACTGATGGCTGTTGGGCTGAGCTATATGACCACTATCTCATATTCTTATATAGGTCATTTAATTTCCACATAACAATACACACAGCACATCTCTTTAAATTCAGTGAATGCAAAAGACCACATTGAAAGGCCTGTTTCTTACTATGTATTTGAATTATATACTCAACAAATAAATGGTACTCACTCTTGCATGAATATTTTCTTTTATTTAGAACCTGCAAATTTTCAATTAAGCAAACAAAATATAAAATATTAATGTATAAAATATAAATAGAAAACTCTTAGTTGCAAACAAAATAAATATAAAACTATGAAAACCAAACATATAATATAGTATCATAATCAGTAGAACTAGCCCCCTTGACTCATCAGAGTCCTTCTCCTGTTTGTTTTTCCATCATCACACTATATTTATCATCAGACAAATCTAATGGCTGTCCGACTATGACAAGTCAAAATGTTTGCTGTGAAAAAGGCCTGTTAAGTTCATTAAGGAATAACAAAAATTGAAGTCATTGTTGTAACATTGTTTTGAATAATATTTTCCCTGTGATTTTGCTATTTTCTAATAGGCTCAGGCAAAAGTTAAAGCCAAGTCCTATGAGTTCAGGAGTGAGGCAGTCCGAGGGATGCACGTCACCTACCCAACTCCAGAGCCAGTTGTCACTCCCAGGGCTAGAGAGGGCCTGAGAGCTGTTGTTCCCACCATCTTCCCACCCAGCACTGTCAACCGTGGAGAAAGTGTACGAGTCCGACCACCAGAACTTAGCACCCGAGAGCACCAGCAGCATTCCCTTCAGCACAATAGCCCAGATGGACTCCTTCATGTACCTAAAAAAAGAGGCCCGAAGCCTAAGCCCCGCTTCAAGGACAGCAGCTACAGCCCTGCAGCCCCTGAGCCCCACAAGAGGAGGGCAGAAGAGCAGTTGAGTCATGGTGCTCACAAACTGGCCAAGCTCCAGGGGGTTGAAGAGATGAGGCTGTTCAAAGTAGCCCACAGACATCCAGAGAACCATGGTCACAGCCATAAACACCACCATCACCATCACCACCACCACCATCATCACCATCACCAACAAAACAGGGAACTTTCCGGTGGAAGCTCCTACAAACAGCTCTACTCAGACCGCAGCCTGCACCCACACAGGATAGACATCGATACACACAGGACTAAGGAAGGATCCAGCTACCTGGCACCCGCACACTTCAAGCACCAGCCCAAAATGAGCCAGAGCGTTAGTCGCCCCGCTGAGCTCCCACTGATGGAAAAACCTTACTTCTTGGACAGGCCCTCTCCGACCCGTCTTGATGACGACTTGGATGAAGTTTCGTGGAGGCCATCTCTCGGCAGCGTGGAAAAGGTCCTGGTGACAGATGTGACCACCAACTTCCTGACTGTCACCATCAAGGAGAGCAGCACTTCTAAAGGCTTCTTCAAAGACAAGAGATGATTGTTTGATAGATTTTTTTTTTTTTTTTTTTTTTTTTTACTCCACACTTTGTTTTCTCTGACTTGCATCAGAATCATTCTCATGTTTATAAGACATAGTGTGATTATTAAGCAAAACAGATTTTGTATGTAATGTATAAAGGCAAATTACATAATGTGCATATGTGTATATATTATAAAGTTGGACATCTATTTAATGTATTGACCAAATCAAATGAAGTCCATTTTGCTTCATGCATTGGTTAACATGAATGAGTTGCATGTTTCCTTTGCAGCAGCTGGCTACTTTCTGTACAGAGCTTGTGAGTTTTACTATTTTGCAAATATAACAAACTAGAATGTATTTTTTTTCACTCTGTTTTCAGCCTGAGCTCACGCTAGTAAACTGTGTGAGGCAAGATATTAAATCCAGTCTGTGGATTGAATATTTCTCTATAATTTGAACTGATTAGACTGAAGTTACCTTGTTCAACTCAATAAGGTTTATATTTAAAAAATTTACTCAAGCACTTTGAATTCAAAAGTATTAAGAAATAATCCGTTTTGTAGTGTTTAAAGACCTCTCTAACATTTCTAATTGTAAGATAAATTAATAAATTCAACACAGACACTTTAAAGGTTTTCCCAAGGCGCATATTACTACATTACAGTACATAGTTTACATCTTCAGAGAAAACCTTCATGAAGCTTTGATGTAATAACGCAAATTACAAAGTTGGTGTCAAATTGCTTTTTAGACGCTTTTCAATAAATACGTTGAATTTTCTCATTTCGTTGTGTTTAAATGTCTGTCATTTCTCATCACCTCGCCGTTGGCCTTGAACGCAACAACTAAACCCAGAAATGAGATCCTGGATTTTGTCCAACCCGGTGACACCGTCAGGCTGTAAGGCCGCCGTCTAAATCATTAGGGTTATTTTTCTTGCTTAGATTTTAATTGCCTAAATTTCTGTTACAGGTCATTGGAAAATTATGAAAAGTTGCATTGTTTTTATTTCCAACAGGCGAAAACAAGAATCCCTTCTATTATTATTACAGTTGAAGTCAGAGGCCTCAGACTTGGACCAAAACATGTATCGTAATTGAGCCAACGTGAGGCTGCGGCTGCTGCTGCGGCTGCTGGAGGCCTGCACGCATTTGTGCTCTAACACGAACAACACAACAGCCCATCAGCTCGTGGCCCTGCTGTGAACGGCCTATTTAATTTGAATGTATGCGTCGCAGACGTCACGTCTGATTTTTACAGGCCACTTTGAGTTAAGAGACGTTTGAATAAATGAAAAGATTGTAACTAAATGCAGCTATCCAATTTCACAGGCCCCAACTCTGTATCATTTCAGAACCAGCGGCGACCAGTCTTTTGATTTATTTAATGTTTATTTCTAGAGGATCACATATAAACGAACCAGAGCCACATACCACAGCATTTATAATCTAAACTGGTTTGCAATGCCAGACCCGATTAAAAAAACAATATATAGCCTAGACTATTTTAAAAGCCCGTCCAGGGTCGAAGTGCGCAGTCCGGTGGATCAACCTGTCACCGCTGTTTGAGGACGCAGATCTGCGCTGTTGATCCGTCACACCTCAGGTCTGTATGGGTCCAGTAAGCTTCAGAGCCGATTTATTCATATAGCCTATGACATACCGTGTATACACAAGACTGCGTTCTTTCTGCTAAAAATTACATAAACGAAATCAAATGTTTACTGTGCTTGAACCTTTTTAATTAAAGACCCGATCCCGGTGTCCATATCTAAAAAATGTAGAGGCACAAATATGATCATAAATGAATAAATAAATAAAAGGGACGTTTTTTTTTTCTGGTTAGCTGATTACCAAGGGGTTAACTAAAGTCACAACATCCATCATAATCACATTCAGAATTGAGACGTAGACCCAGTTTGACTAAAACCAGGATCCATATACAGTGAACAGTGAGCGTGTGGAGCCCTCAACCTCGGATCACCCTCCTCTTTCTAATATCAACGAAAAAATTCAATTCAATAAATAAAACACCGCCATTACCCGGTACAGGCTTCATGCTTTTTTATTTATTTTTGATTCACTGTTCACAAACTTCAATCTGTGATGATACATGATATAAAACTTCAGAAACTACTGAAAACAGCAAAATACACAGCTGTGATACAATAAGATTATATATGAATACCCACTTATTCAGCATTCTGCACATGGTCATTATATCTCAGGAGGGAGAGAGAAAAAGTCTTTCCATTCTGTTTTTCAAGAGTTTTCTGCTGTTCTTGAGTCCACATTGTCACCTCTGGTCCTTTACTGTGGAAAGAGAAAAGTAAATAAACTCAAAGATTGGGAAATTATCAGGTAAAGTAGTATATTACATATGCAGAACATTTTAAAAATAATTCAGGGGTGTTGTAAACAGAAGAGTATTAGCAACACAAGACAAAACACATAGTATAATAGTGTGTATCTATAGTGTAGTATTTTACATTTTTTAAGTTATTTTCTTGGATGTATCCATGTAAATAACTTCATACTCCTAAACCCAATATTTAAGTTTAGTTTTAGATTGTAATGTGAAGATCTTCCTGCTTTATACAACAATACTTGTGTGTGTCACTTGTGGTTTTTCTTTTTCCAAACTGAAGATGTTTCAGTGTTAATGAGTGTGAATGAATTTTTCAGCGGACATTCAAGGCTCAACAGTGTTGGTGTGACTCACAACTACACCAAGACGTTGAACGAACTTTACTGTACTGCTGTATATGTTAGAAATATTATATGATATATATTATTTATTACACATGAGATGATATGAGCCCGACTCCGAAACTGTAAGACAGGTTTCTGTGGTTTTTACATTTAGCAGTTGTGATAAAATCACAAAAGAACAGGAAGAGAAATAACACAACAGCACTGAGACATTTCCAGAACAGAAACAATTAATTCAGTATGCAAAGGAGACAAATACATGTTTGTGTAAGAGTGCAAAAATGGGTTTGCACGCTGCTTGTTTGTAAAATCTGACTTCAATGAAAACTGATGGTTATGTTGCCGTGTGGGTGCACATCTTTGCATGCATGCACAGTGCACGTTTGGCCTTTGAGGTGGAAGTGGAGACTTGTGACAACCTTTGTCATCATCTTCACACAGGGTATCCATAGTTCCTGTCACAGCGAGGGTAGCAGTGAGGGTTCAACCAGTGCTCCAGGTTGGTCTCCTGGGCCCTCTGATCCAGAGCCTGCATGTGGAGCAGATGCTCCTGGAGAAAGATGTGCACAGTTGAATAAGGAGGAGACAAAGACACATGAAAATGAATTGAAAGAAACAGAAAAAGAAAGAGATGAAGAAGAAAGCTGATAAACATGGACACAGTTTGCTGCCCACATTTGCATAAATGAAAACGAACACTGAACGGGGAATCACCAAGTCAGAATAAAACTCCACCGGCTCACCATGACAACGCATTCAAAGTAAAATGACAGAGACGAGTAGAGATAAACAGAGGGAAACATGTTTGGACTTGAATGATGATGAATGTCTGCATTCAAAGCAGCACAATGCACAAATGCACGGAGGAAGATTAGTTTATAGGTACTGCTGCTTTACTTACATTTCCCCCAGGTCTGAAGAGAAATAACAGAAATAGTGTCAAAGGCTGATCTGTCACATGTTATTCAGCTAAATTAAATTAGGTGGTTCAGATCGTCATTCAATAAAGACACATTACGTACTTAAAAGGGCCTGAGCAAAGTGTTAGGCTCTGCTGTGAGTCATGAGGTTATCTCCAGGACGACAGCTAAATCCCCTTCAGTGATGGCAACAGATATCTAATTCGTTTAATATATTGATTTAAAATATTAATTATGTTTGTATTTAGTAAGAATTATTTTAACTTACTTATATATTACTAATTTTTTATCGGTCTTGCTGACTTTTGCTTCATTGTGTTGCTCAGCCCGATCTGATGTTGAATTTAATTTTTACATGTCAGCTGTAACTAATGTTTAAAAAGCTACTAATTTAGAATTTACAAAAGAATTAATGACAGATAAAATGATTAGATTAAATGTTTTTAATATATACTGAAGTAAGGTGTAAATAAATATTTTGTATAAACATTCACAACAATCAACATCATTTTAGCATTTAGAAACATTATATATACACTTAATAAGTTTTTATAATATGCTAACAGATATAGTGCTAATTCATGTTTTTGTCAAAAGCTTGAACATAATTATGAACAGTTTTAAAACAGCCTGTAAATGTGTATAAACAATTAACAAATGCTTTATGAAACACTTGTGTACATATATATGAGTTATTAAGCATTTATTACCACCTCATACATTTCATATAAATAGAGGGGGTTAAAATAAAGTGCTGACCAGAAAGCTATAGATCTCAGTATGATCAATAGTAGCAGGTTAATCTCTGTATATCCATGTGTCTGTGCTCTTTGCTCTGGATGAACCTTACCCTCATTGGCTCATCAGGGTAGCCGGCCTTCATTGGCCGCTCCTGCCTCTTGCTGCGGAGAAGCTGCTTAGCAAAGCTCTCCTTGATGATAGGGCCTGCATCTGAGGGAGAGAGAGAGAGATAAGAGTTTGACTGCAAAGAGATAAAATGTTTAGTCATATCTCATGTGATACACACACACACACAAATAGATTTGATAAAGCTGATTCACTGCAAATAAAAAAGATAAAAGACTAATTTTGTTCTAGTCTTGTACATGTGAGTGTGTGTGTGTGTTGGCAGTTTCCTCTATTTTTACTTCCTCTTTACGAGAGAGTCAGGAACTGAGATCGTCTGCTCTGAGTTGGACCTCAGCTTGAGTTAATTTGTTTTTGTGAGGAACATAACAGCTGTTTGCTTGGTGGCTGGGAACTGGCTAATCAGGATAACATTCCTCTCACTGAAGGCTGTGTTCAGACCCATGAATAAACCCCTCACCACTATCTGCTGCTGGTGGGCTGTAGCTGACCTGATCTGTTTAGTTAGTCCATGTGAGGCTGTTTATTCCCAACACCAGCCCCGAGGGAGCTGCTCGCTCTCCCTCTCACACACACACACACACACACACACACACACACTGGCCTCTGCAGAGCGAGGGCACTCTGTCTCTGTCTCCCTCTCTCTAACCCAGGCCTGTATTGGGAGGCAGGGTATTTGGTGGAAGGTAACAAAGTGCCCATTCATCCTCCTCGCTCCCCAGGGAGTCGGCCCGTGCAGCACGTGACCCCATCAGCAGGCAGCCTGGCTGGCTCTCTCTTCCTCTGCTGCCAGAGGGAGCTGCTGTGGAAATGAACCCAGCTCTGTCAGCACAAGGCCAGAGCTGCTCCTGCTGCTCCTGCTGCTCTGGCCCTCACAGCGACGTGGCAAAAAAACACCTAACAGTCTCCAGCTGTCTCATTACAAAAGATGTTTTTTTGATTTTCAGAATAATTTGTCACTGTGAAGATCTGTGCAGTTTCCTCTTGTGTTTGACACAAGTGCATGCTGAAAAAAAAGTCAGTTATACATCTAAATGCATTGGCTTTGGAATGAAATACTGGTGCAAAAGAATGGTTGCAAAATGCAGCAATCGTTAAAGTAAAAATAGTAAAGAAACACCATTTCAGCATCCGCAATCTAATATAGTCATGCAGCAAAAGAAAGATACACTAAATTCATGCAAAACTATCTTAAGTGAGACCACCTCCAGTCTTCACTTTTCCTCTCTATCTCTGTCCTTCTCTGGTCTAATGGAGCTAAATGTACAGACTCATTCACTGTCACAGAAACAGGGTGCAGAAAAAAAATGCAAAAGCTTATTCTTCTGATTAAAATTTCACCCCTCAAATCCCTTAGAGGTTCCTACCTGTGTAAACAGTCAGCAGGACCAGGCAGAGCAAAAACACCACCAGCTTCTTCATCTTCTACACTTGTTTTTCCTGTGCTAGCCTTCTCTGCTCTGAGGTCCTGACCAGAGTCCAGTGGGGGTGAAGGGAAAAATTCTCCTCCTACCTCCTCCTGCACGTCACCCACAAACTGTCACATACCTGCTCAGGTTACTGAGGGCATATTGAAAATAAATGACTATCAGTGGTGATACATTGGTTTAAATAGAAGTATAATTCATATAGATACATATTATAAATTCTAAAGTTGCAAGATGAATGGGGGTGAAGAAAATTAGAGCAGCTACTGTGTGAGGTGTACTGAGGCAGGTAGCAGTCTGTCCACTAGATGGCAGTGCACACAGTCATTTAAAGATAGGGAATACTTGTGAGGCAGCACCTTTGTGAAATGGTCTATACGAGCAAAACACTGCAGCTCAAATAAAAAAAAAAAAATCAAGGGATTCAACTGTTTTAGCTGGAGATCTATTTATCTGTCTAATAAACTTTACTGCCCCCTCCCCTTTCTGTGGCTGTCCTGCAGTCCTTTGGTAAACATTCCTCTGTGTGTGTATGTGTGTGTGTGTGTGTGTGTGTGTGTGTGTGTGTGTGTGTGTGTGTGTGTGTGCGCGCGCGCGTGTTTTTTAATAAACATCCTCAATATTGAGGATATTCCTGCATTGTGAGGTCATTTTAGCCGTCCCTTGGATGTTATAACTTGCTTCGAGTTACAATCAGGTTTAGGTTTAGGACCAGGACCAGGACCAGGGTTAGAGTTTAGGAGGGCTACAATAATGGCTGGGGTTTGGCATTTAGTTGTGCATAGCAGAGACACACAATATGTGTGTTTGGTCTGATGTGGTTATTAACTCCATAATAAATACCACTCACACTCTTTTGCTAAACAACACAATGATCTAAATGCAGTCTAATTTAAAGGGAAATTCCACAAATTCTACACAGGAAGTTCAGTTTGCTTATCTAGAGGAAAACTACTCAGCCTGTGAAAACAGTGTTGGGAAGTTTTTTTAGTCTGAGAAAATAAACCAGGTGATGTCATTGGGGTAATCTTGGATTGGAATTGGTGACTACAAATCTGTTTTAAACTGGGGATATAGAGTTTAAAAGATGCAGATGCTGACCAGAGATGAGATGGATTATGGGAGAGACTAAATGGCAGGATATCTTATTGTTTGCTGCTTCGATTTTGACCATTCTTTTAAAGAAGCTCCCAGCTTCATGGGACTACAACAGTACATCACTGAATTACCCCTCTGACACTAAGAAAGCTCCCCGAATGTCATCTTTGCTTACAGCTCCCAAAAGGTCAGAGTAAAAAAATCAAATCTGAAATTTAATGAGTGAAAACAGTACTGGTGAGTTACCACATTAGCAGCCAAACTCTACAACTAACGCTATTCATTTTAAATATCAACATTGTTTTGATTTTAAAGTTTCTTTGATTGGTTAAACACATACTGCCAGAATATATTTGATCTCGTGATTTATTTATTTCTTTCATAAACGTACTGGCGGACTGCCAGTGACATCTGAGGGAATACGTCATCGTGCGTCATTCTTTCCGCTTCCGCTTCCTCCTATCCCTTGTGAAATAGGCGTGTGTCTCCATCACTGTGTAGATTTTAATAATAATTTCTGCTTTGATTAACTCCTGGGGCAGAGAAGGCTTTTGTTCCCTCGTGTGATTATTGAGGTTGTAATGCAGCGCATGGCGCATGCGCACTGAGAAGCAGCAGTCCGCACATCAAGTGCTCTGAAATCAGAGATGAGAAAAAATAGAGATTTAGCCTGTACGTACTTCCGTGTTCGCTGATGACGTTCGGCCCCTCGTCTTTTGCTCCTCAGAGAGAAGGCAGTCTGTGCGTTGCAGCTGAAAACATAAAGGCTGATCTGCAAAACATAATCACCGGCAGTTCAGTTGTACTGTCAAGGTAAACAAAGTGTAAGTGCATTCAGTCCTTGTACCAGCGGTGGAAACTAACTTCAAAATGCTGTACTGTACTTTGATGTACTTGTATTTCCATTTTACGCTACTCTATACTGCTACTGCACAACATGTCAGCGGGAATATTGCGCATTTTTACAAAGACGTCAAATTATCCAATTTAAAAAAAGAAGCAAATATTAAAGTGTAAAAACGGAAAACAGATTTGTGTGTCAGAACCATTCATCATCTGATGACCGCTCAGATTTACCTTGTTATACTTTGAAGGAGTCTGACTCCCATGGAACCACTGGATTAAACTACTTCTGTGGTTGAGACTAGCGGCACCTCGACAGGCTACAGTAATAAACTGCTGCTTACACATCGATGCATCCGTAATAAGAAATCAAATAATGTCATATATAAAAATATTTCAGCGACAAGGGACATTTCCCTGCAACACAAATGCTTTTTTTGTGCAAAGTCTGTACATTTAGCTGATAATTATTTTGCATTTTTATTTAAATTGCACTTAAATTATCTGAGTGTCTTCCAACACCGACAGATAGAGGTCCTTTCCTTTTCTGTGTGGATGTTGTTGCTAATTCGTCTGTAATTTTACTTAAGTCGTTTTTTTTTAATGCAGGACATTTACTTGTAGTGGAGTATTTATTATTGAGAGGTGTACATGTGTAGATGAAGTGAAAGGGTTAGAAGGATTTGAATACTTCTTCCACAGCTGGCTTCTGCGGCAGTGCAGCACTGTTGAGCGCCTGCGCATTTTCCCTGTGGGTGAATTATCTTCACATTTAAACACTCTCTGCTGAAGCTAAGTTAGCGAGGTAGCTCGTGGGTTCAACGTCACATCGCCGTCTCCTTGTTTACAGCTGGTTGTTCTTAATGTAAAATCTTAATGTTTCAGTTCAGCTCAGCGGCAGCGTCCTGTTGGTGTGTGTGAACATGAGAGTCGCAGGGGAACCGTGGAGCGCGTGCTGTCTGCTGTCACTGTTGTTTACATTTTACTGATTTCCGCACATTAGCATCACCGTCCAGCAGCGATGTACAAGGAGGGGGACGAGGTGCAGGACGACTGCGGCTCCCGGGAGGAGTGGACGCTGCTGTTCTGGACCTCTCTGGCCGTCATCGTCCCGGTCATCATCACGCTGTGGTGCAGCGCGCAGCGCTCCAAGCGGAAAACGCACATGAAGGATTTCTTTCGCAAAAGCAAACACGGCTGGCACTACACAGACCTCTTCAACAAGCCGACCTACTGCTGCGTCTGTTCGCAGCACATCCTGCAAGGGGCTTTCTGCGACTGCTGCAGCGTGTGCGCCGACGAGCAGTGCCTGCGCCGGGCCGACCGGAGCCTACCCTGCAAGGAGATCATGGCCCCCTGCAGCCCCGATGGAGCCATGGAGCACCGCTGGGTCCGCGGAAACGTCCCCCTCGCTAGTTACTGTGCAGTGTGCAAACAGCAGTGTGGAACCCAGCCGAAGCTCTGCGACTTCAGGTAGCGTTCGTGGTTCTGCAGCTGCAGCCACAAGTGCGGAAGACCCACTTCAGTGTGTGTCCAGCAGATGTGACGCTGCTTTTGTGCGTAAAGAGATGTGGTTTTGGTGTTTTTGCTGCCTGATGAGCTCCATTCATAGAAGGTCACCTAAACACTGTCATACCTGTGAGATATAATAGAAATAATAATCCAGTTCCCTGCACGAAAGGCTGCTGCTCTGCATGTCACTACGTCATTTTAATCCGTCTTTAATTTACTCTAATGGACTGCTGCTGCTCTGTGGGAGTGCAGGCACAAGCTGGTATAATCTCACACTGTCAGATAAATTACTCTACTAATCCTAAATGACCCTTTCACCCCGCCCACCTTCACAGGTCAGAGGTCAGTGTCAGAGACAGACCAGCACCCCTGCAGCTAGCTTGCTCCCGTCAGCAGGACCTGCTTTGTGTGTTTTATTACATCTCTAACAGGCTGGTGTCCCTCTGCCCTTCCCTCAGGTGTGTGTGGTGTCAGACCACAGTGCACGACGACTGCATGGACAGCCTTGAGGACGCAGACCAGTGTGACCTGGGCGAGTTCCACAGCCTCATCATCCCTCCTCACTACCTCTACCGTGTCAACAAACTCCGCCGCAGGCACCCGGACGAGTACAGCAAGGTGCTGAGGGTCTGTCGGGGCTGTTTGGAGTCACAGTGTGTTTTCTGTGATGTCCCAGACCTGACATATGAAACGTTGGTGTTATGTGCTTTTGTTTCTGTAGCTGGCGTCTTCCTGCGGCAGTGGCTGGACTCCAATGTTGGTCTTGGCTAACACACGCAGTGGCAACAACATGGGGGAGGCTCTGCTTGGAGAATTTCGCACCCTCCTCAACCCAGTGCAGGTGAGTCTGCAGCTTATGTCGGTCACACTGAATTTTTTTCTGCATAAAACATGACTGAAACTGGTCTTTCCTCTCCTCTGTCCTCCAGGTGTTTGACCTGTCTGAGCTGAGCCCCTCCAAAGCCCTCCAGCTGTGCACCCTGCTCCCCCCCGGCAGTGTGCGGGTGGTGGTGTGTGGAGGTGACGGCACGGTTGGCTGGGTTCTGGATGCTATCGATACTATGAAGCTAAAGGTGAGACGGGGCTGTCTGTGTGCAATGAGAGGGATTTTTATTTAATTCTGTTTGAAATGTAGTATTGCCTCTTTCTTCATTTTTGGGTCTGTCTCATTATCCACACTTGAAGAATTAGAGAGTATTAAAGTGGCTGCTTGTGATGTATTTTCATTAATTGCCAGAGTGCTCAAGCTCCCATGAAGCATGTGGAGGTTTATCAGAGCTCACTGGGGCACACTAGTCTGTTACCTGGAGGTGCGTGAACTCGCTCTTTAGTGCTCAACGCTGCAAGTGTGGGTGTTTGGGGCAGACTCATTGTCTCCACCTGTGTGTCACCACTTCTCTGTGTAACTGCTCTTACGTTCTCCTGTGTCAGGGCCAAGACCAGTTTATTCCGAGGGTGACCATCCTGCCCCTGGGGACAGGAAATGACCTTTCCAACACTTTGGGCTGGGGTGCAGGTTATGCTGGAGAGATCCCTGTGGAACAGGTTCTCCGTAACATCCTCGATGCCGAGGTGGTCAAAATGGACAGGTGGGGCTTTGATAGT
Organism: Seriola aureovittata; assembly: GCF_021018895.1. Classification (NCBI taxonomy): domain Eukaryota; kingdom Metazoa; phylum Chordata; class Actinopteri; order Carangiformes; family Carangidae; genus Seriola; species Seriola aureovittata. The sequence continues at coordinate 5,259,594 of NC_079366.1, read as the reverse complement.
GTGATATTATTCCATCAGCTTATAAATTGTTCTGTTTCAGATGTGTTTTTATGCAGTGTTCCTCAGTCTGAAGCCTCAGAGGACCGTTTGACATGTCAACAGCTTCAGAGATCTTTTGTGATGAAATTCCTGCTGGCATTAAGTCTTGAGTTGAAGTTGGAGGAATTTGTGTGTGTATGTTCACGTCATCTGTGCTATTACCTTCATTTTTCTTCTTGGAATTTCTGTTTTTTTGGGTTCCAGTTAAACTTGGTGTAGTTCAATTTTACAGCAGTTAGACCTAGAGAAATAGAAGTCAGTGATAATACAATTGAACTGAAAAACAATTAAATGAAAAATAAAATAAAATTTACATTTTTTACAGACTTAGTTTTTGCTGCCTGGTCATACATTTCTTTCCGAGGGGTCAGGGTTTCATTGGGTGACATGGACTCATGGCCTTGGTATTTCTAGATTGTGTTTCTTTTGTTCCTGCTAATTATCTACATCATTATTTTCAGATGGAAAGTGCAGGTGGCTTCAAAAGGCCTCTACTTTCGTAAACCAAAGGTGCGTTAGTCTCTGATGAGTTTTAGACTTTTCTTTTTAGTTGCCAGTAATTTATTATTGAAGTGATGACAATTTGCACATTTACACACTTAGTAACACACTGTCTACTCCATGTCTTCCTCAGGTTCTGTCCATGAACAACTACTTCTCTGTGGGACCAGACGCTCTGATGGCGCTGAACTTCCACACACACCGTGAGAAAACACCCTCCTTCTTCTCCAGCCGCATCATCAACAAGGTCTGAACCACTTCATTTGAAAACATGAATCATGTGCAAATTTTTACTGCATTGAGTTTGAATATTAATGCAAAGGCATGGCCTCTGAACGTGTCACCTGTCTGTTTCCTTTTGGTCAGAAACATCAGAGAAACAAAGTGCTTGTATTAATGTCTACGTTTCCCTTTCCCCAGGCTGTATATTTCCTGTACGGCACTAAAGACTGTTTAGTGCAGGAATGTAAGGATCTGGATAAGAGGATTGAGGTACAGTAGTTTTGTTCCTGCTAATTCTGTCATGGAAGCAGCCGACGTATGTGGTCTTCTTGGCTGAGAATCACTGACGTCTGCCCTGCGCTCTGCTTCTTACAGAGCTGTCACTCTGCAAGTGAATTTGTTGTTGCTTGACTTGTTTGGTTAAAAAATGCCATTAACAAACTACAGTAACAACATTGCATGTGTTTCCATTCTGTCTGGGCCTGCTCAGAAATGACAGTTACTCTTTTGTAGTTTCTGAAAATTGGGGCTGAACCATATGCAATAAGAATCATGTTGCAATTATTTTGGCATTTCATTTTCACTGAAAGAAATATAAAAATGATGATGATGTGATTTTTGTTGGTGCTCATACCAAAGAAGCATGTTCCGCAATGCTACATTTATGGTATGTTGTGACACATTTTACCTCTATCAAAAAAATTGCAGCGATTTGGATTTGGATATTGCTCTTGACTATATTGTGTTTTCAATAATATTTCGATTCATTTTTCTCATTTATTTGAAAAGGACAGTGCACATTAATTAACCTTTCTGTAAATGTGCCAGTGTTAGCCAACAGGCTAATTTTCAACTGCATTGTGCAGCCCTAATGAAAATGATCAGTAGTGTGTGTGTGGTTGTGTGTGTGTGTGTGTGTGTGTGTGTGTGTGTGTGTGTGTGTGTGTGTGTGTGTGTGTGTGTGTGTGTGTGTGTGTGTGTGTGTGTGTGTGTGTGTGTGTGTGTGTGTGTGTGTTCCCACCACAGTTGGAGTTGGATGGGGAGAGGGTGGCCCTCCCCAGTCTGGAGGGCATCATAGTTTGTAACATTGGCTACTGGGGTGGAGGCTGCAGACTCTGGGAGGGTATGGGGGATGAACCCTGCCCCCCCACACGGTAAGACCTGCACCTGCAGGACAACTGGAGAGAATAATACCGTGAGAATCAGTGTTTAGAGACAAAATCCCCATAGAAGCAAAAGATTATCTGTAGTTATGAATCTCTAATCTCTTACAATCCTTACTCAAATGTTTGTATCAAGTGCTCCAGGTTACCATAGCAACTAACAGTGAGCAGCAGTGTTGTTTCTGGTCTCACCCTGCAGACTGGACGACGGCCTGCTGGAGGTGGTGGGTGTGTTTGGCTCCTTCCACTGTGCACAGATCCAGGTCAAGCTGGCCAACCCTGTACGACTGGGACAGGCCCACACTGTCAGGGTGAGGCAATCACACACATGCACACATGCACGCACGCACGCACGCACACAGAGCTGTGCTGCAATGCTTCCTGTTTACCTCAGTAAGTGGGTGTGGAAAAAGACAATGTGGGTTCAAATTAGTTTTCACTGCCATTACTTGAGAATCTAATTTGAGCTAATCTGATTAAGCACACACCACTCAGCTCCTGCATGTGCTCATATACTTTGCTTGCTGTAATCTTAAGCCCTTTAGGACAAAAATCACTCACTAAAAAAGTGTTTTTTACTATAAGGCTGCTTTTACCAGTTATAAATGGTATTAACTCATTAGTAAGATTAATGAGTAGTAAGCATTAACCTGATCTTGCCAAATAGTGAGCCTGCATCAATGTATGAAAACTGTATTATAACTTGTTTATTTATTAAATGAATAATAACCTAATTATAAACCATTTATAAATCCTTTATAAAGGTAGTCATATTGTAAAATGGTACTGTTGGATGTAGTTGTAGCCATGGCAACAGAAGTTTGTCCAGCTTTTGCAAATCAAAATACGGACCAGAGGCATCACATGAGGGAGAAATGTGGTGGTAACGGCTGACATTATTGGTGAGACACTTAATGGTTTGGCATACTGTATGTCACTCCTCTCCAGCTGGTTCTCAAGAGCTCCAAGATGCCCATGCAGGTGGACGGTGAGCCGTGGGCGCAGGGCCCCTGCACCATCACCATCACCCATAAGACCCAGGCCCTCATGCTGTATCACAGCACAGAGCAGACGGACGACGACGACGACGAATCCAGCGCCTCTGAGACAGAGAGCCCCACCCCTCATGACTCGCCCAGGCCCCCAGGGCCGGCCTCCGCCTGTGCATGACCCACCCCACACATCATGTGGTCTGAAGCTCTTCTTATCTTAGGTTTCTGTCTTCTTTCTTCAGCCCAGTTTCTATTAATCCCTCATCTGCAATGGCACCTAGTCATCCTCCTCTAAGATTTCTGAACACACTTTTTCCTCAAATCATGTTGGTGAGAACAGGTTTTATTATTTTCTCCTGTGATTGTTTCAGATCTTTTCTGAGAGACTGCAGGGGTTAGACAGGTTCGTTTGTTATTGGGCTGGTGGGAGTTGTTTTCGGTCTTTTACCTCCACACTCCACATATATTGTAACCCAGAGCTCAGGCAGTTCGTCCCCCTCACGTGGGACGGTCAGGAGGAGGAGAATGTTATGGAGAAAGATTGCTGTTTATTTGCACTGATCCCTTGTGCCATAGATATCTTTACTCAATTATAATGTATTTATTACACTGTATTTACAATTGAATGCCTAGTGCAGCCCTGCAGGTATCAGTGAGCCATTTTTAACAAGTTGCCCAGGTTCAATTGAAAAAACCCCCTCAAAGCCATGTCTACACCAACAGCAGGTGGTGATGCTGTAACACAGGAGAGAACAGTACTGTACTGTTGAGTGTCAAGTGGACGCTACATGCAAAGCTTTATTGTCCATTAATGAAATTGCATTACACAAAAAGCACAAACAACACACAGCAAACACATTTTCTGGAAGCCAGTTATTGTGAGTGCTGGGTGAAAAGTTCAACTGCACAAAATATCTGTTAAATTCCACTTTCGGCCTCCTCATCAATGTTGGTAGTTTTTAGTGTCTCCTGCATTTGTCATCCAAAGTAAGACTTTGAAATGTGTACGTAGGCCAAAAGGTCTGAGAATCTCTATGGAGCAAGGGCTCCGTTACACCTGTAATGTTCTGTCAATCACTGGACGTTTGATGTTGGTTTGTTTACTTCATGATGCACTGTCTCGAGTAGCTCGCCAAACTACTGGATTGTACTAAGATACAGTCTTGAAGCTAAATTTAACTTTGCTGTAAGAGCCACAGGAAACACGCCGACTGGTTGAGGTTTATTTTGAAAGTTCTGCCAAGTATCTTGTTTAGAGGATCCTTTCTGTCTTTTCCCCTCTTCTTTCCTCCTGTTGACATAATTTGTGTTGCACTGTTTTGGCACTTACGCTGATAAATACCTTACACTGCATAGGATGTAGGTTACATACATGAAACCACAATGTTTCTACCGATAGTGATGACTGCTGATGAGATTATTCTGTGTCGTGTTATGTTAGTTTTCTTGCATTCGTGTTTTACCACAGTCACCACAAGGTGGCGACTAAAGACAGTGTTTTCTGCAGACATGTCAAGGAGAGTTGATCAACTACTCAAACCTCTACTGTTACATATTAACACCATCACATGTATGTACTTTTATGTGTGGTGTTCGCGGGACATTGATCTACCTGTTGAGTTTTATTGGTTGCATATTTCCTGCATTCTACATAATGTGTGTAAGAGGTCATCTGTCTGTATGGAAGCTAATTTGCGATTTGAGGTGGTCCTGTTTATTGCAGAATTCCGTGTTGCTCACAGCCATATGAGAAAAGTCTGTAGAATGTAAGTTTATGCTTTCCAATGAACCTGCTGCTCATAAGGCTGAACAGGGATCAGTTTTTTTTTTTGCCGCGTGATGCCTATGCTTTTGAAATATGCACCTCCTTGGCAGGTAACCAAGCCACATGGTGTCATCACCCTCTGTTTGTTTGGTGAATGTCTTCTTGCTCAAGGACACCTGTTTGACCTGTTACCTTATCCTCTATCTTTACCAGACCTGTTTGTCTTGTGTTGTGTTGCACTGAATTTTCTTAAATGTAACTGGGGTTTATTGTCAGGTTCTTAGCCACGTTAGCCGCATGGCTCTAGGTCAAGACACTGTTGTAGAGTGAAATATGTCAGTAATTGCGGGAGTGATTGTTGTGCAGTTTGGTGCAGATACTGATGGTCCCTAGAGAATGAATCCTGATGATTTTTGTTGAATATTGAGTATTTTATTTGGGCTTATCAAACACTTCAGTTCAAGACATAATACTCCAAAACACAATTGCTCTCAGCCTCAGCTGTAGTTTGAGATTAATGCTAGATAACATGCTAATATGCAAAATTATTATCAGCATACTGCATCCCTTTCGGCACACAAGTCTGCAGCAGCTTAGAGCCAAACTTATAAATATTTTTAGGTTTGTATGTGTAATGTAATGTTGGTTGCTCATATTAATGAATCCAGAAAGAATTATCACCAACTTCAGATTCCCAGAGATCTTTAGCATCTGTCAACTGATTTTTTATAGCCTGCAACTTCTCTATATCTACTCTTATTAATCTTGTTTCCAGCAGCAGCAGCAGCAGCAGCAACAGCAGCAGCAGCAGCAGCAGCAGCAGCAGCAGCAGCAGAAGATAACTGTTTAGGCAACCCTTAGGCAACAATATGCCCACCACAAATGGCACAAAGACAGAGTAGCTGTGTAGATCAGAGCCAGGGGATGATAGAGACCAAAATAGCTAGATAGAGATTTGTCAGATCGGCATGTTTCTGCCAATTCAAATCAATCAATCAAATGAATGCCAAAGATGCTTCTCATCTGCAGGTAGTGTGCAGGTTTTTGTTTGCTAATATATTCAGCAGAGCAACTTCATAAGGAATTCATATATTAAACCTAAGGAGTTATGCTCCATAGAAGTCAAATCAAAACCTGATGAAGACAGCTTTGAACTGTTGGAAGTTGACAGTGTACCGCTGTACCCTGACAAGCTGAGTGACACGTGCAAAAACACAGTGGATAACCTTTGTGACATTATGTAACATGGCTTTTTCTCTGGCACTGCCAGAGTGGTGATAAGGATTTAACAATACCAACACCGTGTCGTAAAACAAATATGTTGCTAGCGTGGCTAATGACTTCTACTTGTTTTACTGTGTGGTGGAGGCACGTGACCGAGATGTTATACGTTCTTTTGAATATTGTCAGTTTGTTACCTGTTAGACTGCGGCAGATATACAACTGTATTTCATAGACTCAATTTGGCAAGAGTGAGTGAAACTGTCACATTGTTATCCTTGACTGACATCAGACCATTAGCACTCGGCTTCTGCATTCAAAATCTAGTTGATCCTCACCTTTCACTATGTTGTGTGTACCAAAATGCTTTCATTATTACTAATATATATTTGAATACGCTTACTTTTTTTGTTGTCATATGTGTAAAAATAAGAACCCTGAAGGCTGATGAGAATGTGCAGGAAACATGATTTCATACGACATGGTCCTAAGAAGAAGCCTGATGTGGCCTCTGCTGAACTCAAAGGTAAATACAGAGGAACTGTGTTTGGGAGGAAATAAGCTTTTATTGGTAACAGTCATGTAAATCGAAGCTGTTTACAAAGATGGTGGGAAAGAGGGTTTTGGTGAATTTGCTACTGTAGGTGACAAAAACCGATTTTGATTGAACTGAATGTAATGAAGCAACATTTTGAATTTGAAGACATTCCCATAAATATTTTCATATATAAACCTCATGTCTCTGTTTTTAATTAAATTAATCATAAAGCCGTGACCCTGACGTAATTAAGGATGTGTTAATCATTTATCAATGTAACAAACACTGAGCACAAGAGAGCTGAATAATGGATGTTGTGTTCATTTCCAAAATAGAAAGTAATGCAAGTAAGTGCCAAAGGCTAGGTCGATGCATGCGTGTATACTGATGATTTAAGCAACAGGATAGTATCATTTCCTACTGTGTGATTGACTGATAATCTCTACATTTTTATGATGCACATATCTTACAGTCCCTCGTTTCAGGACTAATTTTTCTTGGGCCGTGGATGGTGTCCGGCTGGTTTCTGTGAAGGAGGATGACCTTTGGGATTATCTTTCCTGGCAGGTCCTGTTGCCCCTGGTTTATTTCCACCTGGAGTACCGGGTTTCTTTTTATCTTGCTCTGAAGGAAAAATATACAGAAAGGTTTCATTTATAGTTTGTCCTTATTCTAAGAGATATAAACTCGCCAACCTGACTTGAATTGTGCGCTCAAACTGAAGTGAATTCTATCAAGCTGAAGTAGAATTAGAACTATGGAAACACCTGAATTTGTGGTTATTACTGAAAGTTTTAAAGCCAGATCACTAACGCACCTCACCAGACAGATTTAAAAGTTTGCCAACATCTGGCACAGGTAATGCAGGTAATGCAGGGTAATGACAAGCACAACAAGCTGTAGTTTTATAACTGGAAAGCTCCCTGTGAATTTCAGTCCATAACTCTACTGTTGTCCTAGGCGGGGCTGCAGACAGGCAGGTGCCAAACCTGTGACACATGGTAACTACCGGGCAAACTAAACTAATACAACATATTAATCTGAGAAACTCAGAACAACAACACACGTCAAACTAGCCAAACAGTTCAGAACACAAATTCAGAACAGGATTTGAATTGTTCTGGTGTGTTTCAACCAGTTGCTCAGTTTACAACAATCTGCCACCATTTAAGATTCATGGTAAACTAAGATAATCAGTTAAACTTATATACAGACAGATTTCGTTGTAGTGTTCGCTGTTAGCTTAACCAGCGCGATGTTGTGTAAAAGACACCAGGAGAATTCAGACAAGATGGATGAAAATATCTCTTTTCTGTTTGTTGCTTGTTGAACAGGTGATTTTGATAAAGTTCTTATTGGTCGTTTACTTTTCATTGCAGTGACAGCAAAGCTCAGTAGTAGTTGTTGTCGTGTTTGTGTGTGTGTGTGTGTGTGTGTGTGTGTGTGTGTGCGCGTGCGTGTGCAAGTGCACTGTGTACCTGCAGCCCCGCCTCTCCCAGAAAGCAGTGAGAGCAGAGGACAGAGAAGCAGTGTGGCCATAAATGACAAATAGAAAATAACATGGCGGTTAATAGTGGCTGGTCGCCACAAATAAATCAATGTATTTATGGGAATATAAAATATTTATTATGTCAATAAAGTCGGAGAAATACGTCGACCTTGCCTGGTGATGAGTGTGCATGACCAAAAGAAACTATATTCATGAAATAACATTTTCAAATGAACGTAAGGGTAAATGACTCACTGTGGGCCGGCTGGTGACTGCTGTCACTTTTTTTGCCTGTATGAGAGAAAAATGAAAACAGCAACACACATTTAAATACATGACTCACATTTGTTTGACTTAATACAAACAAAACATTTTAATGGGAGTTGGTAGTAGAAGCAGCTCACTGCGCTGCAGAACAGAGAGGTTCAGCAGATAATAGTTCAATAGTCCAGATACTCAGTATCAGGCTGTAGAACACCTCAGCCAAAGACAGTGACCCATGACCTGGACTACTGAACTATTATTGTTTATTATTAAATATTATTATTACTAGTAATGAGCCGCCGGACACTTCAATTTCCCCTAGGGGATAAATGAAGTATCTATCCATCTATCTGGTGTTATATAGAGCCTATTGTATTATTTGACAGATTGTAGTATGTCAGTATTGTAAAATCATTGAATCCATGTACACTTAAGATGTTGGTGATAAGTGTGCATGACCAAAAAGAAATATATTCATCACATAACATTTCAGAAGAAGGTTTGTAAAAGACTGTAAGGTTAAGTGACTCACCGTGGGGCGGCTGGTGACTGGTGTCACTTTTCTTGTCTGTATAAGAGAAAAATGAAAACAGCAACAAACATTTAAATACATGACACACACGTGTTTTACTTAAGCAAACAAAACATTTTTATGCTTCATGCTTTATTGAAGTCGCACTGCAGCTCTTTGAATGTGTTGGCGAGTCCATCATCTGTAGATCCAACACTTTGATCCAAAGTGAAATATTTGACTTAAAATCTGTCAGATTGAAATAAAGTTTGTTACTTATATGACTCCTGATGACTCAGAACATTTCCAGTAAAACAATGCACCTCAAACGAGCTCTGCACATCCTGCAGTGTGAGTATTGCACACGCTCACATCATGATGACGATACTGAAATTACATGTTGTGCAGACCTAGTTTACAGTGGCCTCTCGAACATCTCACTGGATAGAAAACAGATATTTATGATCTCAATTTCCAGGTGAGCTCAACGGTGACCGTCAAGAGATAATAAAAAATATATGGCAGGAGAAAGGAGTTCTCGTACCCCAACTTTAAAATTATAGTAATATAACATGAGTGACCGAAAAATGTACAACGTGAGCAATGGTATGAAACAGTTCAGTCACACCAACCAGTACGAGTCTCAAAGGACTTGTTTTCTGAGTGTGTGGCTCCTGTCTCCAGCCTCGTTCAGGATCATTAAAGAGCTTGCAGACGGTTTTCTCCTTTTTTTCCGGCTACGTTTTTCTTATGACTCCAATCACAAGAAGACTTTGAATTTTTTTTTAAAAGACTTAAGACTCACATCTAAAGACAATGTGTCATAACTAAATGAGTTTTTAGTCTCACACTCTAGGATTTTGTGAAGACTGGGGATCTTCCAGGATCACTATTTGCAAGACTAGATTACTTTGAGATTATTTCCCATCATGCTCCTCGTGGAAACCGTTTTCCCCAGACATTTTTGTTCTTTGATATTCTACATCATCATTATTATTATTATTGTTATTATATAAAGTTAGGAACTTTGTATTTATAATTTCCTGTTTTATTTTGAAATTATTTTCCTTGTATTAGATTACCCTCGACTCTCTTATGCGTTTAATGTCAGCCGTACACCAGATGACCCACATCTTCTCCAGAATTGCCTTCCTTGCTCACCATCAACCCAGTTTCCTGCTTCTTGTTTGGTGTTGCAGAAGTTGACCGTGTTCACACCATTGAACCACTATTTGTATGAACCAAGACTAATGACTTACAATAATATTAAACATATTTTATATATCATCAACATAAAATTAAGAAGTGACTGAAGACAGCTCTGCCGACCACCTTACACCAAACTGTCAAGATGACGGGAGTGAGCCGCAGCTCTAGCAGAATTTATGATTTTATTCTGAGATTATTCTGAGAGAAACTGAATAAACAGTCGTCTGGTGCGAGGCGGGCATTAGTAGTTTCTCCCTCCCAACTTCTGAGGGTCTGAAATTTGAGTATGATTGCAGTTTTTTATCTTACTTACGTGTCTTCTGTCCAGTCTTAAAGGGAGGAGCCCTATTAAAATTGGGTGCCATGCCATGTGAATACTGGGATTGATTCCAGCCTGGCTGTGAGCCCATATAGTTAAACATAGGTACAGGAACCGGCTGGAAGTATGGCTGAATGGGTGGACAACCTGGACTGTGGGACCTGGGTGGTCTTCGCTGCTCTGGAGGCTCTGATGGTTCTGAAGCAGAGAGGATGAAATAAGATGTTGTTTTGTACCATGGAGGGTCAATGACAAGAAATCACTTAATTTACACAAGACAAAACCTTTTCTACCGTCCAGCCATCATCAGTGTCACAATCATGTAGTACAGCTGCCATCTAAATAGCAAACACTCTCTTTAAGATAATTAGTGCTGTACCTGGCAAGACAATCAAATACATAACATTCTATGATCATCCAGTATTAGAACAAGAAAGAATGAAGAAACTAGTTCATTACAGAAAAATGTGGGGTCGGTTCAATGGATCCACCATCTATTTATTTATTTTTTTAACCTGTATAAATGTCAATAGGAATTCCAATGATAACAAGATACCACGGTTAAACCGCTAAAACATTGTCTCTTCATATTTACATTAGAGTTTAAAGGAGAGAAGGACGTGCAACATCTACAGGCTCATAGTAGAAACTTCTAGGGTCTAGTAGGTACAAACAGGAGACATCAGGCGTGCAGCCGTTCATCTAACAGTGAACTGCTCTGTTTCCAAACAGTCTTGTGTCAGAAAATGCTTGTTTCACTTCTTTTTTTCCCCTATCAAAGCATGTAGGTGCTATGAAGGTATCTTATCCTCAATGATTCAGTATACACACTGATTAGTAGAGAGCTTTCTGGGATTTCAAAGCTACTCCATGTGAAGATACATGCATGAATGTTTATCATACACATATGATGTCACACAAACATCATTCAAATATTTATAGCTACTGAATTTTGATGTTTTGCTACAGTTCATAGAGATGAACGTACCATATTCTGGCTGAGATCCAGTTCTTCCATAACTTGCAGGTCCAGAGACTGGAGCTGGTTTATCACCTGTGAATGGTAAATGGACTGTATTTACAGTATATAGCCCTTTAAAGTTCGCCATTCACACAAACACAAACACACACATACCCACAACACAAACTCACCAGATGCGTAGATGCCACTGTTCAGTTCTGCAACAAAATTGGACATGATTGGCTTTGTTATACTTTCATAATACATGTCCAAATGTAGAATCCCCCTCTAAAAATGTGCCTGCATATTCACCGGGTTTAATCATTGGCAGCCTGGCCTCAACGGGCTGTTTAAGGGTCTCTGTCAGATGCTCCTTCAGTGCAACAGCAAAGGCCTGTGTCGCTGTCACCTTCTTGGAGTCCAGGCTGATTCGGGGAATGTAAGGCTCAAACTTTACAACCCAGGGCAAGTCGAATGAAGCCTGTGAGGAACAAGGGGAAGGAAATAGTTTTGAATGGGGTGTGTTTTTGTTGGTTGGCTGTAACAGGTGTAGGGTAGAGCATCATCCATTGCTCTCCTCCTGTCTGTCTTCTGCCAAAGTCAGAAATGTTCAAATTAGAGCTACAATTAATGATTATTTTCAATAGTTCATTTCCTGATTCCTTTCTCAATCAATTAATTTGTAGATAAAAAAAAACAAACAATTTACTGATTATTAGCATAGTTGCCAATAAATTTTCTGTTGATCGACTGAGCAACAAATTGTTGCAGCTCTAGTTAAAATTCTACAAATTTGCTTTAATTTGAATTGTGGTGATGAAACATGACATACACCCAAATTACATAAAGGCCAATTCCTGTATTTTTTTAAGAGGGGCCCTTTAATCATTAAGATCAGTTGTTATCTCTGTCTGCAAAGTTTATTCTGGGTCCTTTGTCTTTAGGCTAAACATTCTTTGTCCACTCTCTCCTCTTCTTCATCTCCGACAATGATCATTTCACCTGTAGAAAGGATGGCGTCTGGGACTGACTCAGCAGACCGTTGATATCTTCTCTGGCCTTTCTCATCTGTACAGCATTGTCAGTAAACTTCTTCATGAGGTCCTGAAGTTTTGCCTGACCAGTTTCCAGCTCACGGTCCACCTCATTTTGGGACTCCCGCTCCTCTTGGGCCAACATGTCCCGCATCTGCTGATACGCAGCCGCCAGTGCTGCCTTTCTTTTGGCTGCTCCATCCTAGGTAAGGAGAGGAGCCACAGACAAACACAGGGACAAGTCAACAGATAAGACAAACTGACATTATGTAAATGCCATCACACTTTTTAACTACTCTTATGAAACGAAATGTGTAAAAATTACCGTCAGCTTGCTCCGCATGTCATTCATTTGAAATGTAACAGTGTCAGTCTTCTCAATCTTCCCGTCCAGTAAACTCAACTTGTCTCTGAGTTCGGACTGCAAAGACGGATATAAAACACAGCTTCATTACATTGCTTTTTGAATTGCATGTACACCATCTGAATGCAACATACTCTCAGTTAACATGTTTTTATGTTGCTAAAATTGATTTAGAACAGCAGCCTAGTGTGAAAGTCTTCTGTGATGTCATCAGTGTGGATCTTGTTTTTGCATGAGCTGACCTTAACAAAGAACTTTTTCTTTCTGGATATATCTACTTTTACAACCACTCCCTTTGGAGTGCTGCCTCTTCAATGCCTATGTAAATAGACAGTGGTGGATATGATGGAATCATAGTGAAAATAAATCATTCCCCTCTTTGCTGGGGACCTTCAGGAACCTCCTCAAGGAGTCAAGGGGGTCCCTGGACCCCACTTTAAGAACCACAGGTCTAATGTAAAAATTTATGTTAAGCTGATATCTTATTGTTCTAGGTTTATGTAGCAGCGGCAAACACTTAGCTTAGTTTAGCATAAGGACTGTATTTGTCAAAACTGTGTGACACCCATGACTCACACACACACACACACACACACACACACCACACACACACACACACACCACACACACACACACACACACAGACCTCTTTCAGGTTCCTCTGCTCCTCAGGGGAGATGAAGGAGCAGCCTTTGTGCACATGTTGAAGGCAGAGGCTGCAGATTGGACGGTCATGCTGGCTGCAGAAGAGCTCCATCAGCTTGTTGTGTTCCGGGCAGATGCGCTCCGACAGGTCACCGACGACATCGCTCAGCTGGTGGACAGCAAACTTTGGGTTTTCCCGGTGAGGACGAAGGTGCTCCTCGCAGAAAGAGGCCATGCAGGTGAAGCACGTCTGGGACGCCTCTGCTTCCATACATGTATCACACCGTATGACATCCTCCTTTTCCTCGGCTTCTTTCTCCTCTTTAATCAGGCTGTCTTCGGTCTTGTTCGAGCTCAAGTTGAAAGTCTCTACGACGGCGCTGAGGACCGTGTTTTTCTTCAGCTCCGGCTTGCTGGGGATGTGTGTCCGACACTGAGGACATCTTTGGGTCTCCTCCCAGGTGGCGAGCAGACAGTCCTGGCAGAAGTTGTGTCCGCAGGGGATGGTCACCGGACAGTCAAAGGTGCTCAGACAGATGCTGCAGGTCAGCTCATCCTCCAGACTCATCAGAGATAACGTAGTCTCCGCCACGTCGGCCATGATCAGATGAGGCCGTAAGGCTGCGACTGACAAAAACGAAACTTAACTGGAGAAGTGCGTGTTGCCACTGGATGTCAGCCCCCTTCTGGTTACAATTGGCGAAAAGCAGAAAAATTCAAACTCTCACAATTGAGCTTATTTTCTTATTAATACGACGCCATACCGTTCTGACCATAATGTATAATCCACTGCGCACGTACTTAGTGGAGTTTAAGTATAAAGCAGCACGAAATGTAATTACTCAAGTTGCATACAAGTACCTCAATATTATACTTAAATTCCTGAGCGAAAACAAAGGGGGTGACTATTATAGAAACTAATATAAGGTAAAAAAAAAAAAAAAAAAAGTAACTAAAGCAACACAGCCACTAAAGGACTATTAAAAAGAAATAAACTATATTGGTGTCAAAACTATCTAAACATTTTATTTTGGTAATGAAATCACAAGCCACTATTGGCAATGAAAGGGCGCGCTATCAGCTAGATAACATTAGTTAGCTAAACTGTGACTTAGAGCAAAAGTTAGAAACAAGCTAGAAACAAGCAAACATTACTTAGTTAAACTGTTACTTAAAATAAAAGTTAGAAACTAGCTTACATTGGCATTCATCCGTAGATACTTGTCCCAATCTAAATCAGAAACTTTTAAGGTAAGAAAGCAAAGTGTATCAAACTAGCTAGATATTTAACTGCTGCTACTTATGTTTACAGTGTCGTCATTACGTGAGTGTGGTAGGCAGAAGACGTGCAGCCAGAGACGGCAGAGAAACCGTAACCGTAGAAACTGAATAGAGGATCTTTGGTTCAGCTAACTTCAAGGTTTAGAAATAGTACGGTCCACTTTAGGAGTGTCTGGAATCCTTGTAGAAAGATCCACGCATGGATATGGTAATTATATCTTAATATTTACAATTACAGGCAAATAGGATAAATGTTTCAATCCGTCTGAACTGTTCCCTCTTTTTGGGCGGGCCAAGTCTTAATCAGGGGGGTCAGACCCCCCACCCCCATAATTTCAACCCTGGCTTGACCACGTCCAGGCTATTTGTCAGCCGAGTTCAGCACTTTATCTTTTTGGCTCTCTCCTCCTCTCTCTGCTCACATATATAGTATATTAAATACAGCTGTTCTTTCATTCATTAACATTTTTTTCTGTTTCTGTTGTCAGACAATAGAAAAAGTATGAAATAGTGACTGAAGGCAGCCAATTGAGACTACATCAAAGATCTTCTATACAGAAGATACCGCATTACAGGCAGCACCAATGGTATGAATTGGGACACAGTTCCGATATCCTAAGTAGGCGTTGTTCCTCAACCCCTCCCTCAAGCCAAGGCGACTGGCATGATTGAAAATCTATCCCTGTATAGACTTACCTCTCTGCGTCTTTTCGGGAAGAAAATACAGATCCGTTTTTCTTGTTATTACAGCCTATTGCTGCACAAAGCTCAGGCATTTTTAACACTAATTTATGGATTTCTTTTCCCTGCCAAAAGAATACAACAATAGACGATACAATACAAATTTGTGTGTGTGTGTCTCTCTCATCAGGCTGCAATGGAATCAGTTATCAGCTGCATTATGAGGGTTAATTTTGATGCTGTTACCTGTAGAAAAGAGGGCAAAAGGGAATATATCTTAAAATGTTTGAGAGCTCTGTAAACCACTTGTCCCTTAAAAAGAACACAGTATCTCAGAGAAAAGAACATTTATTAATAGAAGTCACATTAATTTGTAATAAACAGATATTAGTTATATTAAACATAATACCTATTAATTTTTTTTTTTAATTTTAAGACAGTCACACATATATTCACAAATTTAACCAATGTACTACACTGAAGACACAGATATGAAATAATCTATCAACTAGCACTTAGATTTACTTGTTTCACAAACTGAGCACAGGACAATTGAACAATGAATTGAACAATGAAGGATTATACAACAGCTGGTTCAACAAACAGCAGTTTGAGTAAAATTCAATGCACTGGAACGCTTGAAAATATTTGATGCAAAGAATAATGAACTACATTTCAGTTGAAGATCAGCACGGTACAATCAACAACAGATCAACAAAATCATGTGTGAGCCACTGAAGTCTGCGGTTGGTCCATGATACATTTTACGAGCCAAAAACAGAAGCAAGAAGCAAGAAGCAATAACCAATAAAGACAAATGTTGCCAATAACACAACTCTTCCTTGATTCTACTGAGTACGGACACCACTATAGTATTATTTAGGACTCAACAAGTGTCAACACAATATCAGGACTTTGGCACTCGTTATGGTTTGGTAAAGCTCTCTCAATTGTGAAGATAAGCAACGGCAAATAGTAAAAACAGCGGAAATCACTGTTCAGGTTCAGACGTTCTGTGCAATAGTGCAACACTGCATAGTGCCTATTTAAACCAGCATGTAACCTCATACAAAAAAAGGCCCATACATGAAGTGCACTTGCAGAAATATCTCACAGAGATGTTTTCACTTAACCATCAGTTAACCGATGTCTGAACCTTCACCAGTTAAATCAGTTAAGTCACTCTGGACAACAGTGTCTTCTGTGCCTCTGAAATGCGGTGAAGTTGGTATTTAGACCGCCTTTGTCAAGACAACAAAGAGAACCATGTTCAAATGCCTAACTTTACTGTTCATGTACTATACACTGTGTAGACAGATCTATACTGCTTGACACCCATATGGTTTGTCATTTCACATCTTTTAGCACCTGCAAGACGAGCACGCTCACGTTACATCTGATTGAGAGTGATCACTATGCACACTGACCAACCACTTTACCACCCGATGGACTCCAGTGGTGCCACATCAGGAAATGAGCCGCGGTAACTGATGTCACCAAGGTTCAGCAAACACGTCTTACAGGCCAGGGTAAACTTTGTATCAAGCAACAAATAATTTCCCCCTGTGAAACTACACAGTACATCTTACTACCTTCCCGCCACCTAACGAAAAGCCAACAGAGCATTCAGATGACTTCTTGTTTTTGTGTCCCTGCCACAGATATAATATGTACAGCTTGTTATTTGCATGGGTTATACCATGCAAATAACATCCCAAGTTCAAATCTGGCCTCGGAACATTTCTGCTTATCATCCTTTCCTATCTCCACCCATTATTTCCCGGATCAAACCTCCACCAATAAAGGCAAAACGCCATTAAAGTATAAAAGGAAAAAATAAGAGACTGTGAACTTGATACAAACAGAGTCTATGTGACGTCTGTTCTCTCATCCGCCAAACCAGTCAAAGAGTTCAGGAAGTAGGAATATAGGGCTGGGTGAAACAAACAATATATTCACTGATCGATATGATATAATGATTTGGTGATAAAATTATATGAAAATGAGACACTTCAATAGGTTGTCTGTGGGGAACACTGCTTGTGTACATTAGATAGCATCACAGAAACAGCGGATTTTCTATCCAATCACGTGGCAATCCTTTAGGAAAGGACAATTGCACAAACAGGGATAGATAAAGTATGATAGATGGAAAACATGAGCGCTCTTTCAGAGGAAACTTTTGAGTGTCAGCAGCTCCACAGCAAACAGGACTTCACATGCAGGATTTATAAGAATTTATACTGACAAGCTTTTTTTTTTTGTTTGCTGTCCATTAGTCGTTTTCACAATCTGAATCTTTAAGGTCACCAGAAATTACTCATACCATGACACAATATCAAGAGTTACTGTGACAAATTATTTGCTGTATCGCCCAACCCTATAACTTTGATAGCCACACTAACTCCATAACAATCAGGAATTTTTCGCATGCAGCCTTTATATCAAAACACCGTACTGATGTGTGTGATAAAATTCACATCCATTACCATTCTACAGTGTATAATAGTCTGCACAGTTGATGCAGGGCACACACTGGCATAAACAGGCTGTACAGTAAGTGTACAGTGAGTTATGCGTGTTCTGTTAAACTGTAAGTGCATCACAGCCACTTGGGACGCAGTTTATGCAAGTTATTTTACCAGAGACGGACGCTCTGCCAGCTTTATTTTTGTGATCTCATAACCACAAATTCTGCCGGTGTAAATCACAGCTAGCATAGGTAGAGGTAATAGCTGTTGACATTGGCTCTGTTAACTCTTGACATCCATTTCAGCTGTGACACTCCAAGCTGTATGTGTCTTTTCAGAATAACCACTAACATATTCCTTTATTTTCTTGGTTCGTTGTGTGTGTGTGTGTGTGTGTGTGTGTGTGTGTGTGTGTGTGTGTAATTATATGTGCATATGCTCCTCATGCCTGCAGCTTGCACAAAGAAATGGATGAGCCACTTGAGAAAATCCAGAAAGCTGGATACACAGCTTCAGCAAAGGGGAACACAAAGGAGTGGAGGGGATACGCCCTGTCTGCCACGTTATAGAACGTAGCCATGCCCCCCTCACAATCCAACAGCACCCCTACACGCTTTGGACTGGGATTTTGCAGCACGGTCTCGCTGCTGTTATGCCAAGCTGACAGCTTGACGTTGAACCACTCAACACACCAGGACTGAGCGTTACGGCCCAGCCGACTGGTGGGACCTTTGCGGTCAATGCTACCATAAGCTAAACCTATGCCAATGAAGTTGTTGCTGCTCATACGGACTTCCCAGTAGTGGCGCCCTCTAGAGAAACCCTTGGAGGTGAGAACCTGGGAGCAGACAGCAAAGCGTTCAGGGCAGTTGGGGTAGTTTGCGTGCTCATCTGATACAGAGGCCTTCGTGAAGTCCTCACTCAGTATGATGCGTTTGTGGGCTGTCCTTGGATCCAAGGTGAGCACCGTTCCATCTAGAAGGTACAGAAGTAAGATAAAGACCATTCAAACAACAAACCTGGTTGCTACTAGCATACGAGACTAAGATACCTGCTACACTCAGACACTTACATTTCAGAAGCTCGGTTCTTTTTTCAGCAGATAGAATGTTTGGAGGAATGTCTGTAGTTTCTGCAACAGAAGACGACAAAAGAGCCATTTGTCAGCAGGCAAATGGAGTGCTGCTGCATATGTTAAAAAATAAATAAATAAATAAATAAAATAAATAAAAAATTGTATGTTGTGGCTGCAACAGGAGCAACGTACCTGGTGTCTGATTGGGTTCACCTGGATGAGGACGGCCTCTGAGTTTGTCTTTCACACCAAAATCCAGCAGGTTTTCCATTGACTGGGCTAGTTTTTTTCTCTGGATGTCTTCAGCAGATTGTGGAGGTTTTTTGGTTTGTTCTAAAGAAAAAAAAACATTTGTTTTATAGCTGAAGAAAAAAATTCAGAGCTGTTAAAGCCTGTGAATACTTTATAACATTAAATATTCATAAGAAAATCAGCAACAATCAAACAAGCAAAAAAACAAAAACACTCTGCAAAGTCAGATTTGACGATCAAGACAAATTGTGGAAAAAGTGGAAAAACAAAAGCTGTTCTAACTTTGGAAGAGTGAGTTCATCTCCCATTGGTGTGAGTAGGAAGCTGATTGAGAAAGTAAGTTATTCAAGTGTTACATGACAAATAACTGCAGCCTTCAAAGTGAACATAACGTAAATGAACTCCTCTCTACGACAAAAACTGAACAATAAACTGGTGATTGAGTTTCTTAAAAATTGGGCATTTCCTTACTTGGAGCTTTCTTCTTTGGGCCTGCTTTTGGTTGGGAACCTGGACCTGGAGTGTGGGACATGGGAAATCCAGGAAGCCCTGAAGGGCACTGAAACTCTGAAACAGGAACAGGCATTTTATGAAATGTCATATTTCATAAATCCTTGTCAGTTTTTTTTACACACATCATAGAGCATATGTGCTGGAAAGACAAACATACCAGGTTCCTGGTGACGTCCAGGGTTCCAAGGTGTAAATGCTGAGGCTGCTCTTTCACCTGAGAACATGCCAGACAGTGTCATTACAACTGTCTTTTTATTTATTTATTTTTTAAAGTATATTTTTGGGGCTTTTGTGCCTTTATTGGACAGGATAGTAGAGAGAGACAGGAAATGGGGAGGCAGAGAGGGAGAATGACATGCAGCAGGACTCGACACATGGGGGGCCTGCTTAGACCACTACGCCACACGACGCCCCTGTCTTTTTATTTTTTATCTTTATCCAAATGACTTTAAAACAGTTACCCCAATATCCCATCACCACCCAATTCAGCACCAATTTGAGAAATGTCTTTAGATTATTGTTTTGATTAGATTTCTGTTTTCACCAATTCTCGCATGACACACTCACCAGATGCAACAGTATCAATGTTAATTCCTGCAACAAAATTGAACATTATTGACTTCGCTATACTTTCTTGATACATCGTCAACTGCTAAAACTTCTGCTTAATTGACAAATGTACCTGAATATTCACCTGGTTTAATCATTTGCACTCTGGCCTCAACAGGCTGTTTAAAGATCTCTGTCAGATAATCCTTCAGAGCAGCACCAGAGGCCTGTGTCGCCATCACCTTCTTGGAGTCCAGGTTGATTCTTGGGGTGTAAGGGTCAAAGTTTATGGCTGGGGGCATGGTAAATGAGGTCTGTGAGCAGAGGAACAAGATAAAGCTGTATTAATTTATAATGTGGAAGATGGCAAAAACTGTACGTTATCTCTCATTGGAATGATCAATGAAGTTGTCTGATTGAAGTTCTGTCTCATGTATATTAATATGTTATTGCAGCCTTTAAAAAAAAATCTGTTTATTTTATCAGTAGACTTGAAAATCCTCCTTCTGACACATGTGATCTTGAATTCTCAACAACAGGTCAATTATGAATTAACTGAATTCATTAATAAATGCTTTCAATTACAACACAACAAAATGAGAGGAGTGACCAGTGTCAGTCTCTGACAAACTGTTTACATACAATATATAACTTGGCAAATTATTGAGACATGATGTTCTCTGTAGTCACAATATGCAGAGCTCAACTTATACTTAATGTAAAAGATAGTTTTGAAAACATGTGACCCTATCGATATTAATGTTTTTTACTCCAGTGCAAATTCTGAGATACTGCATGTATGTGTGTGCAGGCAAGTCTTGTTAGAGGAAGGCTGGCAAAAGAAGATCTCAGTGTTTTTGTTTTGTCTGTTATTTAGGGCAGGCAGGCAGAAAGAAATAGGAACAACTGGTGGATTAAGGTTGGACTCAGCTAGGAATGTAGTTTCATTTGTTAGACAACAATTCCTCACCTGTGCAGAGCATTTTATCACGTACTCGCTAACCTTGCTGTATTGTTCCACATTTACATGCGTTTTCCCTACTGTCTATGCAGCTTTCCGTTTCCATACTAAATTACTCAAATCAGCTTTCAGATATCTAAGATGAGGCAGATGAGGCATGTGGGCATCATGTCTGCTTTTACTGCTGACAAGTTATATAATCATTGTGTGGTAACTCACCTGTAGGAAGGCCAGTGTTTGGGACTGACTTAGAAGACTGTGGATATCTTCTTTAGCTTTGCTCATGTTGTCAATGTTCTCAGTGAACTTTTTCATGAGAGTCCTGAGTTTGGTCTGACCACTCTCCATCTCTCGATCGACTGCAATCAGACTATCGCGCTCCTCTCGGGTCAACATGTCCCGCATCTGCTGATAGTCAGCTGCCACAGCTTTCTTCCTGTTGGTTGCTGAGTCCTAGGGGAGAGGATCCATGAACAGATCAGTAATGAGACAGGTTCATACAGGGGCAACTTATTAAAATACAATAGCCTTGTAATAAAAAACATTTTTTAATGTTCAGCATGTCTCAGGTAGGGCTGCGTATGGTTTCAAAACTTTTTAAATGGGTTCCAATAAGAAACCTGGGTTTTTGTACCGATACCGTAACAATATTTTACATATATTCATATACAAGCACACAGCTCTGGTTTCAGCCCATCTCAGTGACCACCATGGACCAGCTGCATGCACAGTGGGGAGGCATTAAAAAGCCAAGAGAAATCAGCCTGCCACTGAATGTGCTTCTCTGGCTAACCAGAGCACTGTGGAAGGGCTGGTTGGGGTTGGGCAGCTTGTTTAATTACCTGCTCTCTGATACCATTGTGGGGGGGTCCAGCTCCATGCCAAGTACAGCACCGGCTTTCCTCACAAAAACTCATCATTGCACCCAAATATTTCATTGTTTCACCAATGGAGAATTCTGCCTAGATAAAATATAGTCTATAATTAAATATCTCTCCTAATTTAGATCATTGAATATGTGATAAAGGAATAGATTCTTTGACATGTTTACCTAACCAATTAGTCACCAACTAACGATACCCAGTGACAGCTTGGACTGACAGCTGACAGGCAGATTTTTTTTTATAAGGGAGTTTTCAAGGCAACATAATCATAGAATAAAAGGATATTTGCTTAATGACACCATACCACCTAAAATAAAGACCACCGAGGAGCTCGTGGTTGACCCTGTCACTATAATGATGGGTGTGGAAATGGTGGACACCTACAAGTTTCTATGAGTGAAACTCAACAATAAACTGGACTGGTCAGACAACACTGAGGCCCTCTACAGGAGAAGAGAGAGCAGACTGTTGTCTCTCAGGAGGCTTGGGTGTTTCACTGTGCTGTGAGTGAAATTTCCTCTATCTTATGAAAAAGGAAGAAACAACTGTAGCAGAGTGAGATTGATGAAATGCTCCTTTATTACTCTTTTTAACGTGCACACAGAGGATACTGTTACACACACAGCACATGTGCAAATGACTCTTATATACAGTCAACACCACCTTCTGGTAGAGACCAAATATGGTCTAACTGACACATCTTTCCCAGAACACTCGTCCCAGTTGTTACCCAAGAACCGGTTGCCACATCACATTAACCTCGCCACACTTGATTTGTCAAGGCTGACTTGATTCAGCCAGACAAATGTCCCTGCCAAAACATTCTTGGCTTACACACAAACATTGCACATGTGTTCACAGATAGATCTAATTTATTGTATATTCTATTCCTATTTTATCTTTTTTTAAACTCATTTCTAATGTATAAATATTTATGGACATTTTTTCCTTTAATTTAACTACATGCCCTTGTGCTCAAATTAAATTTAGCAAACGGGGGATCAATTAAGGTATATCTTAAGATATAAAGACATAATGTAATAATGTACGCTTTTGGGCTTTCAGGCCATTAATTTCCCATTGGTGTTTATCTGGATTACAGTACAGTACATTTCAAAACAAATGGTGAGACTTACCTTCAACTTGTTTTGCATGTCCCTCATTTGATTTATAACAGTCTCATTCTTCACAATCTTCTCATCCAGCAAACCCAACTTGTCCCTCAGGTCAGACTATGAACACAGACACATGACACATTTAGGTTATTCTAACAGAGACACACAGTTCACAGGAGGTCATGGTCTATTTTCCACAGAGCCCTGTGAGATGATTGTGTTAAGTGGTAACTTTGAAAGTGAAAAATAAAGTTTAAGACCTGAGTGTGGGTGTCTGTCAGGCCTCAACAAACATCAAAAATCTTGACAAATCATTTTAAAATGCCACACTTGAGAAAAAATATTTCTATAATACTTTGAATGAGCAAGGCAAATACAAACAAATAGACATTTTGTTTCACAGTGAGTATTTTAGAAAAATAGTCCAAAAAGTGCTCTCAACAATATATTCTGCCCAGTTGGATCTGTGAATGGTTCTGTGGTTTAGTCAGAATATTAAACACTGTACCTGGAAAACAAGTTGTTATTGATTTTCTTAAAAAC
The DNA here is from genome assembly GCF_021018895.1 of Seriola aureovittata. Lineage (NCBI taxonomy): Eukaryota > Metazoa > Chordata > Actinopteri > Carangiformes > Carangidae > Seriola > Seriola aureovittata. Next base: position 5,236,032 of record NC_079366.1, on the reverse strand, counting down.
ACAATTTTAAATGCCCTGAGCACAACAAACAAATCATTTTAGGACCCAAAGATGAATATGACAAAACGTAGGAAATTGTGCCAAAACTATCAGTATGGCTAGATACCACTACAGATAACCAAGTATTTTGACACACAGACCTCTTTCAGGTTCCTCTGCTCCTCAGGAGAGGTGAAGGAGCAGCCTTTGTGCACATGTTGAAGGCAGAGGCTGCAGATTGGACGGCCATGCTGGCTGCAGAAGAGCTCCATCAGCTTGTGGTGGTCCGGGCAGATGCGCTCCGACAGGTCACCGACAGGTTCGCTCAGCTGGTGGAGACGGAAAATTGGGTTTTCCCGGTGAGGACGCAGGTGCTCCTCGCAGAAAGAGGCCATGCAGGTAAGGCACGTCTGGGACGCCTCTGCTTCCATACATGTATCACACCGAATGACCATCTTCTCCTCGGGTTTTTTCTCCTCTTTAATCAGGCTTTCTTCGTTCTTGTTCAACCTTAGGTTGAAAGTCTCCACGACGGTGCTCAGGACCGTGTTTTTCTTCAGCTCCGGTTTGGTGGCGAAGTGGGTCCGACACTGAGGACAGCTGTACGTTTCCTTCCAGGTAGCGAGCAGACAGTCCTGGCAGAAGTTGTGTCCGCAGGGGGTGGTGACCGGACAGTCAAAGGTGCTCAGACAGATGCTGCATGTGAGCTCATCCTCCAGACTCATCAGAGAAACCATTTCGGCCATGATGAGGCTGCGAGAGAGAAACGAAACTTAACTTGTGAAATGCACGAAAACGAAACTACAGCGCTTCGAAATTAAAATGTACTGTTAATGTCGACGGTATTATTTAATTTTAGTGTATTTAACTGGCAAAATAGCAGTGTTGAATAAAAAATGTGTGTGTAAAATGTAAATAAACGTTTCTAAAGATTTGAACATTCAGTGCGACGCCGAGCCTGACGTTCATGTTGTGATCCACAACAATGACCAATGTTTCGGCAAGTAAAAAGATATATTTAAGACAAATGTCCCACAATACCTTGAGTCCTCAAGCGTGCAGTAAATGCAGGGTAAAGTAATCCGAGTCGCTTGGTATTGACCTACTTCAGCTTCCAACTATCTGTGGCGGTGCCGTGAAGTACAACCGTTGATATCAAGACTGATACCAAACGCGTCATCATTATTCAGGCAAAGGGGGCGTGGCGGGGCGTGACTCGCTAAATGTTTGATATCTGGATATCTAATCTTTGAAATCTTTTTATATTCTTTTGTTATTTTATTTTACTTTACGACTATTCATTTCAAAATATGTAGTTTGAATGAATGAGTCAAACATGTTCTGATAAATGTCATAAATCATACTTTGATAAAGAAAGAGTCACACATTCCCTTTGCCTACAGTATTGGTTTCTTCCGCGGTTTCCTTCAAAAGTTGCAGCACTCGCGCAGCGATCTGTTTGAGCATCAGTACCGGAGGAGATGAGATGCAGGTAACAGACTGGCGGTAAGTTGTTGTCTGTGTTGTTGGGAGGCAGTGAACCACATGTAATTAACTTAACTACATTTTGCAGTAGCTAGTTTGGCGGTAGTTCAGATACATCCATAGTGATTCAAGTATTTTTTTGTGTAGTTAACTTGTGAAACTACAAATCACTTTGGGCCGAAATGTGCCCCAGAGTACTTTTGTGACTTTTAATTATCATCAAGTTTTCAGCCAAAGTGAAGTGCCTTAGAGTTTATTTCGCATCAACCCGTAAGAGACGCCAGCAGATAACACATCTGCCCATGCACGACCACCTGCAGAGAAGCCGACCAGAAATGTGAAGAAACATTTCAACCTCACTCTGCTGCCTAAAGGCTCTTTTACATAGACTGTGATTTTTAAGTTAATTCATTTGCATGTCATTTAAAAACATTTATCAAAATGTAACAACACATAAAAGGCTGCTGAAATCCAAGGGAGAGAAAATGGATAAATGACAAATACATAAATGACTTGGCTAGACTTGACATGTTTGTTGAAGATCCTACTCCTACAACGTAAGGAACATAATTGTTAGTCTTTACATTGTGTGAGTCTGAAAAACTCAAACTCACTCACATCAAGTCCAGTCAATATTAGAAGTTATCTCAGGGCACTTTTCATATAGAGCAGAGGCCTGTACTATGAAGCATGTTCAACATTCCCAGGATGACTTTTCATTATCTGGCTTAAAGAACCTAACATTTGCCATCCTGGATAACCTGCACTACAAGGCTGGTTATCAACTGGCTCAGTTAACCCTGGGATTACCTGTGTGGCCACGAGCACGTTCATGTGAAAGAGGCAGAGTTTTTAATTATAAGCAACATAGTCAGAACCATGAGTCAAGTGATTTGTGATTTGAGAAGAAATGCAGTAGTAGTATTAGTAGTAGTAGTAGTAGTAGTAGTAGTAGTAGTAGTGGGGGGGTGGGGGTCTTCAGTCCAGATAGAAGAAGTGCAGAGGAGAGCAGCTGAAGCTGCGTAGTGAAGGGTGGGTTTGTTCAAGCTGCTCCATCATGAGTGTGTCCTCTTTTCCATCGCTGGCCGGGTGGGTGGACTCTTTACAGTACAGTGCTGAGGACATGCACGCTTCATACATCCTTAGCAGTTCATCAATGTCACACACAGGAACAGTCACTGGAGCCTCCATGTAAGGAAGCGTCACACTGACACTGTGACCTGTTGGCCTGTGAGGAGCCTCCGTCACCAGGACTGGATCCTCCTTCACTACTGCCTGTGTGTGTGGAGCTTCTTTCTGGGCTGTCTGGGTGGTAGAAGGCTCCATCACTGCTGGTTCCACTGGGGTCAAACACAGAGTCATGACTTGCTCTGTCACCTCCTCAGGTCTAGATGCAGATGCTGCAATAAAAACGAACCAAAAGACTGATCAGTCCATTGAGACTTCCAAAACTAGATGCTGCTTCTTAAACATGCTCTGACTAATATTTTGATTGATACCAATATCAATAAAGCTGCATTTAATTTCAAAACATCACAATTTTTGTTGTATTTCTTGCAAGTTATGAACTTGTTTGTAAAAATAAAAAAACAGCTCTTCAGCTGAAGATAAAAGGAAGTTCTGAACCTCACTGTTCTTCTTCGCTTTGTGGGGAAGTTGTTTTGTGGTGGTCATAACTTTAATTTTTAAGTCAATGTCAATGTCACGTAATCTAGTTTCCGTTGCATTTCACATGAAAACACACTGAGATCCACAGAAATATTGTCCTACCTTCAGCCGTGGTGGGAGCCTTCCTTCTGATCCTCTTCCTCTTTTTGCCCTACACAGAAGCAAACACATCAGACTTTCCATCTGATGTCGGTTGATAACTGCATCATCTAGTGAAATGATGTAACTATGTATGAGTTGTATGTGAGCATCGTGTGCGTACATAATTGGCGCTGCATGACCACTGAGGGAATTGCTGAGTGTGCAGCTGCTTCTCCTTAATTGCTTGTTCATAATATTTGGCCTGCTCCTCCTTCGACAGCGCCCTCCACTGTGGACACATGACAGCACACTGTCAGCACACTGTCAGCAGATAGCGACACACGATGATATCCAGCTACAGGCTGACTACAGCACTAACACAAGCATCAAACAATATCAACAGATACACACAGATCCACATTAATATGTGCAGGCCCAGCAATGCAAAGTCCCACAGTGTATTTGTGTCATAAAATGCTTGAAATCCTCTTATTTAAATTTACGTTTGTCCTCTGGTCATGTGACTTTAAATAAAAATCATTCTCTTTCACAGAAAGAACAAAAATGACTTTAGAAGGGTCTTTGTCTTAGACACTGCTCGATGCATGACTGCAGAAAACTTTGTTTGTGTGACACTGAGCATCTCTCAAGTGTCTCACAGAGCGAAGACACTTACCCTCTGTCCAAGGACAGTATTTACTGCTGCACTATCGCTGATGTTCAGTTCTGTGACAACGTTTGGCCTCTGCTCCTTCCTGAACAGCATGAAGGCGTTGGGCGGCTTCTTAACGTATGGCCAGCCATCACCTTGCTGGCTCTCACGCTTTCTCTTTCTATGGGAAACATTATAAGAGCATGTATCACCACTGTGTAAAACTGTGAGGAGACAAGTATTTTAGAAACAGTCAGCTGGAATCTTGGTAGACAAATAACAGACACCTGAAATCAAACCCCAGCTGCAAGAAATGAAATATGAAGTGACTGTGATTTGATATGAATCTGGTTTTGTTTTGGTCTCCCAGTTGGTGACAACTGCCACAGATCAAGAGCCAACCAGGCTGACTTACTGTGACACGGGTGTGTTACTTGGAGGAGCAGTTGAAACAGTAGGAAGCAGTCTCTCTGCTGGAATCCCATACATCAGCTCTCCATTGCTACATCAATAAAACCAAACAGATGCATCACAGAACTCAGGCTCATATATGTGTACACTCGTGTGTTTGTTTCTATTCATGTGCATGTTACTTACACTACTCCAACAGGAACCAGGCTCTCCATCATGCCTTGGGGGAGCCTGTCATTCTAGAGACACAAACACACACAGAGCAGGTGATCAGAGAAGCTGCATCATTAGCTGTGTCATCTGTCCACCGGGTGTCAGAGTTTCCCCTCCCTTTAACTTATAGCAACCTGTGGAGTAAAAACATAACACTTTCACAACAATGAGTAGCATAAATCATTACTTTTGAATTATGATTAATTGGCATTTATTGATAAGCAGAGCCTCACAGTATTGTTGCATAACTCAATACATTCAGCAACATCTGGAATAACAGAGTGGGCTTAGAATAGAATATTCTGTTGGCCTAAAGTTTCAACCATTAACAAGTATTTTTTTTATACACTTATTGGTAAATTCTAATTTATATCTAACCTATTCTTAGTAGTCCCTGGCTGTAAGCACCTGTCTGGCTGTACAGGTGACCTGGTTGCATGGCATTTTGCTGGTACAGTGGATCCTGGTAAATAGTGGGAGCAGCCTGCCCAACATCTGCTCCCTGGAGGATGCACTCCCCGCATCCTCTTTGCACTGGCTGTGTGTGGGCGGCGTACACAAGCTCAGCAGGGACAGCGGGTGGAGGTGGAGGGTTGGGTGTATTTCCCAACATGTCACTTACCACCGTCTGGAAAGTGTCAATCACATCTTCCCACTCCATCCCCGCTACAATGTGTTCAAATGCTGCTCTGAGATCCATCCTCTTCACAGTCATCTGTGGCTCTGTCCCTAAAGCTTGTCCTCACTTGAACTCTGATGCTTTCTTACTGAGCTCCTGTGACACTGATAGGAAGCAGGTTTTGAGGCACTTTCACAGGGAATAGCATCAGGAATAAAATTACCAAGTGACAGTCAGAGAGCTAAAGTACTACTTACTTTGTAGGTAAATATTTTATGAAAATACACCTCAGAGTTAAAGATTAAACTATCCAATAATGTATAATAATTGGTTATAAGGATATATAACTTTAGATGAAGCCAGTAGTTAATTTTAAGCAATTTTGCTGTACCTTTAGTTCAGGAAAATTTTGATTTATTTGAAAAATATTTACATTGTGGTATTGGTAATTCTCATTGAGTAAAGGACCTGAATGACTGTATTAACCATCAGCCAATATCCCAATAAGCTGAGTTTTATATTGACAACTAATAAGCCATAGAGGTGTGTTTTTAGGGAGTCGAGTGCATTTAAGTTATGACTACTGAAAACTAGATAATTTTACTGTTTCTGCATTTGAAAACAATTAACACATGCAATGTTAGCAAAAAAAAAAAAGCAACAAGCTATCTGAGTACTTACCTTCTGCGTTCACTGACGGTTCAGAATGCAATCGACGTCTTTCTGTCTTTAAATGTAAAAGTTTGCACTTTCCTTCGAGAAGTGATGTTAACACTGTGGAGTCTACAGGTGAACTGAAGCAACATTCGTGTCACACAATATACTTATTGTGTGTCACGTTCTATAGAATGTCATCGTCATAGATGAATTTATATATTCTATTCCACGTGCAAATCATACAGGATCACTGCCTCACCCATAACCACTCCATAAAGTTTACTGATAACCATTACAACCTCTATCAAAGTCCATATCAAAATGTAACTAAGTACATTTACTAATTTTCGAGGGAACAATTTTGAAGTAGTCAAAGTAAAAGTATTAATACAATAATGTAAAAATAATCCTTTACAAGCAAAAGTCCTACATACAAAAAGAATTATCAGCTAAATGTATCAAAGGTATTGAAAACAAAAGTAGCTGTTGTGCAGTAAAATTCCCTCTGTGACTAATATATTTTTATACATGATAATATTAGATTGTTAATAGCTACTATGCAACAAGCAGCTCTTCACTGTTGTAGCTGGTTGAGGGAGAGTTAGTTGTAACTGTAAGGTAGTTTAGTCCAGGGGTTTCAATCTATATGGTCAGACACACCCAAAAGGTCACAAGATAAATGTGAGGGGTACTGAGATGATGAACTGGAGGATGAAAGAAGTATTTATACAGTGTTGGGGAATAGTGAACTACATGTCATTAAACCAGTTGCTTGATTGTAGTCCTCCCAGTGAAGCAGTTATTGTAAACACAACCAAAGCTGACATTCCAGCAATTTCCCATGAATAGGTTAGATTTTTCTTTCTTTAAATTATTATGACCTGTGAACAAGGAAGCGGTTTTTGCAATAAACTGGCTTGTGACTTCTTTGTATTATGCCAGGTTATTTCATTATAATTTTGTATCACATGTATATTTTCAATTTGATCATCGTTTTACAAAGTTGTTTGAACATTGTAAAGCTAAAGTAGCTTTACTCAACCTAACTAGTTTCTCCCTAGAGTAAAGCTTTGCAGTAGTTCAACTTCTTCCAGTGTAACGTAATTGGTAGCTTTCAAAGCTATAATTCCCCAACACTGGTTATCGCTTTTTCAAATGTGTGAAAATGAAATGCAACTAGTTATACACACTTAATTGCATTTGAGAAATGTAGACATCTTTGCAAGATAGTTGGACCTGCTAAAGTCAATGGCCATCACTCAGTCTAGTCATTTTGCATTCTAACTCACTAGTACTGAGTCTTGAATTGTGATAGCCTAGCATTTCATCGTATTTAATACTGGTACAGAGGATCAATGTGAATCTTATGGCGAGCTAGTTTTTACCACCACTATCACAGTTTATAGTTAGCAAAACACTCAATGCCATTTGATATCTCCAAGATGCAGAGCGAAATCTCATCATTCTTGAAAACAAACAAACAAACAAACAAAAAAAAACAACAACAAAAAGCCTCAGCCCTGTCCTCAGTCAGGAGGTTGATAGTGCAATAGGTATGTTATCTTAAGTGAGATTTATAGTGATAGGTTTCTCTCATGGAAGTATATACAGATTTAATTGAAAGATGTCTTCCGTCTTTCATATGATAATTTCAGACCAATCAAGTGATGATGATGATGATGATGATGATGATGATGATGATGATGATGATGATGATGATCAGGCGGTTAAAGCTTCTGATCTGTGTGAAGCAAGTATGAAGATAAGTAAATAACCTAAAGGTGGTTCTCACCAGAACAACATGATGATTATCATCATTATTATGATAATACTAGTAATAATAATAATATTGTCAAAGTGCTGTGTTAGAGGCAGTCAATTAGTCTATTTGCCAGTAAGAGAAAAAAAGTCGTTTGATACACAAAAGCCACAAAAACAAAGACATTTTAGCAGCTAGAATTAGGGAAGGAATTTCACATGATTTAATGAAGGTTTTTCTCAGACTTTCAGATTGACAGAGAAACTGTTAAAGTCTTTGGGGATTCTTCATGTCCCTCCACAAATGCTAATCAGGGTCAAAGCAGTGAGGCAAAGTAAAACTGTCAGGTAGAAGCCAGCACTGTTGTGACATAGTTTGATGCATGATGTACATTCTGCATATATTCTTTCTACTTTCTCAGGAAAATGCTGATTTTATTATTCCATGTAGGTGTATGGCAAGGACAGTTACACAAGGAGAGGGCCCATACAAACTGAAGAAGAAAGGTATCCAAAGACTTTAATTGGAAGTAACAATCAACAAAACATGGATAAAAAATGGTTTATCCATTTAGAGCTGAGACAATTAGTTAGCCAGTCAAATCAACTTTTGATTGTCAGTTAATCATCAAAGTCAGTTTTAAAAGCAAAGGTGTAAAATGTTCTTTCCATGGGTCTGGCTGTAGCCAGAGTGTGTTGGTAAAGCTGTCCATGACTCAGCTTATATCGTTCTAAGATCAGTTATGATATTGCATGCATTATACACATGTGCAGATGCGTGTGGAAACTAAACTTGCGCATTAAGCTTAAGAGGCTGCAGTAACAAGTAAACAAGCAAATTACACAGATTTATCATCTCTTTGCAAGATCTGCTGTAAGTTTGAAAAGTTTGAGACAGAATATTGTTACAGGAGTAGAGCAGCTCCTTTCAGGAATAGCTCAGGACGTAGGATGTGTGCATAGAGAGAGAGAGAGAGGTGAGGCTGGCGACTTGAGCAGTTAGCAGTTAGCTAGCAGCTCTGAACTAGCAGTGCGATGTGTGAGCACTTTAGGCTTTTTGCCAGTAAATAAATGCTACAACTCAAGGCCCTGAGTTTAATGATTATCAGTGATTCATAATTAATATTTTATAAGCTGGTCATATGTTTTCATGTAAAATCTTAATTTGTGAAGTAATTATTGCTGCTAAGTAGATTTAGTCGAGTACAAAGTACATTTCCCGCTGAAATGTAGTGGGGTAGGAGCATAAAGCAGCTTATAGTGACAGCTCTCAATTAAAGTAGGTTACCTCAAAGTTCCTTTAAAGCCACACTTGAGTACAATGTTCGAGTAAATTCAAACACTTTCCACCATTGTTGCACTTATAATGACACACTATAGAAAGCACAGAGAGAAACACTTCAGGTTGTATTTCTTTTATTTATCAGAAAGGTTTTAAAGTGAAAAGCATCTGTAGCGGAGATACGTTAAAAGCTGAAATGCAGACAAATTCTGTAGTTTTCATGTTTACCTAAGCCGGAGTTTGCCCACTCACATCTATTTGGAATATGTTCTTAAAATAAACTTACATCTCATTAGGAAACCAAAATTGTAACTTCAGGCAGTGGTTTCTACATGAACATTATATATGTATTTATACAAAACTGTGAAGGTGAAGCTATCAGGGTTCAGTTGCTGTTGATGTGTGGCTTTTCAGGATGCTGTATGTTGTTTTGGCCACTGCTGTAGGCCTCACTGAGCTGGTGAAGGTCCTTCATAAGGCCTGCAAACTGCTCCTCCTGTGAGCACATAGAAAACAGTCATCAATATGTTTTATTCATCTCGTTCATATATGGAATTGAACACTTTCTTTGATGGTTCTACAAAGTTCAGTACAGTTTTGACTGAAATGAAGTTAAATAGATACATAAGTCCTTTAACAAAGCATTAGAAGTGCATTTCACTCCATCTCTGTTTGATAGTTGGCTTTCTGTTTTCTTACCAGTACGTTCATCCTGTCAGCTGCTGCAATGGCAACACTTAGCTTCCTCTCATCTTCCTCCCTTTCTTCCTCAATCACACCCAGCCTGTGACACAGATACAAGATATACCCATATAGACAACAACAGAACACTTAAGTTATAGATGAAAACATAAAATAATTTAATGATAATTAATAGTAACAATTTTAACACAGTCAAGCCCACTAATCTCTGCATCTTAACCAAAAGACATAATCAACAGTTTAATTAATTTTATGAGATTCATTAAAGTATACAGTTTGAAGTGCATAGAGTACTGAAAACATTAGCTGACAAATGGAGAGTGCACATTACTGTTAAACTGCACAATGTTACCTGAAGGTGGCACTGGCAAGCTGTTCTTCTCGCACAGCCAGCAGATTCCGGAGTTCAGTCACCTCAGCCTGCAGCAATGCATTCTGGTCCTGGCTTTGGTTAATGAAGTCCTCCAGGCGCTTTGCCATGTCCAGCTCACGCTCGGTCACCTGCTCTATCCCCAGACGAAGCTCTGACAGCTCTTGAGCGTGCTGGTGTGTAAATGACATTGACATTTTATGAAATGTGATAATGAAATCATGCACTATACAGCCAGATTTAGGTCATTTTAGTGGGTAGCAGGTTTGACATACCCTATCCAGTAAGTTGAACTCTGCGTTCTCAGTCTTCATCTCACTTGACTCTCTGTTGTGCATGTCTTTGATCCAGGGAACTATCGCAGGTGGACGTTTGATACTGGCACTCTGAATCAAGATGAAAGATTGTGTCCATTATTCCTTCTAATTAACTAGAGAAGGCCTTACTCTCTCTCTGTGTTCACAGTATTATGGATTTTAAAACATACAATATTTCAATATAGCCTACAAGAAAAAGGTGAAGTATTTACTTCAGTGGCATGAGCACATGACCTGCTGAGCGCAGTAGCCAAAATAGCTGAGCTAGACTCACAGATCCTTTGTACTCACAGTTTTTGGTGGTGAGATAAGTGGCTGGTTGCTCTCGAGCTCTTGCTCCGGGTCAGGTGTCGACAGAGCTTCCGAACTTGCCTGCCTCTTAATGGTATGTTTTGCATTACCGGGTCGTCTGTGTGGAACACTCTGAGCTCTGGCGACTGGTTTCCTCTCTCTCATACTCCTCCGAGTTTTGCCCTCCCTGTTGAATGAATAAATTTATTAATTATTAATGTGCCATACATCAAATGATGGCAACTGAAAAATCTGTAAATCATTTTAGCAGGTTAAAGAATCCTATCTCTGTGTTGTGTACTATGTGTATGTGTATATCCAGATCTGAGCAAAGGTACTTTCCAACCAGTGTTGTCTTCTAATAAAATGAGATAATATGATAATATGAGAGATTTATTGCAGGAAAACATAGTGAAATTATACTTTTTTTGCAGGGAGTCAAAATCCTTGACTGCTTGTGTGGTTTGGGATGAGGAACATCAAATTTATGTTATTGTTAGAGATTCAGAAACCAGCTAATGAATTGACAGTGCCTCTTGCCGGGATTAGCTAGCTGTGTTAAGGTGAGAGAGTAACCAGGCTTTAAACAGCTCTCTCAAGCTCTCCTGTTTCATTATCGACACAACTATTTGTATCAATTTTCATGAGTACAGTGGGGTGCAAAACTAGGAATGCTTCCCAGGAGAGACTGTCTTATAATGTTCGCTGTTATCCACATATTTAAACAGATGAACTTATTGTGATTGAGCATGAACACATTCTTATATCGGCCTGTCTGAAGAGCCCTTAATTACCAGTTGATCTACTTCCAACCGCGACACAAGGTCATGAGCTCTGGGTAGTGACAAGAATATGGACCTGTGTGACTGGATAGAGTGAAGAACTCAGACATCCCGAATAAGCTACTCCTTGGCATTAAGAAGAACCAGTTAAGGTTATTTAAGACCCAGAATCTGCTAGAGGGAAAACATATCCCATTTGGCTTGGGACCACCTATGGATTTCCCAAAAGGATCTGGAGGACATACAGTAGCTGGAGGTCTAGCATCTACGTCTGTCTGGCCTAAAAGCAGAGGAACTTATGGGACAGTCAGAAATCGCCTTCATGATTATTGACATCCAAAAAGCATCATTGACCAGTCCAGTAACACATATGCAACTATCATACTGTTCTCGGAGGCTTTTGGGATCCACAGGAAGCTGCTGGAGAGATGACTGGTGAGGGCTGAACTTGCTCAAGTCTTTTGGAGGAACATACACTGGCTTGGCTTGTCCCATTTGGCTGCAAGAAAGAGCCTGCTTAAGTAACATGTAACAACCCTTTTTATCACATTATGCTGGCAAGTCAAATAAGATATAGGCCTTCAACATACCTAACTCTGATCCGAGTTGCTTCAGGGCCGAGCGACTCTGTAATCTGGTTCAGAATTGAAGGCAGAGGGTGAAGCTTGTCAATGGTGTTCTGAGGAAGAAACAAGCTGCATGTTAGGCCCCATTCATGACATGTCTTCAGCATCTTGATACCTTGTATGAATAAGAAAAACTGGCATTAATGAAAGCTGTAGCCTACATATGCAAACATCAGTCAGAATGTAATTAGCTGTTCCTAACTACAGCTAGAGCTGGTCTGGGAGGTTGAAATGAAAATGCCTAATTGCAAAGTAGGTCTTTGTCCAAATAATATCAAGACATTTTTAATATCAGGCGTAAGTTAGGCCTTTAAACAGGCAATGAATGTGTAGGGGTGTAATGTTACTCTACAATGTGTATTTGTATTTGTTTGGTACACCCTATGAACTGAACAAGTTCTGTCAACTTTGCCTTATACACTCTAACTAGGTCTATGTCTTATCACATGGAGATGGGAAAGTAAGCATGATTTCAATTCTATCTAGCTACCCTTTTTTAGCTTGTAACTAGCAGTGGCTGACACAAATTCTCGCTCTCTGTGCTGACAAGCTTACAGGTTTATTTAACCCCACCTGCCGTCCCCACAAGTTGACAGGATTGGTTCTTTATGTTTGTTTCGTATGAATCCCTGGCTGTCTGAATCTGTTTTTATGAGTCATTGGTTCACTGCACTTCAAGGTGGAAACACTCATGGCGTTTACTGCTTATTTTGCTCATGATACTATATGTCTTGTATGATATAAAATGTCCACATGGACATGTTAACAAGATTAATAACTTGATTTTCGTCAGGGGGACTTTAAATTCAAGTACACATAAATTATTACATTTTCAACTAAGTACCAGAGTGGACTCATTGGTTTTCCATCCTACCTGGTCCCTCTGATGTATGATGTCTACCAGCAGGCCATGGAGCACAGCCAAGCGCAGAGGCAGATCCACATAGCCATCAAAGGAAGTCATTGGGATTTCGGCATCTAGACTGGACACTGTTTGTAGAAAACCCCTCATTCCATCCCAGTGCTGCTGCAGAAATTCATTCATAAAGAGCATGTACTCTTCCTTATCACCAAACCTGAATCAGAACAAAAAATTCAATTGTGTCAAAAAATATTTTGCCAAGGGTTCATTGCACAAAAGTGATATATTCGACTTTGTGTATGCAGGTAAGAAGCTGCTCACAGGGTGAAATTGGCCAAATTCTGGATGACTTTGGCAGTTAAGGTGAGGGTACGCAGGGTGTTTGGCTCTGGATAAGGCTGTGTCAGACCAAAGAGAGAAGGACTTAGGATAGCAGGACATAAGAAGCGAAGGAAGAGGGAAGCGGAGATGAGACGCTGGCCAATCTCTGGTCTGTCCTGGTCCTCACACAGCTCCACCCAGCTGGAGAAAATCTTGTTTAACTCTTCAGGAAAGGGTCTGGAGGCAATAAAACATGTCAAGCATCAGCTCTGTGAATTCCACTCTTACACTACTGCTCACCTAAACATTTATCATTTGTTATTTCAAGTCTTTTACATGATATGCTCTCTTCTCTCACCCATGGATCTCAATAATCTTCTGCACCACTTCGTCACAGGCTTCCCTCAAGTGCTTCTGGTTGTTTGACAGGTCAGAGGCAGGGCATTTACGAGGATCAACTTCACAGTTCTCCACCGAGCCGTACAGACGGGTGATAAAGTTTCCTGCAGTGAAAAAGAAAAGCACAGAGTTTGGTAAAAACAAAGCACCAAATGATACCAATTACATCAAGCCATCTTTACCACTGAGTTACTTTACCTAGTGTGTCAATGAGGTACTTCTGACCAACGAGCTTCATATATTCATCTATGGCTTTAGTGGCCAGTGTGTTCTCTCTGAAGATCAGTGCCTCTTTCTCTCCAAGACGCTCCACCTCTGCACCACCCAAATCAATGAGGAACTCCTGAAGCACACACATTCAGTTAAGAAAACGTTATTATTCCTTATTATTATAATTTTTCCTTTTTGTTGTATTTTTACAGATTTGTGGGATTTCAAAATTATGATGCAGTTAGCTAATTTTTCACCTTGGCTTTGCCGATACTCTGCAGTACATGGACCAGAGCTCCTGCCAGCTCTTCCTTCTCCTTGACATTCAGAAGTGGCTCCAGATTTCTGCACATTTCCACATAATCCACCGTCACATACTCAGCAAACTCTTTGTATTTCTCCATGGGCAACACCCGCAGATTCTGAAGACGGGCCTTGATGCGGAGTGATGCTTGTGGCCCCAGCAGCTCTTTGTTCCCCGCTGTGCCTGAGGCCTTGTATGGAGTGATTGGATACCACTTCTCCTGGTAGGTCCTCCCTCGGATATCAGCTAAAGGTATAGCCACGCTGCCTAGTGGGTGCAGGCTGACCTCATCTCTGGAATAGCGCTTTTTCTTGGGGTCCTCTTCACGGAAGAGGTGCAAGGTGATTTGGGAGACAGATGGCAGGTTGTCTAGCTCAAAGAATTCACCCCAGAATAGTTGACACCCTCCAGCCACGCCTCCACTGGTTCCCAGGCCTCCTGAAGACCCAGTAGAGTTGTCCCCTGCCAGGCTGGAGCGGTTAGATTGCTTGCCAACAGCTCGGCTGCTTGTGCGGGCGAAGAGGGTCCCATCCAGGTGTACCTCGCAGTAATAACGCCGCTTGGGTGGCAGATCCTTAGCTTCATTTACCCACAGACTTAGGGAGTTCTCTGTACGCTCAATGTTATCCTGTGAAAATTGATGCCTTTAGCTCTTTTTGATTTTATATGAAACATTTTTAGAACAAATGGATAATAAGGCTTACCTTATTGGGCTGGGCAGCCCGTCTCAAGTCCTCAATCCAACGGTCACGTTCGGCAGCTGAGGAGCAGCCAAAGCAGTGGGTGTTCTCGGAGCTTATCACCTGTGAGTACATTTAAACCATCAGGATGCTGTGAGCCTTACTTGGATGGGAAGTTTCTTTTGTTTGACTCAATGGAGGACACCATATGATGCCCCCTAAGGAACTTGGAGGAGTGAAGATCTACCTCAAAGCAGTACTTCTCCCCCAAAATGGAGCTGTGGACCGGCCTGATGACAGTGCTGGTGTCTGCACTCAGATCTAGACTCCCCATTGCGCCAACTGGAATTGACACAGACTCCCGGGAACCATAGTGCCTTAAAAATAAACACAATGGAAATTATAAAAATGTTAAAACTAAATTTTTTACACTTTTCCTGTGTTTATTTGAAGTGTTGATCCATTAGAAGATATATTTGTGGTTTTAAGAACCAAAAACCATCTCAATCTTCTCTCTCAGGCTTCTTTCTGGAGCTCTAGTAACAACAGGTCAGTGAGCCAATCAGAGGAGAGGAGGCTCTGAGTATCTCTTCTGATTGGCTGACTGTTTTCTGAGTGATCGGATAAGACTATAGCAGATTTCAGGAGAAACCAAATCCTGCAAGATTGGATGATGGGTCCAGGTGGGGGGGGGGGGGGGGGGGGGGGGCTTGGGACATGACTGAGAGAGGTGACTGCTTTTGTTGTGACATCACTAAATTACAAAAGTCCTGACGGCTGGTTTCAAGGCTCACTTTCCGAATGCAGGCTGTGTACATTTCTCTGTGGTATGATTAATATAGTACCTGCTTTAAAATAAAAAAAGACATGGAACTCTCACTTTATACAATATGGGACCTTTAAGTGTCAAATGCAATGATTGTTAGAGTAACAATTTATTTAAACATTTTACTACCCATTTTTCCAACAATGGGACACCAGCACTATGGGGAACTCTCACAGACTATTGATACTATGACAGGTTACATGAATACATGTGCATGTGATAAATATGTACTGATAGATTAGAGTCTTCTTTCTTGTCATTGAGGTACTTTTCAAATCAAAGGAATTTTGGTATAGTCATTCAAGTTCCCCTCAGGGTGATTTGTGATAAGTTTGTTATTCCTCTGTTGTACTTTGTGTTTTGTGTGAATCAGTGAATGTTAGCATGCTAACAGATGTTGAACATTATACCAGATAAACATTAGAGTGTTAATGTAACGTCACTGTGAACATGTTAGCATGCAGGCATTAGCATTTAGCTCAGCGTCATTAATTGGTCCCCACCCCCAATTCATTTTAAATATTCCACGTCAGTACAGACTGTACTGTCCTTGTCTTTACATATACAACGTACTTTACCTGCTTCCTTTGGTTAGTGGGTGTATTTGGGTGGTGGTATTCTTGGCCTTCTCCAGACGTCGCCTGATCAGTCCCTAAGGGTGAAGAAGGCAACCATGGTGTTTGAGGGCAATTATGTGTTACATCAACAGGAAATGTGGAAGGCAAATAGAAAAGGCCGTTATCTCTTATGTGTAAAATACTCACCCTCACACCACCATCTTGGTTCTTTGGTCGTTGGCCACCTTGCAGGCCCACATGGTCGGGGCTACATTCTAAGTATCAGGACGAAACAAACAATTTGATATTGACAAGGAACTTAAAAAGTCACTTTTACGTCCATGTTTTCCAATATTTTAACACACGTTAGCTTTAGAAATATATTTTCTTTTTTTTTAGCGTTTGCTGTCCACATTTTGTATCTTACTATTACATTTTTCTGAGTAATTTGTTTCCAGGCGACTGTTTGATTTGCAATCCTTGACTTCAAATCTTTTCCTTAAACTTCCTAACTGCTCCAACTCCACTGGCAGCACTCATGTCTGCGCTTCAAGTGAAGAAAGATTAAACTCTCAAAATATTAGCCAAGACTGTAGTATTGGCAAATACAACCACATTAGCCCATACAGGATGTGGTTTTCAGCAGGAGCCTCAGCTATGTGAGTGAAGTTTACCAAGTGTACATACTTCAACAGCAGACATTCTCATGAGTGAAATCTATTTAAAATTTTGCAGAAAATAAACATAAAAAATCACAATCTGCCATAATTTCCCCTTGATTTGTGTCACTGGTTTTAACCCTCCAGTTCTAAGGTAAAGACAGTCAAAAATCTGAATGTACATGTTCACAACACAGAGCACTATCAGGTAGAGTCTCTCTCTTTTTTGCTTACCCAAAGCCCCACCACAAACAAACCAGCGTCTAAATCCCATCATTTAGTCTGCAGGTGTGCCACAGTCCTGTTACTTCGACCTCTGTCCCATTAACATTCCTCTCCTCTCTTCATTAACATATGTTGATGGTGACACCGAGCCAATCAGCCAAAATCTGTGCAGGGTCAGTCACTTCTACAGAGCAGCCTCTGAGCTTCTTCTGAGTTGAATGGAAGCAGATACTAACTGTGCTCTCTCTCTAGGAGCTTTCATTTGACTGGTAGAACACCCAGGCGTGATGCTATCTTCCTCAAAAAACGTAGAGGAAACAATTTGACAGTCACTCGCACGCATAAACATTCAGCTATTTCCTCTGTAGCTGTCTGCAGAATCATAGCTAGTATGGCTGTGGTGTCAGTAGCTGTTATACTGGTCATGCTTGTCCTGTTTCCTGGGGGTTTTTCCATAATGTGCACTCCATTTTAGAATACATACATTTGTTTTTTATTTTGCTTGATTTGGATGTATTCATACTTTGTGTGTGTGTGTGTGTGTGTGTGTGTGTGTGTGCGTGCGTGCGTGTGCGTGCGTGTGTGCGTGCGTGTGTGTGTGTGTGTGGGTGTGGTCGATTTATTAACCTGTGTCGATATCTACAAGGTTCTGCAGGCTGAGATTGGACAGGCAGCTGCTGACACGGTTTCGGGTCCACGTCATTGGCTGAGAAAAACACACACACACACACATTTATGTCACTCCATCAAAATAAAACAATTCTAAAGACTTGGTGGTAAAGGGGGAAATAGACTTTTAATGAACTGTGGGGAGCTGGTGAGTGGTGTGTACGTGTGAGTGTTGGTACCTCTTCCTCTGGGGATATGAGGATTTGTCCATCTTCAAGCATACAGTTGCTGATGTCCCATAAGGGGACCTCCTGAGGCGGGGCCCATTGCAGTCGGGGCAGTTCAGTGGGTACAGCTGATGCCACTTCAGCCTCTCCCACATCTGCCACACAAGCGGACATGTGCACACACATTACATTGATATTCATCACTTCACAGCTTACAGAGATGTGGCACTGCCGTAAGCTCTTTCTGCACAAAATGCAATTGCAAACCAAATACAGTCCATAAAATATATAATAAGAGAATGGTTTCTCTTACTCTGCAGAATCAACCATATCCTTTATAACATACGGATACTGCAGGAGTGTAATTGCAGGCACATGTTGGCCCTTGTTTGTTTTTTATATTTGGTAATTATGGCATGATGGCACTTATCTCCCGAAGCACTTGGCCACTTCCATTTGTGGAGTTGCTGAGGCTACAGATGCTATCACTCTCTTGTTATGACACAACATGAGCTGCGCACATCCTGTGGATTGTCCGTAGTTTGCTTGATGTACACGTCTTTCAACATGTATTTACACAGTGCTTCGGCTTTAAATTTTCTCCTTTTTAACAGGCTTCGCTGGCGTGGTATTCTATGGATTTTACAAACAGTTGAGGAAATTCAAGTAGAAATGAAATAAAACCTATGATCAATCGTTTTCTTCTGTAGGAGAGAGTAGGATAAATAGGTAATAAAATATTCTAACACTACAATATCCATTAGTCTGAAAAGAAAAAATAAAGAGATGGCAGCAGGAAGTGACCTTTTCTATAATGTGCAGAGAAGAATCTCTCTTTTGCAGTCTCTCAGTCTGCATGTTGTCATTGTTTTTCTCTTTCTGTGGTTTCTTTGTGATAGTCTGTCATATACTGTCAGCTGACACCCAAATATGTAGCAAGTTTTTGTTGTGTGTGAACTTTTGCAAGACACAATTCTCTGTTGCTGTCCTTAAGTTTTCTGATGTCACTATACGACAGGTCAGCCAGTCTCAGTACCAGCAGGCTGAGTGAGCTCCTTTTTATTTTTAACCACTGTATTGGCGGCACAGGTATTTTTTAATTACTCTTTTATGAATACTTGAAAGCAAAGAATATCAAATTAATGTTTTCTTTTTCTTTGTAGGGGTTTCCTTGCATTTCTGCACCATTTTGAGTGGTCATTTTGTTATAAGAAGCCACACACCTCCATGCCATAACAGTGCAACGAACAAATTCATTTTTTCTAATCTGTATTGCTTTAGCTTTGAGCTCCTTCTCAGCAGAGCAGACGTTTCCCGTGGGAGTGGTTTGTAAATCTAGGTAATTGTGGGGGTTGGTTTGTTGTTGTTCATTTACGTCTACTTTAAATTTCTGGGTAATTTCTCTGCTGTTCTGACCTTTTTTGGAAAGTTACCTTGGGACTTTGTTCACTGTGATATTATAAAGTCTGGGTTTTGTTAAAATCTTTCAGATTACAGATTACAGTGGTTCAGATTACAACGGCTCAGATTACAGTGTTGCCTAATGAGCAAAATAAAAGCAGTTATTTTGTTTTATTTTGCTCATTATTTCTTACAGTACATATTAGGGTGAAAAATTAATGAGTTGAGAATATTAGTTATCAGCTTCATGAAGTTACCAAGTGCTCTGATTTGTTGTCAGATGTTATCACACTCTCACGCCAATTTACAGGGTCAACCCAAGCTATAATTCAATGACCCAGGCATGTCTGGTAACTTTTTTTTTTTTTTTATAGAATTCTTTAAAGGTTCTTTGCTTGAAAGTTTGAATTTTCTCCATTAGTTTCCATTAATTTTTGATTAGAACATACACCACACTGTAGCTTTTATTTGTAAATGAATGAATTCCACTTTTTCCAAAACATAACCCCAGAGTTAGTTAATTTTAACTATTTCTGCATATGATGTGCTTTTTTGTTTCTTTTAATTTCGAATCCCTGCCAGCCTTCAAGTTCCCTTTTCGTGTTGTCTTATGTATGTTATATTTGTCGGTTTGTCTGATATGAGTCTAGACGCTGAAATACTCGTACAGTAATACATCTGTATTTGTCACGTGTCATTGTGGAGAATGTCACACATACCCCACCTACTCATGTGTGTCACTGATCCTTCAAACAGTAAAAGGGAATCATGCATGAACCACATGGAGTAACAAGTTTGATATGTGAAAACAAAAATGTTGCTCAGTGCATCTTATATGTTGGGATTCACATTTTACCATAATTTGATGTGTTTATTATATCAAAATATATCATTCCAAATATTGAAACCTTTGTATGAATGACGTTATTGTATCATCTCCCATTGTACAATGCAACTATTGTGCTAATCTCAAACATGAAAGTGGAAGACTGAGTAAATGAAATAAATAAATAAACCGAGTACACGTATAAGCACTGTCAGATTATGTGGCCTTACCTGACAGTAATGTCGGGGTGCTGCTCCGACTC
This sequence comes from Seriola aureovittata, assembly GCF_021018895.1. NCBI lineage: Eukaryota > Metazoa > Chordata > Actinopteri > Carangiformes > Carangidae > Seriola > Seriola aureovittata. Next base: position 5,215,771 of record NC_079366.1, on the reverse strand, counting down.
TGCAGCTTGGGCCTCTTGAACTTCTGGGAAACGACCCTCATGTACTTTTTTAGGAGCGCCCCTCCCCCTCCTCTCTGTGAGGGGTCTGTGGAGGAGACCCCTGAGGCTTCTTCAGCAGCTGAGGATGAAGCTGCATTCGCTGAGCCGGCTGCACTGGAGGCAGAGGTCGAGGTTGCGAACAGTGACCCCGGAGGCTCGGACAGGGCCCTTCTGAAAGGGTTCTTCCTGGCTCCACCGGTGCCTTTATCCAGTTTGGCTCCCTCTCCACCTTTCCCTGGATTTTTATCTGCGGTCTCCTCACTCAGGGCTTTGCGCCAGTTATGCATCTTGTTCCATTTGTGAGTGGAGGCCTTCTGGATCTTATTGATTGTAGATGCGGAGGAAGCTGCTGATCCTCCTTCTTCTTTCACCTCATTGAGCGTTCCCTTGGAGCCGGTATGCCACTTGTACGTATTGAGGGGGTCGGTGGTCTCAGATGTTTGTCCTGGAGGTGGCTCCACAGAAGATTCCTTCTCCTTCTCTGGTGATCGCTGCTCCTTCGGTGCTTGTTGAGCTGGGGGCTCTGAATCTATCTCCTCAGTGCCCATTTCAGATTTTTCGGGTGTGACTCAAGTTTTGCCTCTTGTCTCTCAAGGATGCATCAAACAAACCTTATACCTATAATACCTTCGCAGGAAAGCTTGCGTGTTCCCCTTCTGATTTACCACTATCTTGGAGATTGTTGCCCGTCCTCAGGATGACAGGAGTCGTCTGTGCCTGCTCTGGCTCTGCCTCGCTGCTTCTCTAGTTTCCTGTCTTGCAAAACGTCATCCTGCAACAACATGCGACTCTGTCTGTGGTTACTCTGCTGCAGCGCCCAACTCCTCTTAACTCATAGGCTGTTTGCTTCCTCATTAGATGACAGAGAGAAGTTCACCCACAGTATTTACAGAAATCTCACTATTTCTGTCTCCTCTTAATGTTTTCACTTAATACTTCCCTTCTTCCTCACTTCCTGTTCTGCTTTTATGTCCAAGATTTTCCTCCAAAAGAAACTCTGTCTGATATATATTAGTATATATATATATATATATATATATATATATATATATATATATATATATATATATGACCCAACATTTCTTGAAGAAATCAGCCTGTTGGTTGAGCGTTAACTTAACTCAGAGTGCGATAAGATGGAGGCCTGCTGTAGGTAGTTATCAGTGCCACCTTTGCCTCAAAGGAAACCTGCTTGTCTGTCAGCTGAGTCACTTACTCTGTTGCAGTATGAGTATGAGAAATGTGGTTCTGCACTCTGAGTTAATTCAAATAATGGCGTTTAAGGGACTTGTTCTCGTTCTTCTCTTATTTAACAAGATACTTAATGATTGAAAGAATCTCGTAGATTAATCCTTCAAACACAGTAACTGACATTTATGTTCTATGTTTAGATGTGTGGTAGTTAGAATCACATCAAGAATCAGGGACAACATCTGTTTGTCTAACAAAAATAAAGGATGTGGAGTTTGACTATTACTGATATTAAGACCATGATTAATAAAGCAGAGTGACAGTGACAGTATCCATCTGTTATCAGCTACCTGTGGGAGTATGGACTGTTGACTGTTAAGATCAGTTTCCTGTCAAAGCGAGGCTGCACTTCCTGCTGAGTTTGGTTTTTCAGACTCTGAAAACCACTTCCTGCTCTCAGGCTGCTCTCTGTTTGTACGCACCTGCAGGATATTGCTGTGTCCCACTGGGGGAAAGATGTTACCAGTAGTGTCAGTCGTTCTGTGATGGTAAAATATAAGTGGACAGTGGGTTACTAATGCCACTGTAGCACTCCGTATATTACATCTACTCTCTGGACATTCAGATGTAAAAGCAGAACTGTATACTACTTGTTTCAAAACTGCTTTTTGTGCCTTATCTGATATGCTTCTTGCTGTCAGAGAATATTGCTGTGAACATTCATATATTCATAAAAAAAATCTGTTGTATAAGGCTCTGGAAGTTAATCAGGGCCCTCTGGTGGCTGTGATGATATTGATATTGATAGTGATATTCAAATGATATTGAAAATGTAGAGCTGCAATGATTAATCAACAAATCGTTTACTCAGAAGAGAGAAAATGAATCTGATGTTGATGTTTTGTAGGCATAATGTTCATTGTGTTCTCCATTCTGGTTTAGGATGTTAGCATGCTGACATTTGTTAATTAGCAATAAACACAAAGCTAAGACAGGTGGAAATGTTACCAGTTTTGCAAGGTTTTGCTCATATGCACTAGACAAATAAAAAGTTTGGCCTGTCCTGCTAAAAAGTTAAAGGATCAACGCAGTGATTACAATTCATTCTTTGGGAGACAGGAATTTGATGGCGAACATCCGCTACTTGTTGAGACCTACAGCTCCACTAAAAACCAAAAGTGTCCGTCTGGGAACCATGAATGTCTTTTGTGTCAAAGCGTTTTTTTTCTGTTTCATCGCAATCCATTCAACAGTTATGGACACAACTCACTGAAAATATCAACCTTTGTTGTAATATCACAGGAAAGGTCAGTGGATTACCGCGGTCCTTGGACCATAAACGTAGGAGTGTCATGGCAAATGGCAATCCATCCAATAGTTACTGAGATAGTTCAGTCTGAAGCAAAGTGGTGGATCGACTGGCCAACACTAGACCTGTGCCGCTAAAACATAAATTGGTTGATCTCTGAAGACTGAATGACAAAATACACACTGATATATTTTGTACCTTTATCTTTGCCACTACTGTAAGATATGAGTACACAGAAAAATATCTGCTTCGGTTTGTTATGATAGTGAAGATGGTGAGGAATGTCAGCTGGAAGGGAAAAGAGAATCATCTTTGTTTAGGAGAACAGGAACTGTAGCCGGTTCTACCTCTGCTGTGGAGAGAAAAGGGAAAGTTCATTATGCCCTGCCAACTAGTCAGTAAGAATGTGCTATATAACTTCTGATGCAGAAGGTTTCTGATTTGGCCTTGCTGAATGTTTTATAAAAACCACAGAAATTATTTGAAATAATTTTGTGTGTCTGGTTGCTCTGACTGTTAATAAGAAATCACCATGTCAGTCCTGTATGCTCTGGAGAAAACATGTTGTTGCTTAAACTTCAGCTTCGGCCACTGAATTAGCAACAGCTATGAACTCTTTGTGCAACATATTAGTTTCATGCCTTGTTTTGAAACAATGTTAAATTGCATTGTCCCTATCAAATAAATGAGTAAACTAAATTAAACATATGGAATAAATGTTCAATTAAAAGTGTTTAAATGAGGTGAAATGATAGTTTGCTTGCTTCATGACTCAGGCTCATTTGCCTCCTATTAAAACGTGTTGTAACTGCAGCTATTGCCCAGTAGAGGACACTGCATATCCATTGAAAATGTGCTCAACAAACATACAGTATTTTCTGTTATCTGCTCTTCAGTGATTGATCCAAGGTGGCGTATCAGCATGTGCATCAGATGCTACTGTCTTCAAACTCTGCACACAAAGTATCAGCAGTGGTTGCCTGTTTTCACCCCTGCTAGATTTGAATCCAGGACTTCACAGTAACAGCGCTGAGCCCACTGCACACCCCACTTAACAATGCCTTTGCTCTATTTTCACTCACTGAAGGTGGCGTTCACCCCTGCACTGAATAACACTCAACATGACGACCTTTTGCAATGACCTTGATGGAATCTGAATCAAAGCTGTGGTATTCACTGCTACATCCTGTTCTCATGGTAAGGCAATGAATGGTGTATTACTTTGTTGTTAATGGATTCACAATGGACCACACTCTCCATAAAAAAATTCTCCAGCCTGTTTGCCTTTTTAATGTAACTGCTGTTGTTCTTCAAAGTTTGGTGGAGAAGCAGATATTGGTGTAAGCTTCACAAACTCAACTAGCCTGCCCTTTGAAACACAATCGCCTTAATACAATCATCCACTGCCATCGCTGCTAAACCTCTTATATAATTAGGATGTGAGTGTATTTAACCCTGAGAAGTAAACAGAAGCTCATAGGCCACAGCAAAGTCCAGACATATTTGTGCAACAACAGAGGAAATAAACACTGATTAGTGAAATACATGAGCTTGAAATGAAGATAATTTGTCAAAAAAATATTTTATTAAAACAAAAATTGTGTAAAATTAAGTATTTGTATATTTGATGGTTGTGATTGTTGTGAGTTCTGATTTTTTTTAAAATTTTGTGCCAGTTATTATCATACCATGTAAGAGTAACATTTACCGTAACATTTCACATTTAAACTCTGTTTAAATTTTTTACAACAGTAGGTGTTGCATTTCAAGTATGTCGAGTAGCCGGTTCATACTGTTTGTAGTATAGTACTTGTTTGCAAAGCTCATTTTACATGTCAGCGATTCTGTAACTATCAGATTCCAACAGCAGCAGCATTGATTACCGATGGCCTAAAATGGCTCACACTGTCTCCATGTACACAAGTTGTTTGGGGGTTTGGCACCTCGCCAAGGTCACACACTCCAGGGTGGATGAAACCAAAGACACTCTCCTGGGAAAGACATGCCACTCTGTCATTTTGAACAGCCAAAAGATAACACAGTGGTGTGTCTTAGATGTAACCCAGTGCACTTCATTATCTTATCAGCAATGGAAGCTTTAATCAAGACCTGCACAGATAAGGCGGTATCATATAATTTTTGAAAAATTGTACAACAACTTTACAAGTAAGGGTTAGTGGAGTAATAGTTAAAACCATTGTATAATGTCTTCTGTGGCTCTGAGGGAGCTTCCTGATGTCGGCACATGAGCTTTCCCCATACTCCCCACTCAAATTCAGTATCATTGATACTTCAATTCAGACTAAACTTTTCAAAATTTGACTCTTATGACTCTCCCAACTTTAGGAAAGTACAATACTATATTGCTGTGGTATCCTTGTGAGTAAGCAGGTTGACATCAAGTCATATACGCCTAATATTAATGCACAAACTGATAGTGTATGTATCTCAGTTCCAACATATAGTACCAGTCAAAGGTTTGGACACACTTTCCCATTCAAGTGGATGGGAAATGGGGTATATTTTTCCTCTGCTAATAATAAAAATATAGGCAAACACACTATATTGCACTAGAAAACATATGATATTAATCTGGTGACTGCTGCTGAGCTGGTTGCATAATAAAACTGCAAATAAGCTGTTCACTAGCCCCACTTATTTCTGCAGTGTATCATGGCAATTTCTTTTGAAATCAAACAGTAATGCCGTGACGTGAAGACTAGTTTTTGTTTCGGTATAATCATCTGCATTACTAACAGATGATGTTCCTCTGGTGTTTGGCCTTCACTTGAACAGCTGTGGTTAGGCAGCGGACAGTTCACAACGCAGCACTGCGCCGCCCTGAGAGGTGGAAAAAAACTGAGCTTAGGAAACGGGGAGGAGCAACGGCATCACAGGCATGACAGAGAGAGGAGGAGAGGACTGAGAGAGGGATACAGTCCTCCCCTGTCGACACTTCATCTGTCTTGGCGTGATTGAACAGTGGACTGTTTAGATATTCAGTGTATCGGTTCTTCTAGGCCCGTCGGTGTCTGGCTGTTAGACTTGTCCAACGGTTAGCTTGTCAGTTACTTACTCTGACTACATGGCCAGCTAGCACGATACAGCTAACTATTGTTAGCTACTGGCTTCAGCTCGACACCCGGACCCGGCGAAGTGAAGAGCCGAGGAGGGCAATGGCAAGAGTTCACTCGGATAGCCCTTTCAGAAGAAACAACGACTAACCAGACTGAACAAGTCCAGATTTCTTTAGTTCTTTGAGTCACCGGTAAGCACCAGTCATGAGATTTATGTTAAGTTAATAGCGATTTGTAAACTAAGCGCTAGCTTGCTGGCTAGTCTCAGTTAGCCAGTAATGTAGTGTAAGCTAACGTTAAGAAGTCGGCGTGGAAAATGTTAAACACTATGTAGCTGATTGTATTGAAATAACAATACCTGCTATAAAGAAACATTTGAAAATTTAATTTTAACCCGAACATAACAGTTGGTGATTCAGAACATTATATTTCTCCAGGTGTGGGTACGTTAAAACTGTAACGTTTCAGCCGAAATCCTGTTACAGGGACACCAAAACAATTCACTAAAGACGACAAGAAATTACAAAAATTAAATTATTCAAAACGTCAGAGGTTGGCTAACTGATCCAGTGTGAAAAAAAAAAGTGTACACTTAAACAGAAGGTAAACATGGACTGTTGAGAAGATAATTTGATGCGATTTTTAAATAGCAGTTTTCAATCATTTGTACTTGATCGTATTTATTACGATAGAAACTGCTGAAACATGTTTAGAAATGTCTTATCTTAAATGTATAAAACATTCTAAAATACTTTTCTTGTTTTGACGTGTTTTTGAACTTGCTGGCAGATCCTGAAGCATGACGGTAATTGTATATGACAGTAGAGATAGTTAGATATGTGTTGTTAAGAGAGGAATACTATGGCGACCTGTTTGTGCTCTGTCTGCCCTAGCCCGGTTATTATTAGTCTGCCTGCCCTGATCCCTCTCAAAGTAGTGCTGGGACGTTAGCTTACACCCCTCCTTGCAGCCTTGTTCTCATCACAGCATAGCAAGAGATACAAACATGTATCAGCATGCTGAACAAACACAGAACATGAAGTTCAAGCCACACATTGCACTCCTGCTAAATTACCTGGAATTAAGGAGTCTTTGTCCTGCATCACATTTTATTTGGTTCATGAAAACATATGTGCATTTGTCTTTTACTACTAGTAGTGGCTATAAGATTCCTTTTATTGATATGGTTTTACTGAGTCTCATCCTGTTTTCTAGCCTCTGCTCATATGCTCCACCACGTGGACTGTGCTGTTTACACTATAAAGAATGATGAACAGCACCTGCCTTTTTTATTGTTACGTGAAGTGACATTGTATATAGTCATGAATTGTGTTTCTGCTGAGACAGTAGTTGAACTTAGCTTAGTTATTTTCACAATAGCTTGCAGGTAAAGTCATTGCAGTGATACAGTCTGTTTGATAAATGAGCAGGAAATGCTGCATCCACTGATCATTGAGATCCTCGGTCACGGCCCAGGAGAGCTCCCTTCTGTGGCCCATCACTATACATGGTTTTCTAATTGCCACCACACGAACGCACACACACCTGGTGTCATTCAAACATCATGTCAGCCAAAACACACCTTTACTTATTTACATGGTGACTCTCCTGTTGTGGGGCCAGATGCTGTTATAATTGTGTAATTTTGGCACTCGGCACACAGTTATTGTGATGATGCCAAGAGGGAATGAAATGCAACCGTATATCCCAGCTTTTCTGCCTTTCACAAATGCCTGTGATCATAGCTTACTTTTTTCTTTTCTGATTGATTTGTTCCTCAGGTTGTTGGTGTTACTGTAATCCCCATCATGGTGCAGAAGTACCAGTCACCCGTGCGGGTGTACAAGCATCCATTTGAGCTGGTGATGGCGGTAAGTGTTCTTACCTTTACTTGCAATCAGCCCCTCTGTCCATATGAATATTGCATGCCATAGATGCAGAGTTATGTAATGCTGGCTAGTGGGCGCTTCAGAGGTCACCGTCAGAGGGTAGTCATTGAATTACACACCTGGCTTGTTATTTGCTCACACATTCAAAATGCTATTGCTGAAAGCAGACTCCAATGTACACAGTTTAGACTATGTTCCCGCATCACCGTTGCACTATACGAGTCGTTTCTGACCAGCACTGCCAGCATAAACTTGTATTAATTAAAACAGCCATCACACGCACATATGTTTCATGTAGAAACAGAGTTGAAGTTGAATTTTTTTAGTTGCTTGCAGTGTGAACACACTTACAGTAACTTAAAACCAGTGATTTACTAGCTGGAATGAGTTTATATCCCTGCGACACACACCACATTATCTCATGTCATATGGGCTATTGAAATGGCCTACTCCATCTAGCTTCCTGTCATCTTGAGGTTTAAGATCTCTTCGTTGTTCACTGAGGTGTTGAGCCATATTGCTGTACATCTGCACACTCAGTGTCTGAATATGCAACATGGCTGTGGCGTTATGTCAAACAGAGGTTCTGTCGCAGACTTGGCGGTGTTAGTCCACTTGCACTGTAAAAAATTCAGTGCCTAGCATGGCTTTTTTTAGCGAGCGACAGCCTCGCTGCATGTTTTTGTTCACTTTCAGGCACGAGTGCCCGTGTCGTGTGCAGAGGGAGTGTGGATTTGCATGTTCCTCTCGTTTCCTTTTGCTCTGTTGTGAATGGCCCTTTTAGAAGTGTTCTGGCTGCCGTTTCTAACTGTGAATTTTGGATCTTGTATTAGTTTCTGATTTTCTGTATCTACTTTACCATATGTAGCTGCCAGTCATTCTTTGCCACCGTGGTGCAGGATGTCAGAGAAGATACACTAGCTTAATGCTTTAGCAGCCATCACATGTAAAACACTAATTGATTCCCTGTAGTGTAGCGTCTCTGTATTGTGTGAAATCTATTTTCTTTTTAAAAACAGTGGTAGAAAAAGAAGCTATACCAAACTACACTTGGGGCTATGAGCACAAATTGTGAATGGATGGTTTCATATTTTGACCTCAGCTGCTGTTTGTCAGTAATGTGGTGTTAGTACACGCCTGCAGAGTCCTGGCCTGATTATACAACCGTCAGTTTCAGCCAAACAGTTGCAGTAGTCAGAGATGCTTTATTGCTGCGCTGATCATTTCTGCAATGTATTCTTGCTTCCCTCGTTTAAATGACCTCCGATAACCAGGAAAGTTAGTTGGGAATTACTTTCTTTTAACACTGTGTCATGTCTTTTTAAGCCAACTTCCAGACAGGTGCTCTTTTCTTTAAATGGAAATCAGCTTTCTACACAAGCATGAAGGAGGACGCAGGAAGACTAAATCTCCTTAGCACAGACTGGATTGAGCACCGGGCAAACAGATGGCTATAAATAGAGGGCTGGTACCTACACCTGGGTCTACACATGCAGCCAAAGGGGGGGGGGGGGCATCCTGCTTACATGATTTGTAAGAAGGAGATGACCCACCTCATGGGCTTTTTGTAGATGGGACAGGTTTACTTTTGCAAAACTAATGGAGTTGCCCTGGGTGCTTTTAAACTAGGCCAGCGACAGATACGGAGGATGCGGAAAAAAATGTTTGCTTTGTATCTTATGGTGTAGTGGTTAAGATGCAAGCGATGAGGACAGAGTCTGTAGTGAATTTTTTGAATAAATAAGTGGCTAAAATGTACAGTTCAGTCTGTTTGAAGCTGAGTTTGGTGCATTCGGATTCATTTCCCTTTTTGTGACTGTTCCCTGCAGTGAGCATTTTTTGCAGACACTGCAGAGCAGACTTAATGGTGCGTCACAACACTTGCTGGCTCTTTTTTATTGAAAATCCAATGAAATATCTTCCCCTCTCACTTCCTCTACATCAGGTCTGTCACTATTGCAGTTTAGTAATGTTACAACATCCTGTGGCTGTGGGAAACCATCACGAAGCACTGATGCAGTCTACTGTTTATGTATCTGTGAACTGCTTCTGCTGCTTCTTTGTGTCAGTAATACTTTTAGCTTTCACTGTGAATAAGGTGTATATGTTGAGCTGACAGGGCTATGCATTATGCAAAGTAGTTCAAAATAATATGCACATTACTATACTTGGCCAGGGCTTAATTCAACCTTGTTATTCCTCTCTCCAGTTTCAGGTGTCGGAAATATTTGCCAGTAATGGCTTCTCCCTTTCGTCTATTGGGGGATCATATTTGATGTTTTTTGGGGTTTTTTTTGTTTGTTTTTGAGGCATTTGGTGCTCCCTCTCTACTTGACTCTGTTGTTTGCATACCATCAGTTCTTTGAAATACCCATTTACTCTTGTGAGGGTAAAAACCAAGGTTCAACATTCCTCTGTTCAAGCCTTTAAATGCATTCCTTTAGTGTAGATGAAATACAGCCTCTCCTCAGTTGGCCCCTAAGAGTCACTCGGCTCACTGACAGGTGCTATCAAAGTATTTCAACCTCTGGCTAACACTGTGGCTTGAATGTAGTGTTGCATAAGACAGGCCTGGATCTCAGATCCCCTTCAGCTGTTTTTGTTCTGCAGCAGTTACTGTACCAAGCTTTGAACATGGTTTTCTCAGTGTTCCTGTTTTTTTGGCAGATTTGACACTCCTCTCATGAATTGGCAGGAAGTCCAATCTAATGTTTTTAAAATCTGTGTTTCTTTTTCTAGATATACCTGCTCTAGATAAGAGTCTACCAGTATAACTCTGAGTTTATGGTAATCACGTTTTATCGTTAAGAATGAAGTCACCTGTGTACCAAAATCCGGTCATCAATACCAAGAAAATACATTTAAAACATACTGTTAATAGAACATTGTGTATTGTTGGGTGTTGTCCTTTTACTTAATTTAACTTTGGCTTGATGATCACTTTGAGATTGCAACACTAATTAAGAGCTGTACAAGTAAACCCGACAGGACTAGACTTGACACAACTGAAAATTCTGCTGTAATGTTCCTGTAAGGGATTTATTGCATAAACGATGTTGAGGATTGCATGTCACAGACACCAGCTCCTGAAAGTACTGACGAGATTAGAGTGGCGCCAGAGTGAAACACACACCACGGCACCTTTAGTATGTACCCTAATAGGAAACCTCCTTTGGAGATGTACTGTAAGTAAGATATGCCTATTGGTTGCTGTGTGCCAACAACAGCTGACTGGGTTTGTTTGAGCTGCCCAAAAGCACACAATCACCCTTATGTATTCGTTCTGACCTTGATAGCCTTTTATCACTCCATAAAGTTGGTTACTTTTTTTTAGGGTTAGGGTGTATCACTGAAGTAAGGAAGTACAGCAGTAGTTTGTTTTTTTGTTTTTTTTCTTCAGCCACAGCGGTCCCTTGAGTCTGCTGCCACATATCAATAACAGGAAATGCTGCTGTTGCTGCTGTTATCGCAGCAGTCCAGTCTCAGAGCCTCTGTTCTATCCGCGGGGAGTCACAGGAATGTCCAAAGCACAACACAATACCCCTCTCGCTGTTGTTTCAGGCCTGAAGGGAGAGTTGCATCTGGCACACATCCAATGATGAAGAATGACTTCAGTGGCCACAAGAGGAATAAAAACTTGGCTGACCCTGGAATAGTAAATAACTTAATGCTTTTTGTTACAGTTGAGCATAAAAGACGATAACTATTCCTAAAGCCTCAACTCTCAGATTAGAACAAATGCTACAGTGAGAGGGTATTAAGTGAGTCAAAGCCTAAACTGCTCCATGGAAACGTATGGGTCCGTACCTAATCCACAAGGACTAAGCGCTTTGGTCCTGCCCCTGTCCCAGTAGAGTTTCTACAAAGGAAGGAACAGGATGTGCCATGCTAGGGTAATGCTTGCTGAACTTGTAGGCACCATCAACGTCGGGGGACGCTTTCTTCTTTGTGACTGAATCCTTTTTATCAGTGGCAGGAACACAAGCGAAATACATAGACTTAAGCTACTAAATGTTTGTATGGCAACAGACTTGAGTTTCACGAGCAAACTGGATTGTCTTGAAATAGTGATCAGAAATTTGTCATTGGTTGGTAAAATGTTGACTGACTCAAGCAAGTAAAGACATACAGTGTGGTAAAAAGAACACTATTAAAAGGAATTGGTTAAAAGATGAGGAAACAGGGCTGTGTTCACCAGAACTCGCAGGTCTAAATGGAAATGCCACTAGGAGACATGCAGAAGGGAAGAGAATGAGAGGCAGAGCGAACCAGAATGTGTTAGGCTAAGTTATATCAGCCTATACATTAGCCTCTGGCCTACAAACGTGCAACATCAAATTCTCTGAATTTCACTTTCCCTTTCCATGGGGCCCACACACTGTTTAACTCAGTTGAAAGCAAAGGGTGAGTGAGTGCACTGCTCCACCTCCTTCTCAGACATATCCTTTCACAAAGGCAGACTGGAACCTGTTGTATGCTCTTTAACAAGTGGTTACCAAAGGCTCATTAAACCTCAGTGTATTACTAAAATTAATTGCTTAATTGTCGAGCTCAGCTCAGGTGTCCTCTCCTTTCTTATTGCGTATGTACAGTGTTTTTTCAGGTGAATGAACCAGCACTGCAGCTCATTTAAAGTGTTTGAACATCGCTTGGCCAGCCTAATCAGATGAGTCCTCTTCACACGGACACCTGTGATAGTTGGCAGGGGGGGGCTCATCTTTGAACTGTTGTTACTGTGTTTAACTCCACCTCTGTGTCAAATCATGGCAAACATATTAATAGCTCCGCATTTGACTTCTATTGATGGTGTGCTAGCGATAGTGTGTTTTAGTTTAGTGTTTGTTTTTTTAGTCTTTGTCTCTATAGTCTCTCTCTCTCTCTCTCTCTCTCAAAAACTGGTTCATGTGTCATCCTCTGCCAACACGCCATGTGAGAGTAGCTTTCACACTGGATCATGGGGGACAACAGGAAATGTTTCAGAACCAATCTGAGCCAATCCCTCATGCAAAATAGAAATAGGTTGGTGAGATAACGGCACCAAATTCCACCTGTTTAAAATATCAGAGCTCACTTCATGCTACAAAGAGCAAAGACTGTTTCCCACAGAATTAGATTCTAATTATGTTAGCTGACGCGGTGGAGGTTCATGTTAACATGCTACTGTTAACAGTAGCATAGCAACAATAGCTGTATTACACTGATTATTAAATCATACCATATATAAGATGTTCCACTGCAAACATTTTGTTTACCAAGTATTTTTCGACAAATAAATTACTGAACAACAAATGCAGCTCCACTGCTTCACATTGTGGTAAACAAATAATAAATCATGAGTGGCCATGTCCTGGCACATGCATGCACGCTCTCATGCACACCCAGGCACACCCAGGCTCACAGAGAGCGCCAGTAAAGAGACAGACAGGGACAGTAAAAAAAAACTTGAAGGATATTTTTGACGGTCCACCGGCCCACCATGCTCCTGATGGCCAGTCGTTTGTGACAGATTGTCTGTTGTCAATGTGTTTGTGAGCGGGTCAAAGAAAAGCAAATCAATGCTCTGCTCATGACTCTCTTAATAAATATATATATATAATATTTGCTGCAGCAGTCAGGAAATCCAGTCCTCTACAGTGTAAGTTACAGTGTTAATTTTGTCATCTTTTGCATCGTGAACTACTTTGAGCTCCTCGTGCCTCCTATATCAGTCCACATGTAGGTCATCACTAGCATGTTTTTCCAAGTGTCAGACCGCCAGCACATTGTTTTTGTGCCTGTTTACTGCCAGACAGTTTTTCTAAACATGGCTCATCCTGCTGCCCCCCTTCCCTGTGTCTAGCCTGGCTCAGTGTAAATCAGCTATGCCAGGATGACGTCCTGTCCCACCATGTCCTGACCCACTTCTGGCCAGGTTTGGTTAAGGCTTTTGCAGCCCAATTCTCTCGCGGCAAATTATCGCAGGCCTTACTCTATTGTTGTAATCTGTCAGTGAGCTGCTGGCTTGTCTGTCACTCATATATCACTTAATGGTCTCAGGTCTAGAAGTGTGAACTTAAACAAGCAAAAATTCTCCTTCAGAGAAATTGGGTCATCTTATTATTAGTTGTTTTTTGTCATTGTGGTCCATTGAAAAAGAGCACAGACAAATAGAATGAAACCTGATTCCACTTCATTCATATTAGTTATTCAGGCAAAGCTCTTCAGGGGTGAAATTTAGTATGCCTGCTCCAGTGAAATGTTTGCTGATTTAGCTGTTTATGTATGCTTTTCTCATTATCGTTTCTCAGCATTGCACCTGTCTGTTCTGATTCAGAGAATTCCCATCCACTCTTCTCAATGAGCCTGTCAGAGCTTTGCCTGCAGCGTCTAATTCACTTACTCGGCTAGATGCTATTTGCCAAAAAGAGAGGAGGGGGAGAGGAGTTTATCGTCCGGCGTGCTGCTTCAAATAGAGGACCGTACCTCCACCACCACGTGACTGTGGGAGCCTATGAGAAAATTCTGGAGCTGATTTCATTCACTGATCGCCAGGACACTCATTCACCCTCTTTGCTGCAGCAAGGTCGAGATGCTGCCCCAATAGCTCCCCTCCCCCACTCTGCTTCGCTCTGCCAGACACAGATGAATGTGTACACACATACTCTCTCCCAATGACCCTTTAGCGTATTTTACACTGCAATCGTGCTACAGTGGGTAGTGACTCACATCTATGCGGCAGCTACGTGACATGAAAAGGAATTGTATACAGTATATTGTGACAGTCTTTGCATGTATGTGTATGTTTGTCACCATGTTTTTCTACCAAGATGTGTTTGTGTTTTGGGCTGGTTAAAGCTAAAGTAGGTGAAATGAGCAGCAAGGCTAGAATGGCCTATTTTTGAGCGCAATTAATGGCAGAAAATGTATCACTCAGTCAGTCAGATTTATGATACAACCCACGTACAGCTTTATTATCCTTCCCTGTTACAAATCTGTTTCTTTTTTCTCCATACGCCCCATACTCGCTCATGGACACAACAGTCCAGCATCAGTGATCAGAAATGACCAGTGACTCCGACCCCCCCCCCCCCCCCCCCCCCCCCCTTCAGCTGTCAGCTGAAAGAAATAAGATGCTGGGGAAGCTCCAGCTGTTTTTTTTTTTTTTTTTACCGTAACCATTCAATAAGAGGTTCATCACAGTTGATAAGATAACTGAATCTTGTAAAGTGGTGGCAGAGCAGGCAGTGAATATGATGTGCCAGCACCTCTCTTTACTGTAAAGCAGCAAGTCAATAATACTGCAATTTCCTGTAACTTGTTGCTCATGAGGAGTAGTTGTATATGCAGAGGTTTGGTCCTGTGTAGAGAACAGGCAGTGATGAAAAATCTGTTACTAGGGGTGTAAGGACACAGAACACCCAGTCACTTACACTGTGTAGTAACATTTGTGTCATTTAATTTCCCTTTAAAATCAGAATTATTATTGTGGTATGCTATGTTTTGTAAGTTATTCTTCAACCAACTCCCTCCAAACTGCGTCCTCAGAAATTGGTCCATTGCATCACTTTGGAGCATGATTATCCCAGCTGTTTCTCTGTTTTTTAATGCGCTGACAGAATAGGGCTTACTTTGACAGAGTAGTGTCTCAATAAGCCTTACACCAGCAGAAATGTGTATAGTCAGCATTTCTTGTTCTCATTGTGGTGACTTTTTGATGGCCAACAGATGGCCATCCTGCTGCTTTCTGTTCCCTGGTGCATACATATCCAGTCATGCATGCATAACCCAGCACTACAGTTTAGCATATTGCATGGCTGACCAAAAATTTAGGACATGACATTTACAGTGCATTCAAAAAGTATTCAGACAACTTCACTTTTTTTTCTTTTTTTAAAAAGAAAAACAACATTTTGTTATGTTGCAGGCATTTCTAATCTTTTTTTTTCTCTCATCAATCTACACTCAATACCCCATAATGACAAAGCAAATTGACAAAGCTCTGTCAAGTTGGATGGGCATCAGCCATTTGTGTTCAAGTGAGAGCCCTGAATGGGTTGCTCAAGGATATTCACAGAGTCGTCCCTAAGCTGCTTCTGCGTTGTCTTGGCTGTTTGCTTAGGGTCGTTGTCCTGTTGGAAGGTGAATCTTCGGCTCAGTCTGAGGTCCTAAGTGCTCTGGACCGAGTTTTCATTAAGGTTATCTCTGTACTTTAATCTGTTCAGCTTTCCGTCTACCCTGACCACTGTCCCTGTTGTCTTGTTGTGATGGGCTGTGCCTGGTTTCCTCCAGACATGATGCTTAGAATTGAGGCCAGTTCAATCTTGGTTTCATGAGACAAGAGAATCAACACAACTCTGTCTCTGAGCTCTGCAGGCAGTTACTTCTCCTCATGGCTTTGTTTTTGCTCTGATATGCATTGTCAGCTGTGAGACTGTCTATAGACAGGTGTGCGCCTTTCTAAATCATGTCCAATCAATTGAATTTACCACAGGTGAACTCAAGGTGTAGAAACATCTCAGAGATGACCTGAGCTAAATTTCAAGTGTCATAGTTATGTCAGTGTGATGTTTCAGTTTTCTGAAATCATGTTTTCACTTTGTTATTATGGTGTACTGAGTGTAGATTGATGAGGGAAGAATGAATTGAAATGATTCTAGCATAAGGCAGCAACATAACAGAGAGTGAAAAAGTGAATGGGTCTGAATACTTTCTGAATGCACTGTATATAAGGTCTATGTACTTGGCAGATTGCCCCCCTCCTCTCTCTGAGTTGGCCGTTCCAGGCGGTTCTGCCATTACAATGCACACTGTAGCAGTGAGATCAGTGGAAGGAGAGAAGTGGGTGGTATGGCATGCGGAGACCAAAGGCTCTATTGTTGCATCTTTTCAATCAGGAGATTGTTCTCTCTCCTACCCCATATCCAGTCTACACCTAAGCTCAGATGCTTTTGGACCTGATGGGTGGAGAAACTTATGTATGCTTGCCTGTCTTTCAGTGGTGTTGTGATCACCCTTGATTTTCCATGATGAACCTTTTTCATCCCACTAACCTATATCTTGAGTTCTCGCTCTTTAGGTATGACAGCGGCTCAAAACATTTACGTCTGTTTAAGTTGTTAAGCACTCTACAAATAGAATAGTATTAGGAGTACACCAACACGGCAGGCTGCAGTGTAAAGCTGTTTAACTGGTTGGCCCTGCTGTGGAGAACAGAAACATAAAAGTTCTTGATACATTACAGGATCTTTTCCAAAGAGTGGTTTCACCCACTTTGGCTCACACGAGCGTCTCCCTATTCAAATACTCAGTCTGTACACATTGGATGAAATGATGAGTCATAGTGAAACTTGTCTCTTTCAAAACCCTATTGGACCAAAAACCAAGGCCCCTCCAACATTGTTTGTATCATATGACAAGGATAATTGCGTTACTTAATCAAAGTTAAGAATTTTACAGTCCAAAAATGTATTAAGTGACAATAAACAAAAAGGCAAGCCGTAATTTACGTCAAGTAAAATGTTTCGTTATTATTCAAATACCCAATTTCCTCGGACTGGGGTGTGCTGTGTATTTTTTTTTCTTTTAAATTGTGATTTTTCTTTTGGTGTCATTATTATACCACTAATGATGAGACTGTTTCATTCCTCTCGATCATCACCAGTACCCTGATAAACCAGAACAGCCTGTCTCAGTTGAAACCTGCCAGTTCTCATGTATAAAGATATTGTAAGCCGTGTTATTTTTTTCACACTTTGCCTTCGCACTTGAGTCAGAAACCCAGAATTTTTAAGCTCTCTTCTCAGTAACCTTGCTCCTGCTCTCCCCCCGTCCTCGTCAATGACCTAGTTTGGAGTTTATAGCTTAGCTCTCAGAAATGAAAACCAGGAGGAATTTTCCTCTCCATATGCCGTTCTCTATAGCTCATTCTCTGCTACCTCTTCACCTCAAATCATACAAAAAGATGCCAGCAAGGTTTTGTGCATCAGGACCATTATTTTCAGAAGTGTGGTGAAGAGTCGTTTCACTGCAACAACCAGTCTCATCAATGAATGTGACATCATCTGTCATTTGTTGTCCTACTGGTGGCCAGTTATAGCAAGAAGTGAATCACTAATCTGGAGGCCGAATAGTCTCAAATTTTTTTGTGACCCCAGTTGTCCACCAGACCAGACCAGCATCCTAATTGTTGCAAGCAACATCAAATGCGACCCAGTGGGGCCAATTAATTGTTGGCGTGCACAAGGTGGACAACAACAAAAGTACAAATATGTGACTGGGCTAGCGTGTGATCTCAACCTCTGTAATGACGTCCTCAACTGTTCAGGTCCCAGGACTGTGCGCGGTGGTGGGTGGGAACTCGTAATGATTTTTGCCACCAAGCATTGGCTAAATGACGTCACACTGCTGCCACTGGCGCTCACTCAAGCACTGTTTTGTTTGCATCTGATGTCAAGGGTGCTGTGTAGTCAATATACAATTTGTATTGGGTCCTTTAAGAGGAAACATTGGCGAACAGCTTCAGAGAAAGACTGAGGTGTGACGGCACTCCCGATACTGCAGCCTGTTGTTAGTTGTCTGTGGGCCTTATTTATCAGTGTAACTGAATGTGTGACTGAAAGATGCTAAATGATAGATGGAAAGATTTAGTGTCTCAGTCTGCACTTGCTGATTCATGCTGATAAATATTTGTGTACTCTACAGTGTGTGTATGCAGCTGATTTATGACTGAATCCAAATGTGTAAGTCATTCTGACTTTTTTTTTGTTACTAGAGATACACCAGATGTAGTTTTCTATTTATACATTGGTATGAATGAACCCTTGAATAGAACATCTCAACTCTTTTCTTATAGAGCACTGCCGTTAGTCACTTTTCTTCCTGTGAATTTCCTCTGAGTACTTACAAAATGCAGCCATATCAACTGCTGCATCTCAGGCCTCTGCGTACTTTGTGTGTTTACACTTCATCTCAAAACTGTCCTCATCAAGTATCTTAATCTTAAAAGTGCCCACGACCAAAATGTTCCCATTTTCCCAGCCACCAGAAAAGCCAGCTGATAAAAATAGCAGAGGTTGACCTCTGGGCGGCTGTCGTCTCTATTACGCAACCATTTTCATAAGCTCCAGAGATGTGACACTGCTACTGAGGAAGTCGGAGGTGTTCTCCGGTCAGTGTGTTGCACCCAGGGGACCTACAGACCAAGGATTTTTATCTTACCCCCAGCAGACTGACCCTTCTCTCACTTTCAGGATTGACTGCTTAAGCAAATGGTATTATCTAAGATGTAACACACCCAGGAAGTGGAACTAAAGGTTTTTTAAAGCCATATATTGTTTGGCAGCGACAGAGAATAGTCCAGTCAAAAGAAACAAAATAAAAAAACTGCTAAGTCTTTGTGACACTTTGTTCATGGTTGTTTCTCTGAAGTCTTGAAGGCTGTATAAACTTGACATATTGGAACAGTCCACCTCCTGTATCCATCATTTCAATTTAAAAGTCCTCTGCTGAGTTGTGTAATTGCAGCTTCATGATATCGCGGCGTTGGCTATAATTTTGCAACAGCGATCTGCCGCTGCAAAAACACAGAAACACTGCTTCCAACTGCGTGTGTCACGTGACTATTTTTGGTCCACTCGTGATCAGGTAATCACTCCTGTGGTAAAGGTTAAGCTAATTTAATTAGCTCAAGATGGATAAGAACCCTGAGATTGCAGATCCGTACGAGCTCATTCAAATCAGCAGTGTGGCAATATTTTGGATTTTAAGACAGTTTTATGGCATGATTAGTTAGTTAGTATTAGTTTTAAATGATTTTTGCATCAATCTGATGATACCCTGATGTTTGGGCTGCAACTAACAATTATTTTCATAGTCATCAATTAACTGGTTGGTCTATTAAACCCAAAGAAGCCAAAAGTCCCAAACCAAAAGATACTAATTTTAGAATGATATATATAAGAGGTAGAAGCAAAAAATCCTGGAAGAGAAGCTGCGAAGCTGGAACCAGAGAATTTTTGACATTTCTCC